>NC_084915.1:15893017-16195929 GCF_949316345.1 Pungitius pungitius
AGAACCCGGACCACATGCGAGACTCTGGTCTCGGATGTTGCAGCCCCCAAACTGGTCCAAACAAGCTTGTTTTTTTAGAGAAAGACTTTTTTATGTAGAAAGACTTTTAGGGGTTTCCCTGATCTGTTTTATGTCAGTCTATATGTAACATAAAACATTGTGTCATGGGACAAAGTATGTGACACACAATGACAAACGGATTTGAAAGGCAGCCATTGTATTATTTCACATCATTGTAACTCCTAGGGCAATGGGTTGCCACGGAGACCCCCTGAGCTCCCTGCTCGATGAGACTTTTCTCCGGTGTGTGTGTGTGTGTGTGTGTGTGTGGAGGGTAGGGTGGGTTTCCTCCTACCTGTCCGCCTGAGAGTAGATCATCAACCCCGGTAAACGCCGACTCACCCTGAAGAACTCCTTGGTCGAGCCGGAATCCAAAGTGCCGTACGCGATGTCCGTCTGCTTGGCCAGATCCTCGGCGCTCTCTATGGGGGAAACCATCCTCTCCACGGTGAGGAAGGCAGCCAGGTTAGCCGTGTAGGACGAGATGATGATGAGGGTGAAGAACCACCACACTCCTCCGACGATTCGACCCGATAACGACCTTTGGGAGAGGAGGCGGGTGGAGGAATATTTTGGGGGGGGGGTGGTGGGGGACCAGTTTGAAGGATGAGAGGGAGATAACAGGAAGAGGAGAAGAAAAAAAAGGAAGGGGATTGCCAGAAAGAAGAGCCAGGACAAGGATTATTGGAGAAATAATAAGGGTATTATTGAAATAAAGGTGAGGAGGAGAGGAGGTAGGGTGAGACAGAAAGACAGAGAACAGCCAGTCAGTCTTGGTAAATACAGTGAAAGTGTCAAATGAATGGAATGAAGAGGTGTGTCCCCCCTCCCCCCCCCCCCCCCGCATGGACAATAGAAGAGAGGGCGAGCCGCCACACGGTGGAGCTCTGAGGACGCTCAAACGCTCCACGGCTCTATTTAGCACTCATTAGCGCAAATTGCGCTAACACACAAAAAATCCCCCCCACGCTTGTGTCGACCAGCTTTTCGATACTAAAAAGATTGGCTACCCCCCCCCCTCTTCAGTTTGCATAGGTGGGATGAGAAAAGCAGTGGGGGGGCCTCCCCGGGCCGGCGTGGCGGCGCTGCTCTTTTCCTGTTTGCTCGCTCGGGGGAGACAGATAGCCCGCCGCTCCGGAGCAGCAGAAGGTCGTGAGGAGAATCTTAAACGCCGTAAATGCTGCATTGAGGAGAACAAACAAGATCTCCCCTCGGTGCGATTCGCACAGCGGAGGAGACAAAACCCTCAGGCCCCCGCTGTCAGCAGGAGAGAGAGAGAGAGGGGGGGGGGAGGGGGGCAGGGGGGGGGGGGGGGGGAGGCATCTGCAACAGCCAGTGTTTTCCTGGCCCCTGTTTTCTCTGCATCCTGTAATCTACACGCATGTCTGCAGAAAAGGCGGTGGCATCCTCCCCCCGCCCCCCCCCACCCCCTCAGTTCAATGCACACGTGCACAGTGAGGAGTATGACAAATCCCAGCAATTAATTACCAGCAATTGCAAAAGGAACCTTTTGCAGATAACACTCAGGGTCCTGTAATTGAACGCATTTGGTCCTGTAATTGAACGCATTTGGGGCGGAAGCGTGCCCCCCCCCCGGCGGCCGCCCGGTGCGCAGGGCGGGCCGCAGTGGAGCACGGCTGCCGCTCGCACACTGCAAGCGTCGCCCATGAAATAGACTCAGTTGACGTATTAGCGCTGGATTTGAATACAAATGACCCCCCTCCTCATTTTTTTTCACCACACACTCCCCTTTCTTCCTCCTCTTTACTGTAAAAATAATGAGTAAAGGGTTGGTGTGTGTGGGCTTTGGTTCCTTTTCCTACCTGACTCTTTATTATCTTAATCAAAACGGCTCCATCTTTCTTTTTTGGGGGTGGGGGAGACAGAGGGGGGGGGGGGGGGGTTGCAGATGTGTGTATATTTGGGCTCCCTCCACCCCTCTGTGCGGTGTGTTCACTGGCTGACTCAAATCCACAGTGACACACTGCTATGTCTTCCTGGGCCTGTAGTAAACTTACCTTGAATTAATGATGGCATAACAAATGGATACCACATCATTTCACACACACACATGTGTATATATATATATATATATATATATATATATACACACCATTGGTTGCATTGTTCCTCACCTACAAGCGGTATTTCCCTTTTCTTGTATTTTGGATTTAGGATTTTGTCTGACATGTAAACACTTGACACGTCGGTGGCCCCCTTTAACGATGAGATGCATTTCACAAAGCAGAGAAAATGACGTCGGTATAAAATGTCTGCATTTTGCAACGTTATTGTAGCTTTCTATACATTATGTTAATTAGATGTACTTTGTTAATGGCCATTTATCTGCGGTAAATAATTGTATCGCCTATTTTCTTATACAGTGTTAATAGATGATAGAATGTTAGCTACTGTAACAATACAAACAGCACATCATTTGCATTTCTAATAATGCAGGTGCTTATCTACAGTATGTGTGCTCACTACAAGAATTTGAGTGCAATGCAAAAGCTCTAAAAAAAAAAATGCTCTTGAAAAATGTTTCACTGCAATTTTCTGTAGTGACAAACTTTGGTGAGAGTCTGAGTGTAATGACGTGTTATTTCAGTTTTCCCACGAGTGGAGGAAATAAGAAAAGCAAGACGGGGGAAGTTTTAGAAGAAGTCGAAACAAAACTTAAATTGGCTCCGGTTTCGGGGGGGAAATGGGATTCATTGCAGCAGTCCAGGAAGCCTCTGGGTATAAAGAGTACTAAATGTAGAAAAAAAGAAAAGAATAATTTCAGCAATTACACAGCAATTAGTCAGCATTTTCCCCTACTCGTTAACTCGCTTAATTAAATTAATTCGTATTTAAGGAAAGATCTAAAGATGTTGGCATGATCTACATGTCGGGGGCATTTCTTGGTGGCATTTCATTTGATATAATTCATCTCAGCTAAACATAAAACCTCATCGGTTCCTCTGGAAATGTTCTCGCTTTACATAGCAACAACTAACTTTATGTGGCTTAAGTTTCCAAACCGACTGGACTTTGTTCCAAAATTCAACGCCTTACAGATTTCAGCAAAGTGTGTGGGACACGGAGACAGAAAGTGGAGGAAAACATAAAAGTGGAGGAGGGAATGCAGTGAAAAACCGCTCTGACCTTGAGCACAAGGTGCAAGTTGGCTCCTGGGGGGGGGGGGGGGGGGGGTGCTGACCTGCGGCCGTTTGACTTATTCATCGAAGACAGACTGTCACTCCAGATCCCCCGTGTTGGATACCTCTGTGTTCTGTCCGCAGCGTCCCTCCCCACCTCAGCTAGCAGAATATTTACCGCCTCTCAAATAACAGCCGGCGCAAACAAACGGAGCCACAGT
This sequence comes from Pungitius pungitius, assembly GCF_949316345.1. Classification (NCBI taxonomy): domain Eukaryota; kingdom Metazoa; phylum Chordata; class Actinopteri; order Perciformes; family Gasterosteidae; genus Pungitius; species Pungitius pungitius. Next base: position 15,896,439 of record NC_084915.1, read on the forward strand.
CGTACGAGTCGAACGCGTTGTTATTTCCTCTGCTCAAACTCCTCTTTATTGGGAGACTTTGGTAAATCCAAAACTAACCAAAGTCACACAAAATGACACAAAACAAACCGAGCAGAGCAGCAGCACCTCTTTTTGCTGTGAAGGATCCTGAGCCGAACCCCATCAAAGATGACCCTCAGCTTGGGTGTTCTGCAGAATTGTCGCCCCCCCCACCCACCCACCCTCGGGTGCATCACTGCCCTTTTTTACTTGCATGACTTTATTTTCATGGATAATTAATTGTTGGAGCGATCCACACCTGACAATGAAAAACTGAGATGGTATCTCTGCAGTAGCTCCAGTAGATGCCAGCCAACCTTGAAGAAAGGTTTCCACATTGTTATGGTAAGTGGATTATTCACTTTTTTTTTTTAAAGCGTGCACTTAAAAATAGTCAGGTGCACTAATTTCAGGTTTCCGGAGTTTAATCTGTGCAAAGTGAACGTAGATCTGGTGGTGTGTGACCCTCACCATGTGTTTAGAGGTCAAATAAAAGGGAAGCAATGTGAATGCTGCTGCAGCAAAAGAAGGAAAATTGAATTTTATTCTGATTGTTTTAGACTTCTGTCCAATTGTTTCGTCTTTTGTTTTGTTTGTGCCTCTAACATGGACTCAATTAAGCACAATGTGGCTCACAAGACATGTATTAAAATGGTCACAAGGAAACAAAGGTTACACAAATATGAATTTAAATGGAAAACCGGGGGTTGTTTGCTTCTGATGAAAGCTACTTAACTGGCGACAGTGACCACAATATCAGTAAATTGGCTCTAGACTTTAAAACTCCAATTACAACTACAGATGCATCCAGAGCGACGGGGATCATTTGCATGGAATGCTCCGACGAATCAACAGAGGGTGAAGAACTGCTGACACGAGCAATAAGGGATGCAGAAGAACCGCAGCATGTCATTTGGACAACAAGACTAATTGGCATTGGGAACCCTGCAGACTTTAAAAAAAAAAAAAAAAACTCAGCTTTTGTTGGCTTTAATTCACCAGTCGCACCAAAAAGAGACACGCTTCGTCCGTAGGCCATCTCGCGAATCTCGATTAGTTGCGCCAGACACGCCGACATAATGGGGAGCCAATCACGGCGTCCTCATTAGCTCGCCTCCGACAGACGTGGCGGAATGCGAGAGAGCGGAGGCGACGGAGACTCGTCAGGAGCAGCGAGAGACGGAAGCGACTGAAAACACCTGGAAGGAGCGGCCGCACCTGCACGCAGGGCCAGATGGCTGCCTTCACACACACACACACACACACACACACACACACACACACACACACACACACACACACACACACACACATATTGATATTTACTGACTTGTAACACGGTGTTGATGCGACATCCAACATGCAAGGATAAGCGGAGTTCTAAGCACCTGGGATTTGTAGTCAATTAAAGAGACTATTTGGGGTCAGCATTTTTATTGTTCTCCCGTTACCAGGGAGACGTTACCGTTGGAGACCAGGATATTAATCACGGGATGAATTATTGTGCGCTGCCTTCAGGGAGCAGAAGGGACTATTGACCCTTGTTAGGAAAAGAGTGGAAGGGAGGGAGCCCGGAGATGTCGCTGCTTCACCCGCTGCCTTTTCGGTCAGGGTGCGTCACGAAATGAGTAAAGAACACAATAAATAATCCACATCGAATGATGATTCTCCAAAGAGACGTTTGGCGCACGTTTTATATAATAATAATATAATATACAATAATGGGGGCCCCCGTGGCAGCTGCTAGCTGAAGGCTAGTGAGAGGCAACGGCGCTAGTTAAGGCCACTCTGGAGTGAGCTGTGGTACTCAGGGCGAGCGATGGACCGGGAGGGGCCCGCAGGATTAGCGGTGACGGCGGGAGGGGGAGAGCGGTGACGGGGGGGGGGGGGATGCGGCGTGGAGTGGACCGACACAGAAGTTTGAAATGTACACTTTCATTCTGATGCCAACTCATTGTTGTGAAACTCTGAAATCCTTATCTACGGTACACAGACAAAGATGTGACGAGCGGTGGTAATGGTGGGGGGGGTAGGGGGGTAGGGGGGGGGGGGGGGGGGCAAAGGGACCACACACACACACGTGAACAAGTACCGGTTAAATAAGTGTGTTAAAACACAGCCACAGGCCCACTGTAGTCTTCTCTAAAGGTTGCTTACGTGACCTGACGGGTCCTCCAGCTGTTCTCCTCTGGTTGGGGTTTTTTTCAGGGGGGGGGGGGGGGGGCTGAAAATACAGGCTGTTTGGTCCACCTTTCATCTATAAAAATCTTACCAACTCTACAGTTCATGATCCATAAGGGCTTATAGCAGATAATAGACGTATTATACGGAGGCCATTACAGCGGTTGCTTAAATAACCCGAAGCTGGAACCTTAAGCTCGACGAAGCATTCAAACAGCTCAGGAAAGCTTGCCTGGAAACGGAAACTATTAAAGACTGACAGGCTTTCCGTAGGTTTGACCGTCACACTTAAGGGCTGCACAATTATATGAAAATTAGGATCACACTTTCGCACTTGAAAAAAACAGAAGAAAGACAGTGCTTTTACTACTTCAGTGCCTTTAAATTTGCCTCCGTTAATGATCTTAATTTAGGGCCTACTGTTCTACTTTGGAGTGCCACAGCGACATCGCCCCCTGCAGGCTGAGTTCAGAAAGCGTTTGATTTGATAAAGTTCATGGGAGCGAGACAAACATGGTGCCGTCGATCCCGTCCACTTAAATGGGGGTAGTGGATTAATTGTGCAGCCCTGCTAAACAGCAGATGTGAGCGGAGGGAATGAGAATGAATCTTTTTTTCCCATTGAACAACAAAGACGACCAGCCTTTAACTTGCCAGAGAGGAACACAGACAGACGTTCTAAGTGCACAAGCCCTAATTTCTCCACCCTTCCACCAAAGGAAAATCCATGTTTTAAGCCTGATGGATGCTGCGTTTGAGTCCGGTTGTTTGGACCAAAGGGAAGAGAAGTCGCAGACGACGACACTTTGGCAGTTTTGTTCTCGATGAGCCGCACAGGTTTTCCGTGTACTACGCAGCACAAAAAAAAAAAAGAGCGGATCTACATAACCATGTGACTGGTAGACAGGCGGGGAGGCGAAAACACAGCTGACGCCGAGACCACTTAATTCCCCTACAAGCAGAAGCAGTGTACGCAAGTCACACAGCGAGGAACAACATGGCCGGAGGAGGGAGAAAAAAAAAAAAAAAATCAATACTAGCAGAGACACACACTCTCCCTCCCTCGCTCTCACACGTTGAACACACACAGAACGAAGCGGACGTGAAGCTAAACACACACGAGGCACGAGCAGCTGGCACGTAGGAAATGTCCAACACTGTACTGTCACCATCTGTGTCATGCTCCGCGAATGCAGTAGCCATGCAGAATACGGGCCATCACTTAAATGAGTGAGCTGCAATTAGTAAGAGGAAAATTGGGGCCACTTTCACAAGCCGACAGTTAGTTGTAATTGTTGTCGGGGCGAAAAAAACACAGGCTGCCTGCAGGTTCTTTGGTGGGATGGACACAGCTAAACGAGCTTAAATGGGCCCGCAGTTTCGACGTTTGCCAAAAAAGCAAATGCGTCGCTCCAATTTGGACCGGAGAAGACTTCGACTTGTGAAAGCTTCCTAAAAGAAAATAGCTCTTCAGAGTAATTGGTTGAAGTTTGTTTGAAAATGATCTCATACATCCAGCTCAAGTATTTAGCTTAGCATAGCATAAAGACAGCCAGCCCTAGTGTTAAGAGTTCAAAATGAACAACTCAAATTATTGTGACTGAAAGTACGATGTCCGCGCTTTTTAATCGAAAGCGAAGCCGCGGCACGCCACCTGTGAAGCAGCGGTCACGCCGTGCAGCTCGGCGCGTCCGCTTCTGTGCGCTGTACAGAAGCGGGGGAGGGACTAATGTGTGAATTGTCGTGACTCGAGCGGGGAGGACACACTACACAGCTGTTAGGGCTTCTGGACGTAGTGAAACATCACAAAAATCTCCCGTCGCACGGATTGTCTGAATAAAAAAATTTAAAAAAAGCAATGACAATCGTTCTTTTCTAAGCCGAGAACAGGGCCGGGTCTAGACAGGCATGTATGAGGGGGCAGCCACAAATCTTGAGGGGGCATTGTGCTCCAGCACCTTTTACCATGTCTAATTGACAAATTAGTTTTAGGGGGCACAACATTTATTTGAGGGGGCCAGGCCCCCTCTTGCCACTGCCTAGACCCGGCCCTGGCCGAGAACAAGACAGAACAACACCCTGATTTAGTTGTTTTTTCTTCTTCTTCCTGTCTTTTTTTTTTTCGCGGGCTACAGAATTTGCCTGGAGGGTCCCTCGCCGCGTCCCGTCGGTGTCAACCGAACATCGTTCCTCGAGGGGGGGGACTTAAGGACTCGTCCACACAATCCACCCGGACGCGATGCGACACGCATCAGCGATTATAATTGGCCTAAAAGTCACGTAATGTGTCCCACGGGCCCCCTGAGGACGAAAAAAAAAAAAGGAAGCCAACAACACACGCGAGTGGGGACACACGTCAGCTGACGTCCGGGTCTTACCTGGGGGAGATGTCGCAGCCCTGCTGCATGAAGGCGCCCAGGGAGAACCAGAGGGAGTTGAAGATGCCAAACTCGTTGGGGGGCTGGTCGCTCGGCGGACCGTCGGTGCCCTCCTCGGGCTCCTCGGTGTGCCATTCGTACGGGCTGAAGCGGCTGACCAGGAAGAGCACCACGCTCACGCCGATGTAGGCGAACACGATGCACATCCAGATCTCGTAGGCCAACGGGTCCAGGAAGGAGAACACGCCCGGCTTGGACTTTTGGGGCTTCTTGATCATGATGGAAATGCCCAGCGACATGAAAGGCTTGGAGAAGTCGATCACCTCCTCCCGGACCAACGTGATTGTCAAAGGGGCCACGGCGATTTCCGCTTTCTGCGGGGATGGAAAGGGAGAGGAAACAAACGAAAGATGAACAAAATATCCGAGCTGGTAACAGACTAAAAGCATTTAGTCAGAGGTGTGAAAGGCTGGAGGCCAACAGCCAAGCAGCCATCACAACAACAACAACAACAATCGCCCCGTTTCCTCATGACGTGTTTCTGAATTTCTAACCTCGACTGAACGAATCTCCAAAAGTTTTCCACGGCATCAAGTTAAACAAAGAGAGAGAGAGAGAGAGAGGGGGAGGAAAATGAAACCCTCCCTAATGCCCGGGAGGCTTAGCTGGGAGAATCAGCAGGGGAGGATACAAAATGTGTCAGTAAAATATGGCTCCAGCACACGAGGGGCCCAAAAAATAATAATAATAAAAAAAAAAAAACCGTGATGGAGCCACCTCCGAAAGTCCACACAATCCGCAAAACCAGATTTACAGTCGGTGACTTAGCGACGCCCCCGTGACCTTGTCCGCCTTTGGCTGTGGGCTTAATATCAGCAAGAATTGAAGGCTCCATTACGGCCACCTGACACCGGTGGGAGAGAGAAGAAGAAGAAGAAGAAGAAGAAAAAACAAAACACAAGGACGAAGGAAAGAAAAGAGCAAAGAGATTTAAGTTCTCTCCTCCTCAGCAAAAATGAACTGAGACGACGGCCTGGGGGCCATTTGGTTGAAATGAGGCTTTTGTGGCATCGCAGAGGGGGGGGGAGAAGCCCCCTCTGAGCAAAGTGCTGACAGCGCCCCCGCCCCCCCCCCCCCCCGTCCTCAGACATCCCAATGAATGCCGCAGAAAAGAGCCGCCAGCTTACGCGCCCTAAATAACACACTCCACGCTACGACACTTCCTGTCCCCCCCCCTCCCCACGCCTCCATTGTTCACTCTTCTCCGGTTCAGTGTCAGTGACCTTATTATCCTTTCTTTTACTTTCCCCAAAAACATCAAAGGACAAGAAAAAAAAACATCTCTTTTCTCACTTTGACAGTTTTTTTTCCTTTTTTTTCAGGCCATCAAATCCCATCATCATCACCATCATCAGCATCAGCATCATCATCATCATCCCGGACCTGGAACCCGGTCTTTGCTCACCCCGCTCTCTGTTTACCGGTTTCATCTCAGGTGGGTTCAATTAGCATCACTCGACTATTAGTCGTACTTACTCGCTCCGTGTCATCGGGGCGGCGGAGCTCGGCGGTTTCTTTAAAAGCAGCGGCTACATCCTCACGTCTTACCAAGCCGTCTCCCTCCTGTGGTTTCTTTTTTTCACTGAACTGAATGCTTCTCGTCTCGAGGATAATTGTGTACTTAATCTGTGTTAATCCCAACGCCACCAGAACGTCCCTCCGGGTCGTGCTCCACGGTTTGTCTCCACCGACAGAAATATTTTTTTTTACGTTGGCTTGTTATTAACAGCAACACGTATGCGATGTTTCACAATAAAAGCATGCAAACTCATGTTATTCGTTGGCTTTTGAGTCAGAAACCAAAAAAGTTGAAGACTGCGGAGCACAAAAAGACTGTTGGATTTTTTAGCTTTATTACCTTTGTGAGTTATGTTTCTTTTTGAATATGTAGTTATTTTTTTTTATAAATGTGTTTATTTATTCGTGCCGACCCAAACTTTAATGCTTCAAGAATTCATTAAAGGTTGTTTCTATATTGACATTTAAACAAAAATAATGTCATTATAGCGTCATTTATCTCATTTAAGGTTGTTGGAAAAACAAAACACAAACAAATTTGCTTTTATGAAAGTCTACAATTAAGTTTACAATTTAAAATAAATTGATGGGACTTTGATGACTAATCTGTTCCATTTTAAGCCTTAATCACCAATCCTTCTGTGGAAAGGGTTGGTGTTGAGCTGTCGTACACATCTGTTATTAAGCATTCAACACATGAGAAGAGGACCCCATATTGCCTCCAAATATCATCTTGAACCTCAGGGGAACGAGTGAGATGGTTCAGCTTAGATGAGACGGCGTTTAAAACCTGAAAGAAGACTCACTCCCCGTCAGCTGGAGGACATAAAAAAAAAAAAGACATAAAAGGCCTCACCCCGTACACCAGCTCCCCGACCATCCCGTTCCAGATCTTCGTCTCCGGGTCCCTGGCGCCGTACTTCCCGTCGGGAACGATGGAGATCTTGTACTTGATGCCGATGTGCTTGGCGATCTCCGAGGCCAGGTCCACGCAGTACCCCTCGTACTGGTCGTTGCCCTCGTACATCTCCCAGTTCTTCTTGAGCATCACGTAGGGACCCTCCTACACAGGGGGGACCAAACCCAGGGAACCAAACCGTCAGAGGTTTCAGACACACGCGGATCGCCGAGGGCTCGCGCGGCGCTTCACCGACGCAACCCGGGGGGTCAAAGGTCAATTATGGAGCAATGTTTTGATGAAATCAAAGGATATTTTCTAATTATTGTTGAAACTTTTTGGAATTTAATGTCAGGGTGTGGAAGTCCCCCAAAGTTCTCGTTATCTGCAGAAAATGAAAAGACCTTCAATCTGAATCCAAACCAAAACCTCCCTTTCTAGATCTTAAACACGTCCTTTTCTAAAAACCACAGTGCAGTATTTACCTCCGACTGCTTGTAAGATAATTCAGCTCGCGACATACAGGCACAGCGCTTGTGTCGTCACGGTGACGCAGCAGAGACCAAAAGTGAGACGAGAAGGAGGGGAAGTGTGACCCAGCAGGGGAACTGAAGGGAGGTGAGAAAAACGAGCCGCCGTGGCTCCGAATGACTTAATACCTCGACTTGAACGCTTCCAGTAATCGGGGGGGGGGGGGGGGGGAGCTACATCAGTCGACACCGCCACCAGCGGGAGGTTATAGATCACTCCGTCCGACGCTGCTAAGAAAGTGCTGTAAGTGCAAGGGCTCGAGCTGCCTGCTGCGCTCATATTTCCAAAACAAATTACTCCGGTCATGGAAGGCCACGGATTCCATGTTGCACACCGCTGTAATTTATTGTGGGATGTGTTTTTCTTGACTTTGCCTGCCTGCCCCCCCCCCCCCCACCACCTCCGGGCTGAGGAAAGGTAAACCAAAGACTCCTCAGTGGGAAGATAATGCAAAATGCTCAGCGGAGCCCGAGGCGTAACAAAATGTTACCGTGCAGCATAGTGATGGCACAAGTGTGCCGTTTGGTGTCATAAATAAAGACATCCGGTAGTTTCACTACACGGTGCTGTAGTACAAAAAAAAGAAAAAAAAAAAGAAGATATAATGAACCACAAAATGTTAATTTTACTTGTAGGGTTACGGTGCGTCATGCTGCGTTAATAGTGCATTAATAAGAAGCATATTTAAATAATTAAAGAAAGATATTCCAACATTATCATACAAAGATAATTAGTTAATTAAATGTCAGGCTCACCGTTTGTTTTCACCTTGCCGACAGCGGTGTTACAGACGCTTTAAGTTACTGATAGCAGAACTCTGTGGAATTTGAAGCATGGTGGCTTCATCGCGACACGTGGTCAGCGCCATTATTCTACTGAAAATGCATCTACACGACAAAAGAATTGAAACAATGCAATTTCATTTCAGGGGACACTGGATCAAATTGTGGCTTTGAGGAGTGTCTGGTGCCTCCGGGGGGGGGTGGGGGGAGGGGGGGTTGAACCGCCTCGTCATCTCCAACTCAATCAGGACTCGACTGCTCCAGCAGCATTTGAAAAGGTCAGGTGGTACGAACCCAGTGGACACACAGTGGCAGGCAAGCGGGCCGTAGGTCCGACCAGGTCAACAGCGCACGCTTTTCTAGAGACAGTTACGGAAGAATATGGATCCCGTGATCCGCGGGGGGGGGGGGGGGGGGGAGTCTCCCAGATGAAGGCTGCGGTCAGAGCAGCGCTTTCAGAGGGCCGCGAAAGGCCAGCGGGCCCGTCAGGCCGGGTCAATAACCCCCCCCGCGCGACCCCCGGCGCGTCACTCACTGCCTAACGAGGCAAATTCAACAAGCCGCTAAAAAGCACGGTGGGGGAGGGGGGCACGAGCACCCCGCCCCTCTGTGTTTGCACGCACTGGATTTATTTGACTGCTGTTTGGTTTTGTGTTTGCGTTATTTGGAACGAATATGCATACGAGCACGGAAAGAGCAGGAAACCCGATGCTCCACAACAACGCGAGCACGAAAACAACGCTTTACGAAGCAGAAACACAAAAGCATCCCAGTTTATGACTCATTCCGTGGTCTCAGTCAGGTGCTGATTTTACACTAAGTGCACCTGACTGGCTGCTGTGGGGCAACATTATCGCTCAAGGAACTAACGTCGTCATAGCTGAGCCTCCACCTCATGTACAACCAGATGATTACCCTCTAATTTAATTTATTTTTTAACCACCATGACCCCGCAGACACAGAACAGGCCATGTGCAAGAAGGTCTTGGTCATTTCACTGCAGCTCTCTTTCTCTTTTTCAGTTTCGGGAAGATTCGTTTCGACAGAAGTTGCCGGATTTCAGAACCCCTTTTTTAAATGCAGAAATGTTTTTTGTAAATCAACCTTGTTTCAACTTAAGGAATCGCTATTTGATTTGAGAATTAGTATTACAGCAAACAACCTTTTGCTATTGTTTCCTTGATCAGAGAATGAAGTCCTCTTTTGTATAGTAAGGTTTTGGCAAAGATTTATGTTTGAGTACATGACTGAAAAAACTACTAGTCGTTTTAAAGCAGGCACTTTGAAACAATTCAAATGTTCACTTTTGCTTTTCTCCGTTTTATTGGATTCCCCACTCACAGTGCATGTTGCAATTCTTTCAGAATTCAGGGTAACACAGGTGAGTAAATGACATGCAAATTTTGTGTCATTTTGTGGATGAAGTATTTCTTCAAATGATCATGCATTAAAAAAAAAAACAAGAGATTCTTGCAACGTCCTCTAAAACATCCAACAGAGACACAGTTACAGCCGGACCCTCCGCTGGATGGACAGTGTGTTTCCCGGGGGTTCAAAGTGCAACGGACGAGTCGACCAACGTTTCCGGGCCTTGTGCCGCCAGCACATCCGCCACGGACCACCCCGCCGTCCTCGCCTTTGGGGAAGCGCCCGCAGGCGACCTCCTGACCTCCAGGGACGCCGGACGAAAGAAGATCACCAGGCGGCTGATGAGGAATTCATTCTGCTGCCGTTCGGGTTTTTTTTTTCTTCTTCTCTCCAATCAAAGCTTAGCCGTGAGGGTTTGGCCGCTTCGGAGGGTTAACAACAAGCAGCAATCATCCGACCGTTGCCCCCCCTCTCCCTGCGTGTTGTGAATGGGTTCTGGAGCCGTCGTCAGGCCGCAACGAGGTCGACCGGCGGCGGACGAGAGGCTTCGCCACGTAGCGGACATGGAAAATGATCCTCAACCACGCCGAGCTGCTCCATTAAAGTTTAAACAAACGTAAGTCTCACTAGCATTAAACGAAGGGGGGGTTGGGGGGGGGGGAGCCGTCGTAATTTAAAGCTCGGTATCATGCGGCATTAAAAGCGTGATGGATGTGAAGCGGGGTGATTATGAGAGCATTAGTCTTTCTAAGCAGTTTTTGAAGCTCACAGGAAGCCGTGAGTGTGTAATGTAGTGCGCCATGGAGCAGGTTCGCTGGAGGAAGTGACGATTTAGGGCGGGCGGGACCTCGGTCCGACGCGATGCATATTCACATTCGGGCTGCCGCCTGGCTTTGTGGATCACGGTCCGAGGATCAATTTTTTTTTTTGGGGGGGGGGGGGAAATGTACAAATTTCACCAATCAGGAACGGGGTTCAAGCTGTGACACACACACACACACACACACACACACACAGGTGTAGTGGGAGCTCGTTAATGCTGGTAAGCAGACACTTTGGGGCCCATCTTCAGCCTCGATGGGGGTCCATCCACAAGCACCAGCTTTAAAAAAAAAGACCTTTTTTTGGGGTGGGGGGCTTCCATTTGCATTTCGTCTTCCTCTCGAGGGGCTCCATTACGGCTCGGAGTGGCTCCGTTTCTTGTTCGGTTGTCTGAACAGCGTGTCCATTAACCGCGTCTCTCTCGTCTCTCTCAGAGTCTTCAGGGCTTCGTTTTGGCCTTCAGGAGGGAGGGAGGGAGGAGGGGGGGGGGCTGGGGGGGTGTGGCGGTTGCCGTGTCCATCCCTCTTCCATTTAGGGCGTTTTCATATCCCTGCTCGCGTCCGACTGGGGCTCAGTTTCTTAAAATGGGGTTCCTCATCAGGGGCTGAAAAGAGGGAGGATTGTGCTGAGCGGTGACTCTCCATTCCCACCTCCTTCCCTCCTCATCTCAGCTGCAACATCTGGCTGCCGTAAGCGTGGTCAGCAATGTGAGTCCCTGCCACAGCGGCACATGCCATGCAAAGGCCATCGCTTTCTAGCGTGTGTAAAATACTTTTTTGTTGTCGCGATGTGTAACGCAATGGAAGATAATGTCAGTGACTGGAGTGGATTCTGCAGTTGCATGATTCTCCTTCAGCCTTCTCGCTGATAATGTTATAAAGCACGAGTCATAGTCAGCCGTAGTACACGACACAAGGTCCTTCGTGTAATGCAAAATTCATGGGTTCAGAGTTGGATATTTGTACTATTGTGTGATGAAATGTTGGCTATAGAAACGAGATTTGAGAACAATCTGGTGTTTCTAACGTGATGAATTATGACGAGTAAGGAAGTGGAGCTTTCCGAGCAAAATGGCGGAAAAGTACTTACTCCCTGGTCTAAAGCCTGTCACCCATTTATTTGATTTCACTGCGGTAGATTCTCCGAATCTCAACGTTAAATCTGCGTCGACAATGAAACCCGGCATCGACCAAGAACAATTGCAAAGAGCGGCCCACTGTCCTCAGACTTATAAAAGCGCATTCTTTAAAAACTGAAGTGCAATTCGAAAGGGGTGAAAGGACGCTGAAGGAAAACAGTTTAGTACGTCGGAGGGATGTATGACGTGCCCTGACTCTGCATATCCCCAAAACATCATGTGCTAGATAATGAAGTCGTCTTGCACTACACAGAATGTGTGTGTGTGTGTGTGTGTGTGTGTGTGTTGTCCGGCGCGTGCCGGTCTCTTACCATGATGGTGGTGACGACCACGGTGCGGTTCTCTATGCCGGAGGTGTCATTTGGAAGCAGAGGAGAGTCCTGGATCAGCACCAGTTTGTCTGCATCGTTCCAGTAGCCGATCTACAGGGAAAACAAAGCTTGAGATTGTGCATGTGTGTGTGTGTGTGTGTGTGTTTGCATGTGCTGCATGTCCCTTTTTCTAGGCAAAAGGTATTATGGTGGTCGGTTTAAAAATAATAATGTATTTTGACCTCATTTGGATAAAGACAATGCAACATTACTCACTGTAATAAGAATATATTGCTTATATTATAAGTGTGGAATAACCGTAACTATTTTTTCAATAACAGTTAGAGTTCAAGGGTATTGTTTAATTACATTGGTTCTCCAACTAATGACTTGAACGATGAATGAATTATGACTGCATTTTAAAAACATCCCGTCCCGTAAACCCAAAAGATGCTTATTAGTCATTTTAATGCCTTCTGTTTTAGAGCTTTTTCACACATCTTTGTGAACTGACATTTCCAAATACACACGTTACTTTTAACACCCTATCTGCTCATTTCCAAACACGTATTCATCACGCTGGGAGATTCCACAGACGGCGTCTCAGCCTGAAACGCCCCTCGTGCCAGATTCCAATTTCAAGCGCATTGCTGAGCTGCTTCTCTCTCTCTCTCTCGCTCTTTCTTTTCTCTCTTCCCAAAGCTATTTCATGTTCAGCTGACATCACGGTCGTCTTACAGAAGTCCTTCAGGGACGAACTGACTGAGCGGAACTGACAGACGTGATATGCTGCGGTCGGCCCCCGCGAGCCCCCTCTGCCTACCGGGAGCGGCTATTCAAGATGGCGCCGCCTTGCCCCATATGTGATCTTTAACAAACATCCAATATCTGCAGAACCACTACGGTGTCAAAGTGATGGATGGATGGCGTAGAAGTCAAAGAGCTTTGACGGCAAAGGCGAGAGAGAGAGAGAGAGAGAGAGAGAGCGAGAGAGAGAGAGCGGCGATGTTTGGGCGAGCCGGCGGGAACGCAGCGCTGCCATTGGCTGATACCTGACAGACACACACACAAACACACACACACACACACACTCAGTGTCCTGACAGGACCGGAGCAGCTTTCGATTGATGGGAACTCCTCTGTGCCCCCCCCCCCCCCCCCCCCTCCACCCCTACCCCCCCCGACACCTGCCTTTACCTCGCCTTGATTGCTCTCTATTTCATTGCATCCTCTCGCCATCACTCGCACAACCGCTCTCTCTCTCTCTCTCCACTGAACTCCATCAACAGACATCCATCCTCACCCCTCCCCACCCCCCCCCCCACCCCCCACCGACATGCTACGTTGATCCCTTAGAATGTTAACACATACACAGTTCTGCTGACTATGCATCCATAAATCACAAATGTGAGCGGTGTGGTGTGATGTTTTTACCCGCCGGGGTCCATTATTCTTCAGTTCAAACACGTCCATCGTGTAGTTAACCCGGCGGCCATAGTGGTCAAACTGGACATTACCTGTTAATCCCTGCAGTCGGACCTGCGCACAAAGAAAATGGAGAGCGGCAGATTTTTATTTTTACGCCCCACGGGAAGGGAAAGCGTTTGGCAGCAGGCCCCCCCCCCGCTTTTGAGAAGCGCGAGTCGCGGGCGACGTTGCGACCTCTGACCTGCTTGAGGGTGCGCTCCATGTCGATGCCTTGGTTCCACGGGGCGGCCGGGTTGGCCAGACAGTCGCCGGCGTTCCCCCGTCTGGAAATGTCTACCTTCTGCCTGCGCAGGTTTCTGAAGGCCTCGGCCATCACCATCACGCCGTCGTACGTCAGCGCCGAGGTGTACTGGGGGGGGGGTGAGGAGACGAGAAGAAGCGGGTCAGAAAGGCCCGATTGACTTGAAATTGACTCTGCAGCGCGATGAAACGGCACCCCGGAAGAATTTGGAGCCTTTCTACTCTGCCCGTTATTTCCTGCAAATGGAAAAGGACAAGCGACCACGTTCCTCCCCCCCCCCCCCCCCCCCCCCGCCCCCACTTAATCCGTCATTTTTGAGTTGTCTCTGGAATATCTGCGTCTACAAGAATCACTCTCTTCGTCGGGAGGGCCGCACATTTCATGAAAAAACTCACCTCCGGCGCGGCACAGAATGGATTCAGTGAATGACAAACGGCAGGAAGACGGAGGTGGGGTGTGTGGGGGGGGATGTGGGGTGGGGGGGGGGGGGGGGGTAGTCCAGCCGTGTAGCAGTCTGGCATTAATTATCCCGGCTAGCAGGAGTTCATTAACTTTGCCTCCGGCCGGGGGGATGGATCCTATTCATTAGCCCACCGCTCACTGTGACATCATGGCTCTCCATCCCCCCCCCCACCCGCCCGTTACTCTCTGACAAGACGCCCAGAGCAGCGCACACAAGCAACCGAGGCGCCCGGGTGGTGGACTCGCAAAGAGTCCACGCCGTCGCCCCCCGCTGCTGGAGAAGAAGAAAAAAAAATGAACGTGGACGGGGTGAACTTGAGGGAGTCGATTAATTCTGCTTGCCGTACGACATGAGCCAACTCACACGTGTTTTCCCCTGGTTTTAATCCCTAATCCGGAGGCTCAGGTGACGGAGGCCCTGCAGGGACACACCGGGCAGCGCATGCACGCTCTGCAGGGACGCAGCAGAAATATCTGCAACGTCTGCCTTTTTATTTCTCCCTCCTCATCCTGTTTGTGTCCTTTGTTGCCCGGTATCAAGCCAAACTCACCTTGTAAACTATACACCAATAACTTTCTCACTTCGAGGACTAATAACGCAAACAATTGCTTTGCAGGTAGGCATATTTAAAGCCAGGTGGAAAACGTGTCCTAATCAGTTGTCACTATCAAGGCAACTTAGTGCCGATGGAGATAAGAGGTTATTACCAAGTTGAAATGGGGTCCCAAAGCTTGCTCTCATTCATTAGAGTAAGGCAACGGCTCATTAGTTCCCTACCTGCAGATTCCTGCAAATTGCAAACACTACAAATAACATTTGTCTTTGCTAAGTGAGTAAACATGTCAGTGGAAGTGGGCCCAAACTCGCCGGTGAGGTTAATATATTATTAGAAAGAAGGGGCTGACTGCGGCTCGCGCTGTGGACAAACGTAATGGGGAGCAGAGTGATTTAGTCTGAGGGGATTTTCAGGAGAGAGAGAGAGAGAGAGAGAGAGAGGGGGCGATCCATCAAGAAACAACGTGGGAGTAAACACACAAACTCACCCCCCCCCGACCCCGGGTGATATTGCCCTGTGGTGTAAACTTTTAATCGGAACCATCTCACTCAGACAAACTTACTACGAGCTGCTTGACTCGTTTCCCCTTCAGAAAGCAGCGAGCTGCTGCCCCCCCCCGTCCGCACACCTCGGCACCACGCTGCTGTTATATATTCATACCCTTTTTCGTCTTATCTGGCACCGTCCTTTCCTTGATATATTATTACTTTCTTTGCTGCGTCCGCTACTTTTTTTCCACTGTTGCAACAACTCCGGAGTCCCTCCAGAGGAATCATCAGGAGCGCCGTGGCTTTGCATATTGAGGAGCTTCCCCCCCCCCCCCCCCCCTCCAGCATGTAGCATGTCATTTACACCACCGCCCGCTACTCCTCACACACGTTGCCATGAGTGCTTGATACATTCCACGTACGGCTTACAAAAGCCGTACGCTTAAAAGCTTACAGCCGCAGATCCCAATCCAAACAAGACGTGGCATCGCCAATCAGATTTCATCTGACTTTGAGACCCGTCCCCCCCCCCATACCTTGGGTGGGGCGTCCGAGCCCGGGTACTCCCTCTGATCCAGCTTGTTCCAGCGTTGCATCAGTTTGATGACCATCGGGTTGCTGAAGTCGACGAGCTGGAAGCCCGTCACGTTGGCTCCGCCGTGCATGAAGCGCTCCAGGTTGATGTCCTTGAAGCCCTTGAAGGGGAGCGGGGGCGGGGGGGGGGGGGGGGGGGGAGGACAAGACTGAATCCGGGTGACGGGGAGAAAGAAATAACTCAACGGGCACTGGGGAAATCTCCTAACTACTGTGGACACAAAGGCGATAAGAGCAAACCGGATCACACTGCGTGTAATGGTCCTTGGAGGCCGTCATCACAGCAGCCTGCGTCGGACCTCAATGGTTTCCATGGTTAGGAAATGCAGGCCCAACAGGTCTTCTACAGATACGCTTTTGTTTCTTCAAATCTGCCTTCAAACAATACCCACGTGGCCATTTAAACACTGATTGAATCCCTGGTTTTTTCCTGCTGCCAAAATGGCCCTGAAGCAATCCCGTCATAAGGACATTTCAATAAAAGAATATGAAGCTCGAAGAAAGATCTTCCAACATTTGAGTCTTTTTTTTAGAAATGTTCTCCTGCTGAGCTGCAGAGAGGGAACGATAAATCAAAGAGGGGAATCTACTGTAACTTTAGAAGATACACAATTCTGCAAAGGTCGTGCACGTGTCAACTATCCACGCTTTGACAGATGGACTCGGGTCATAGTGAGAATTCAGCAGATGGCAAGAGAGAGAGAGATGTGACAAAGATATTATTAGAAGAAAGAACAAGTCGCCTCACCAGGTTGGCCATGATGTAATGGTAGCCTTTGACATGTTTCCCAACGCTGACAATCTGTGAGGGGGGGGGGGGGGGGGGGTGAGAAGAGCGCGGCGTTAATCCGACTGGATTACACCGCAGCATGCGTTAATCACACCCAATGATGCGTGTGACAGGCGAGTGCGAGGCTGTGCCTCTTCGACGCGGCCTCACACCCAGAAGACGGGAACAACGGTCACATGGTCATTGAGAATCCAAAAAGACGGACGCGTCAACGCGAGTGTATTTCGTACCGATCTTGTACTAGTATGTTTAAAGAATTGTTCATGTCCTCACGATCTCGCCACTTAAGCCCTTGTACACATTGTGCGTAACACATTTTTCAGTAAATGTTGGTAGTGCTGAAAGGACCACGTGTGATGTCTGGCATCTGGTGAGAGCGCGAGCGATGTCACTGCGGGACGGCGCCGCTGAGTTGGAAAATAATGATTAGAGCGAAGATGAGTCATTTTCTGTCGGAATCTATTTTTCCATTAACTCCTTAATTATTTAATCACAATGAATAACATTCCACAGTTAATCTCGTGTCTGATGCTAAAGCCTTTTCCATAATGTTCCTCAGTGCACAAGCGTAAAATGATAATAACGCGGGGTCTCTTGTTTTATTCCTCTTTGCCCACACGCTGTGTGTGTGTGTGTGTGTGTGTGTGTGTGTGTGTGTGTTTGGCTGGTTATTCACTGATTTGATGATCTCCTGGAGAACCTGGCGTCGTCTCTTTCACAGTGAGGCTGATTGTGTAATGCGTAAGAGATGATAATTAGGTGGTACACTTCGTGCGTTCCTCTTGCAGAACAAGTCGTGCATGTTTGGCCTTAATGTTAATGCAGCCTTAATGTTAATGTGCTAACGTTGTGTCATTGTGGAAATAGCACAGATCTGACCTTGTGACTTTTGAAATTCGGTCTGTTCCTTCATCACGCAGATTATTTTTTTTCTTTAACTAGGAACGACTGCTCAGGTCAAGTCACCCTTGCAAAACTGATTCTTCTATCTCCATCTCTCTGACTCTCCTGGTTAAATAAAGATTAAATAGAGTAAAATAAATGAATCCATTCGTATTGTCGTATCACAGCGTATCACCTTCGCAGCTATGCTACATCTTACACATCATGCAAAATGGCTTTGAGTAAATGAGATTCCCATCAGTAAATGAAACAGGAGAATCCATCATGATCTGAGATTCAAAATAACATCTGGTTGCTTATATCTGCCTTGATATGTACTGACCGTGCTCTTAATTAGCTGCTAATCAGCCCCCGATTATGTATTCAAATCCTGGTCCTGGATCAGTAGAAATTTGGCAAGATGCAAATATGAACGGGACGACAGTTGGAACGAATACAGGCCTTAAATTGTTGTTCCTGCCTTTGGCAGAAACACCGCAGCCTGAACAAAAAAAATAGCATCATCCTACGAGCTCTAAAAATGACAGGAATTCTGCTTTTTTGCGTGGGGGGGACGGACTCTACAACACATCTGCAAAGTAAATTGTTAGAACTACGACAGATGTCAGAGTGAAGATTTCCTGAATAATTGAACAATTACGGAGACACCAGTTGCCACGGGGAGAGACGGTGGGATGAGGGGATGAAGAGGAGGAGAGAGTCACACATCATATTCTGAGTGTGCTCCTGCCAAGTAATGCCACCGGAGATCCAAACAGACTGTTTACACATTCAAAACTTTCTAATTAGCACCAAAACAGTCAAACAAACAAACAAACAAACAGGGAGGAAAGTGTGGATTGGAGTATTGGACACACGTGTTAACTTGCGTTCTTTGCAGATATTCGGTTTCTGGGATCATGCCGCTGCACAACTTAGTGATTTTACCATTTGCTCGTCTTATAGTACAGTACTAGTAACTAAATTGCTCTAAATTGTAAAGGTACAACAATTATTCTCACCATCATCACTAAATATTGGCCTCTGCGTCGTTATCATTTTCTTGGAATCCCTCGATCATTTAATTCCATACTGTTGACAATGACTAAAGACAATCACTTTCTCTATGAGCGAACTGCTGAGATTTGGGAAGGGTTTTTTTGTTCTAAAGAGCTGCATTGGCCGAGCTCACGGCGGCATCACCTGCTCCAGCATGTTCTGCAGCCGCTCCGCCTCCAGGTCGATGACGAACTTCTTCTCCTGCCTGCGGTCCAGGTCCTCCAGCAGCCGCCGGTAGTTCGCGTCGGTGAAGCTCTCGACGCAGATGGCGCTGACCTGCCAGTTGTTTTGTCCCGCCTTCTCCATGATGGCCTGCAGGATGGCGTATCCTGCGGCGGACGCCAGGAGAGGTCGCGTCAAAGAGAGGAGAGGGTCAACCTCTCGGTGTCCATTCACTCACTGGATCATAACATGATACGTTAATTATGTACCATCTATTGAGCTAAGAATGCTCATTAACATACTCTGTTTAGTGTTTGATCCCCCACCAACGTTCCTTTTTTGGAAAGTATTTCTTTATGGTGCCCTGGAATTTTTTTTGCAAGCGTGCTTTCCTTCAGTCAACGCGTGGTATTTTTGTCCTAAATATCTGAGCTCGTTCTTTGAAATCAGTCGAATTGCACGAAACCAACAGCAGTCGTGCACTTACACGTGTGAACTTGAAACTGAATAGGGACCACGTCGCACACGAAGCGCTCCTTGAAATGCTTTTGAGCGTAAAACGACTCTCAGGTGTTTGCGGATCAAACTGAGGAGGGTGTCTACTTCCTGGATGACATGTGACGCCACGTGAGGTGGTCCAACGTATCGCACAACATCTCTTTTGCGGTCTAAAAGAAACCGTCCCATCAGACCCTTTCGTCCTTTTGGGGGAAACAGGCTCGCCTCCTCTATTGAGTCGGATGTTGGCACTGGACTCCTGGGGGGGGGCTCGCTGTCAGGTTTGTGTATAAAGAAGACGAGTGTCAGAGGAGGAAACTGGGGGAGCTGTGAGGGCGGCTGTTCTCCGGCAGGAACAGATGTCCCCCCTTTAAACTGCCCCTCCTGGTCGAAAATCACGGGCTGCCAGCCTGTCTCCCTTTGCTCCCAATTAGAGGATTAACCTGTACGGTGGGAAGCAGGCACCCTCCCCACCTGATGCGTCCCCTCCCCAGCCTCGCGCTCCCCATTAGAGGGATGTTGGTGCCAGGAGAGCCTGCTGGTTGACACGACACACACACACCCACACACACGCGCGCTACCACGTGTATCAGAATGTCCTCAGTTGCCCTCCGGAGCTTTATTTCATGCCGATGTTTATAAAAGTCACGCTAGAGAGGAAATGAGAGTGGAGACAGAGAGAGATGGGGGAACGAAAAGCTCCGGATAGCGCGTTCCGGACAGGAGCCGGACAGATGGCGACATCTGATACAACAGCGTTTCTTCCTAATCGCAGCTCGCATGCATGCTGAGAAATAAACACAATATAAAAAAGGAGCGAGTCTGTGCAGAGTGGGATGCCACAGGGTCGGGTAGAGATGCGGCTCCTTTGCTCCTTTGCTCCGTTGGTTTAAGTTCTTTCAGCTACAAATGCTTTGCCCCCCCCCCCCCCCCGGTGTCGCTCCACCGCTGCTTTTGGTTTGGCATCAGGATTCAATCTTTTAAGGGCAGATGCAGTATGATGTACACAAAATGAATGCTATGCAAAGAGCCTGAGGTTTCAAGCTACACGGCCCTTTGGCGAAAAAGTCAGCCTCCCTGATCCACGCAGACGATGGTGGCCGCTGGATGGAGGCAAGCGAAGCGTGCGAGGAGCCAGCTGATCACCAGCTGATTAATGGCGCGGCGCCTCCAGGCCCTCTTGGCTTGGCGCGCGCCGGTCGAGGGAACGGGGGGGGTGGGGGGGGGGGGGGGATGTGCACATCTGGGTTTATGTGTCTTCTCCGATTGAGCCGGTCCTTTCCTTTCACCTCTTTGGAGAGTCCATGAAGGAGTGCCGGTGCTTTTAAATAGAAGCCATTCATCGTGGCCTAAACACACCGCCATTCAATCTGCTTTTCCTTCACTGCCTCCTTGGCTCCTCTCCTCCTCCATCTGATGCAATCTCTTCTCTCCACATGTTTCCTGTTCTCTGTTGTTCCAGTGTTTCTTCGCCTACTTTTTTCTTTCCTCCGTTTTTCTCTTTTTAATCTCCTTGCTTGTGTCCTCATTTCTAGCTTCCACTCGTCTCATTTTCATCATTCTTTTTTTTTCAAGGCCTCTATTATTCCACCCCAATTATTTCCTCTCCTTCCTTTCTAGCACTCTTGTTTTATTTAATTTCCACTCCTATTGTTTACTCTCCTCTTGTATACTTTCACACTTCCTTATTTACTCCTCTCTTATTGTACCTCCTTGTTTCTTTTCTTCTTTCCTTTCCACTCTACTTGCTTCCTTTCATCTCATTCCCTCATCTCACTTCCTTTTCTCTCCTTTCCTGCTTCATCGGTTCTGCCCATCTGGTATCCTTTCCCCTCACCTCCTCCTCTTTCTTCCATCCTAGGTCCCTTGGCAGTTCTTCAATTTCCTTTCCTCAACTTATTTCCTCTCCTCTACAAAATTTGTTTTGCATTAAATTTTGTTCTATTTTCATTTTTTTTTTTTATCTTTGCATGCAAATTAGTTTTCCACAAAATATTTCCTTGATTATTTCACCTTTTTACATAGTATTTTCCTGTGTGAGAGTGTGTTTTCATTGAAATTAGGGTAAGCTAAAAGGACAAGCACTCACTACAGCGCGACAGTGTATGTCGTGTCTCTGGAGCCTTGATGCAGGCAATCAGACTGGCGCTCATTGACTGGGCTCGGCCATGCGTGGGCTGATTCCACATTATAGTCAATACTGGATGAATGCCTGGCCCAGTGTGCAAAAGAAATCCTCAGGCCAAAGTGCTGCAGCCTGCACCCAAAAGCCTCCTGAAAAGCACTCGCATGCGCAAACAGAACACTAGTAAGTGTACAGTCAGGCAATGCTGACGTGCGCAGACGCATTCATGACCTACAACAAAGACGCAAGTCCTCATGACATATTTGACGGTTTTAAAATATCCACTTCTGCCACTTCAGACCTTCCAGTACACTCCCGCTCGCGCTATAACTTCATGAATAGAGTGTGTAGAAAAGCTTCACAAGGAATAATACAAAACCTCAAGGGTGGTGCTGCCTCTGCTTTTCTCGGAGCGTTTGCAGAAAGAAGGCCTTGTGGTTTTAGGATTGTGAAGAAATTTGATAAACTAGGCAGCAGAAGAGATTAAACTGATTAGGTAGTAAGCTGGTAGGAAATATACATGAATGCACACTAAAGGAACATACTGTAGGCTTAAGATGAAAAACCAGTACATTTCTATCAAACAACCGAAATCCAACTAAATGGTTTGTCCATGCAAATACATATTTCTTCGGTGCAGTGACTACAACTCAACATCATTTGTACATTTCATTCAGCCCAAGTGATGAACACGTTTTTTTCACAAACGCTTCCCACTGTTAGGAAGACAGCATCTTCCACAGCATGACAGAAATAAACCATCAGCCAGTCAGTCGCCTGATTTCAGCACCACGGACAGAGCTAGAGCAAATTCCCACAATACATTTCTTTACTAGGACGGACTGCAATAATCACATAAACATAAGTATAAGTATATTTTAAGCAGGACAGTGCATCTAGGAACCCTGTGTTGTGTTTTTAGAAGAGCACCTGATCAGACACAAAGAGGTTTTGTTGGGAGGAGAGGAGTACTTCTACCCAGTCAGGCGTGTACGGGCCGAGATAAGAGAAAGAGAGAGACACGGAATGAGTCGTTCTGTAAGGCGGCCATCCCCATACCACCCCAACCCCCCCCCCCTCCCTCTGTGGCTCCTATAGAGCCAATCTGCTCAAACACTCACTGCAGTCTGAACAGCAGCAGAGAGAGAATGTATGAACCCCCCCCTCCTGACTACCTTCTGGAAAATGTATGAAAGCCAGATGTGGAGATGTGATCCAAGCAGTAGCCCGTATCCATTCCGTCTTGTAATGAAAATGTGATACCGGGGGGAGTGAGTAAACCTATTGAGTGTGTATGTGACGGGAGAGGCAGAGGCGAGGACTATAGGTGTGTGACTAAGGGGGGGGGGAGAAAAAAAATGAAAAGGGAAAAAGAAAATAGCCAAAGAGAGAAACACACACACACACATGAGAGAAATACACGGCCCTCGTCCTCGGGAGGGGATTCGAGCGAGAGACAAATGGAGAGAGCGGTCCAACATGATCTACAACACCTCTAACGGCGGCTGCAGTCTTGATTACTCGGTGGCCCCGAGACACGCTGTGTATTAAAAACAGCCATTATTTTACAGGCACATCCATTCAAGGCATTGCCTTTGCCTCCATGGAGGGAGCAATGTGGGAAAATAAACACCAACACGCCTGCCTGCTGGCATTTATTCCAATTAAATTCTAAAAGATACATTAAATGATTGAGAGATGCAGCCATCTCATTTCCTTAAAATATATATTTTTTGCAAAAAAAGTTTGGTTAAATAGACACACACACATCACTCACCCCGGTCGGTGTCGTACAGGAAGACAAATTTGTTCCAGTCGTAGTGGTCCAGGAGGGACAGCAGCGCCCCCCGGATGGACGGCCGGAGCTGCAGCGTGAACTGGCTCTCGCCTTCGGTGGGGAAGCTGGGCGTGATGAGGGAGATGTGCAGCGCGCTGCAGAAGGACGTCAACGTGTGGACCGAGCGCTTGTCGTACAGGCCGAAGATGGCGAAGACACCGCGGGAGTACTGGGAGCAAACTGCAAAAAGAAGAAGGAAAAAAAAAAAAAAAATCCTTAACGGGGTGAGAAGACTAGAAACATTTAGAAATAAAGGTTATGAGATATAAACGGACAGTGGAAGTGGTCAAATGACGCCGAAGTGGAAAGTTTGATGACTGGGAGCCCAGACAACAGGTCGGTGCACCTGTAAACATAATTTAAAGCATTTATAATAGATTTCAAATGTTCCTATTTGTGTCCTGAGTGGATTTATTTGTCATTCTCAAGTCAGGCTGTGAATTATTTCACTTATTTTGTATTAAGCGCATTGACACCCGATGATGATTTCATTGTGTAGGAGAGAAGAAACAACAACAACAACACACACAACAAAAGCTCATCCCCAAAAGAAACAGGATTTGTTTTGTTTTTTTCTTTTTTAATGATGCAAACATTGGATCAATGCGAGGAAACTAATGGCGGAGCACAGGCAGTGTGCTCTTTCCGGTTTGCTCTTGATCAGCAGAGATGGCCATCTAATTGGAAAAAAGGCACCTGGGCACATTAAAAAAAAAAAGAAAGAAAAAAAGACAAAAGAGGTGCACCCAAACGCACGTGCAAAAAGAGGTAACAAACCATCATCCCTTCTGACGACCACTTTAAATCCTTTTAAGGGAACCCGCCGAATGCGGTAAACAGAGATCAAAACCAGGCGCCTCGGCGTCATCTCAAAGGCGGCTCGTGCACTTAGACGGCGACACCCTCTCTCCCCCCCCCCCCCCCCTCCCCTTTTAACACAAAACCTCCGCAACTTCAAAAACAACACAAAAGGGAAAACCGTTTCATCGGCCCCAAATTCAAAATGAACTGATGATTTGAGTGTTTTTGTAAAGTCTACACGAGTTGTCCTGCTCGAGGAGATCTTCTCGTCACAGAAAAGGTTCGACTGTCTCCGAGCGACGCGCCGTAATTGCCCACTTTTTTTTTTCTTCTTTTTTTTTTTTTACTCGCATGCAAAACAACAGCAGAAAAAGGGACGATAACGAGCATCCTCTGGGTACGAGGAGAACTGAACCAAGAGCTCAAGGCTCTGCCGTTGTTAAGGGAAAATGAGAGGAGGAGGAGGAGGGTGGGGGCGAAAGGTCTACTTTACTGACAACGCCATTGTATTCATACGGAGTGCCGTAGAGAGAGAGAGAGAGAGAGAGAGAGTCTGCCTGTAGCTTCCTCCTCAAACAACAAGACAGCAAACGGAGCGAGCTGGGCAGATGTTGCTACCAATATTTCCTTAACTTTAAAGAATTGACTAGAGAGAGACCCGTGTGTTCTTCACTTCATCTAAAAAGAAAAGAAGGCCTTTCAAGCCCAACTGGAAGGCCACATGGTTGGTCCTTTTATATTGAAATGATACAACATCATCACACAAATGCGATCAAACATCGGAGCTCCTCGACTCTGCGACTCCCATCACAAGCGCATCAGAGACCTTCCGGTGGCCTTCAGGTACATTGACGCCCGGAAAGGTTCTCCGCTGGATCGGCTATAAAGTAGAGGCGCTGCCTTTGTAGAAATAAAACGATCGTTCTAATCCGACAAAAAGAACAACGACGGATACATGGTCAGTGTCAGGTGAATGCACAATAATGAAAAACACAGCTGAACATTTGATGTTCCTTTCTGTGCAGGTAGAGTCCCTGAAATGCAGCGTTCTGGCCGCATGTCAGACATCGAAGGGAGGTACTTGCAGTGTTTGGCTGGGGGAAGAAGAAAGGTCTTTGAGGCTCAAAGCGTCGCAGTGGGCGGGAAGCTGGACGTCTTTGATCCACCTAAACAGACCTGTGCTGTGAGGAGAAAAGCTAAGGACGGAATGCATTAAAAAAAGACCGCAGCACGAGGACCCACTAAAACAGCTACACGTTCTATGACGGACCGAAAACCAAGGAGCGGTCTGACTTTGTGGAGCCCCTCTCTGCAGCCTTTCAGCATCTCATTACTTCTCACTTTCGGCTTAGGTGATTTTGCTCTCGTTGGCTCTGAGGGAAAACGCACTGAGCGCCACTGCAGCCGCAACCGCAGACACACAAACCCACAGCGAGCCGCTGGAAGGAGTTGCAGATTTTTCTCTCAAGAGAAGGTGTGAATCCCGAAGCGACCTCGAGCCAAAAGCAGAGCGAGTAATGGACCTCCATCCGTCAGCCCCGGGACGCGAACTCGGCTCTTAACGAATGATGAACGCTGCCCCGTTGGAACTGTAAATACACGACGTGTCACGACACGGGAGCGTAAACGTCTCCGTTAAAAGACAGTTACGCTGCCCTCGGTTGGCCACGGCGATGCAGCCGCCTCGGTGCACGTGGGTGTCCAAATGGAGGGAGAAAGGCCCCCAGGATTCCCTGCGAGAGAGAGAGAGAGAGAGTATCCACTGGAGCGAGAAAGCGGTCCAAAGGTTGGTGAATCCCCAGAGAGACCCGCCATGTCCCCTCAGAAGGATGAGAAGACAACACACACACACACACGCACACACGCGTCCCTGCATCCTGGTGTGTCCACAAACGCGCTCTCCCTGGAACACATGAAGATGCACAAGAGCCTCCTGAAGTCAAAATGTGGCTCAAACTTTGTCTCCCGCTGTTGTGTTTGTCTCTAATTACTGACGGATTTATGGCAAACAAAAGACAGTATTATCACTACAGCTTAATTACAAACAATAACATTTTATTTCAACCTCTGAAACACTGGCTTTTTAATGGAAGACAATTCAACTGATGAATCGCTGCATTTCTTCTCTAATAAACTGAAAGAATAGATAGCAATAATAATAATAATAATTAAAACTTTTAAGATGCCACAAGGCAATAACCACCATGATACATTTACTGTTCTTCTCCTCAATGCATCTACAGGACTTCAAGTGGGGTGTATTTAGTTAATGTGCTGTTATTGAGCGGTTAATTGAGTGTCCGTGGGTTATAAGTGGAGATACGGGTGAATTTATCACGAGGTTATAAAAGCCTTTCTGCGGTTTTAACTTAAGTAGAACATTTCAATTAGGTTGAGACTTTTATTCCGAAGGCCACAACAAAGACTGCTGCTGTTTTAGTTCCCATTTTAGTTACGCTTCCTTAATCACAAAGAATATTTAACAGGGTTATGAATATTCCTATATGACCATTAATAAACAAGAGCACCAGCGAGAAGATTTGTTATATTATTAAAAGTCATTCTTTACTCATTTCAACCAATGGGGAATACATTTTTATAACTCAAGTCATCAAACAAATGCAGAGTCAGCAGGTTTGAATTCCTGAAGCGGCTGTCCGATTGGCCGCCTTTCAGATGTGGCACCTTTGATGCAACAATATCACATTCGAAGCGCCCCACGGTAAACATTGGGTGCAATTCTGAGCATAAGAAAGGTTCTTCAATGTCACATTTCCAAACATGCAGGAGCTGCCAATGAGACCGTTGTGCCCAGAGGAGCTCTAACGGAGTGGACAGTACAGGACCGAGCCGCGCCACATGCCAATTGGCAGACGATGAGCGTTATCCATTGTGTTAAAATAGATTACCTCAGCAGTGAAAAATGAATCCACTGAACCTATGAGCAGCTAACAGCTTGCCCTGTGCCTGCTGTCGGTGAATTAGTTCTCTCCCCCACTGAAGCAGCTGCACCGGCAGATATGCCGGTGCTATAAAGGCTAAGCTAGCTTCAATGTAATGTACTAGAATGCCGCCTCTGGTGTGGTGTGTCATTTACTTCATTTAATGCTGTATATACGTATATGCAACAAAATAAAATTATTTTAATGGGAAACATTTAGATAGTTTGAAATATTGAACTCACTGTACAAGTTATTCAACTCAAGACGGGACATTTTAGGTCAAAACCCCCCAAAAAATGTGATATCTCCTCCGTCAGAGACGCGACACGTGTCACCGGCCAAGTCACAAGGGTCGGGCTACATGGAGGAGTTTGCTCCGTGTGACCCAGCAGCGATGTGACTGCAGAGGGGAAGCCGCTATAGGGACACGCCGACCTCCTGGACTGGTCCATTTAGTCTGCCCCCCCTCCCCCACCAGCACTGACCCTGAAACAGCATCCGCTGGCCTCACACCCCGCTGCACAAACAGGTCAGAGCACGCACACACACTCGCTGCAGCTACCCTCCGATCGATGGGCCAGACGTTAAGCATGTGACGCAATGCAACCAGAGCAATGCAACAGAGCAATGCAACGGAGCATTGAGACTGAGCAATGCAACAGAGCAATGCAACAGAGCAATGCAACGGAGCATTGAGACTGAGCAATGCAACAGAGCAATGCAACAGAGCAATGCAACAGAGCAATGCAACGGAGCAATGCAATGGAGCAATGCAACGGAGCAATGCAACAGAGCAATGCAACGGAGCAATGCAATGGAGCAATGCAACGGAGCAATGCAACGGAGCAATGCAACAGATTTAACCCCCCCCGCCCATCCCCCTGGATGGTGAGA
Source organism: Pungitius pungitius (assembly GCF_949316345.1). NCBI lineage: Eukaryota > Metazoa > Chordata > Actinopteri > Perciformes > Gasterosteidae > Pungitius > Pungitius pungitius. The sequence goes on from NC_084915.1 coordinate 15,924,285, forward strand.
TAAAGTCTGAAGCCAGCGACACATTTTCCCCGTGGTCCCCCCCAGGCGTCAGGACCCCCCCCACACACACAGCAGAGGGCAGTTTGATGATGGCTGCCCGTGACCTCTGGCCGGTCGATGCATCGATCTCTGCAGCGCAGAACAAACCCCCCGTTATTCATCACTTGTTCCAGAGCAGAAGCCTCTCTCTCGCTCCCTGAGTCGCAGGCCGCTGGACTTTGGATTTGTGGCGACGGCTTTGGCGCTCAGATCCTTTGTGGAATATCAAAAATGACGTTTAAGGGATGGTGACTTGTGAATATGGGCCTAATTAGCCTGCATGACTCTTCCTTAATTCACGGTTACTCCTTTAGATCCATCCCCCCCCGATCGCTGTTACGCACACGTCACCAAAGCAAAGCCTTACGATTATAAACCCGTCGAATTTCACACAAATCCACATGATCAACTTGTTGGAATGACAACACATCAGTGACCAACACAGCCGTCAGCATAGGCAGCCGAGGGTTTTGGAAACCTTCAATGTAGAGTGAGAATTCTTGAGAATTAGTTTTTTATTATGCAAAAAGAATCGAGGATTCTAATTAATTCCCAAAATATTCCCAATTCACTGGCATCAGTTCATATTTTTCTTAATGCAAAAACCCTTATGTTCCCACTTGGGATGTACTGTATGACTTTTTCTACTTCAAGCTGCGGATAAATACTCATCTGGTGCTCAAGTGAGTCGTTGCAGAAGCAGCATGCGACACTTTGGACTGACGTGCAAAAACTACTGCGGCCGTCTTCATGGTAATGAAGGAACGTGTCCTTGTGGCGCAGTGAGGCTCAGTGATGCGTCGTTTAATAGTTAGTCTGAGACGGAAGAATAACACAAAAAAACAGATCATTCTTAAGGCATTTTTCAGAAAATAATATAGATATATAATGATACTAGAATTTTGCATTTTTCTTTTGGAGATTAAGCAAAAAGCCCCGAAGCCTCTTTACAATATCATTGCATTATTCATCTTTCGTACCACAGCATGAAAAGGTTACACACACTCTATTGGATTAATGCAGAACTAAATCTGACTTGGCTCTTTTTTTTCTGCTATTCTGTAAGAAAGTTCACACCAAGTGCTAATTCTTACAATAGAATGTTAAATAGCAATGTTTCAAAAGGACTCAATGTCTGACGCTTTCACAAAAACATACTGTGTAGCAGAGTGGACGTTTTGTAAGGAGCCGTTTGCGTTGGGCTTTAAGCATTAAGAGATCTTTGTGACAAAGAATGACAATGACGGAGCCCCCTTGAGTCCCTAATACTTTAAAATCAATACAGACCTCTAGTTGGTAGAAAGAAACCATCAGTACTTTACGGACCTTTACGCGGCGCCTCGCGCTGGGCACGCAGCCATTTTGAAAACACAGCGGCGAGCGATTCAAGCTCGATTCCAAGCCTCTATTGACGCGGTGAGACGCGGCGCCGCGGCTCCAATGGAGCTCACGTTTCATTCACTCAAAGGGTGAACTACTCGACAAGGACAAACACACCGGAGATGTCTTTGTTGTGGAGAAACGAGGAATTCGGAGCTTCCTTCGAGCGCGATGGGTAGAAGACCCAGGAAGGAGTCGGATGAGAAGTGGAGCAAAGCAACCAAAAATGATCTTTTTTTTTTTTCTGTACTATATAATGCTTCCATTGTACATGCACTCAGACACACACACACACACACACACACACGTGTTGCAAACAGCATGTAACGTTCCCGTTGTGTTTGCTTCCATGAAGCCGCCAACAAAGACAGGCTGATTAATTAGACCTAATCACTTCTTTTAATAATAGAAAAGGTTTTTCTATCAAAGCAGTCCATTTTGAATTCCAACATTGCACGACTCCCCCAAAAAAAAATCTCTCCTACTTGCTGCAAACAAACCAGTGGGGCAGAAAACCTCATTCAGAGACTGGAAGTGAACAGAGGGTTTGGAGATGCTTTCATTGACAGACTGAATCAGCGCCGCGTTCCACCAGCAGCTCCGTACGCATGCGTCCGGCTCCCCGTGACAACGAACAACCCGCCGCCGCCGCCGCCTCCTCCTCCATTTCCTGTGTGAGTCGGATTCAATAAGGGCCTTTGCGGCCCGTGCGTGGTGCATTCAAGTGCATGTTGCATGCATGTACGCATTTGTGCGCATGAGTTTTCCTTTGGCATGGAACACACAGACAGGGAGAAGAGAGGGAGAGAGGGAGGGAGGGGGGTGTTGCAGCACATTTTGCAACACACATGAGTGCCACTGACACACACACACACACACACACACACACTGTGCAGTGGCGTATTCTGTCTGCTTGACTTTGTCTCCCACCATGCCTTGGGTTAAAGAGTGGTGGTGCAAGGGGAGAGGGAAGATGGAGCTCTACTCTGCACATCGCTCTTCCTCTTCCTCTTCTCGCACTCAACCCCCCCCTCATTTCGCTCCGCCCATGTTCCCGTGTTCTACAGTCAGGCCGCCCCGAGGTCGAATGCTGAAGAGAATTAGAGGTAGCTTTGCTTGTTTGCAAACACGAATACGAGGAGGAAGTCACAAATATGCCACAATATCCCATTAAACACCTTCAAATCTTCGCTTCATGCCGTCAGGGACGACTTTCCCTTTGGGTCCTTCCAAAGAAAGACGAATCTACGCGCAGACGACGCCAACGAAACAAACCATATTCATGTGCCTCTGTGTGGAATCTCCTCAGGAAGCCCCTTCACCAAACACGCAATCAAACAAACCGCATCATATGCATCACATCAGAAGCTACGGGCCAAAAATATTGGCAAAACGCTGGTTTATATTGGATAAATGCATAAAATCACACAATCAGAAAGGGGATTGGAGCCACACAATTACACTAAGTGCATGCTGCAGCCAGTGGAATGCGTCCTACGCTGTTGCCCCCTGTGGGGAAAGCACATGACAGATGGGCCACATGCAGCCATGACCGCAAGTCAGCCATGAAGCCGCCACAAGCACGGTGCCCCCGGGGCCGATGGGCCGCTATGAACCAGCGATATTTTGGTGGAGAGAGGGATGTGAAACACACAATAGACAAAAAAACAAAAAACCCAAAACAAAGCGTGTAACAGCTAATAATGTACCAGCGATCCACAGAGAGATCATCAAGAGACACAAAAAGCTCCAAACTATGCAATGTTTTAAGTGCAACCACCTAGGGATGAGTGAACTAAACTCCTCGTAAATCCTCGACCACTTAGCATCCATAAAACATGAGCTAACCAGGGGGGAGGAAAGAGAGAGAGAGAGGGGAGGGGGGGGGGGTTCTTGGGAGAAGACGGATAACAGCCAATCAAGCTGGCCGCACTTCATGCTAAGATTTCCCAAAAAAGTAACTCCACGTGGCCCCCGTAGCAGACACACCGCGACTTGCCGGGGCGCTTAAACAGAACGGCGTCCGCGTCAATGTCAAAATAAAAAAGGCCTTTCCGATGATTAAGGAGCGATTGGTGAATTCCTAAATCTCAAGCCTGTGGTACAATCCAGGTTGCTCAAGCAGGTGATTCTTCACCTCACAACCAGCCTTCAGCACATTCAAGGCGTGGTCATCCACCACGGACGCTTCAGGGACCCCTCCCTCCTCGTGCCGTTGACGCGCGGGGGCGAAGTAAGCGGGACACGTTTCTGCAGCGGGGAATTTGACGGACAGACGGCTGCCAAATAAGTGTGGAAAAACAAGCTCATGAAGTAGCGCGCCATGAGCTGGTGTCCGCCCGGAGACACTCACACGGAGCCTCCAGAACAAGTGAGCATCCCGGCTCGGGAACATTCATTCTGCGTTCAGATGGAAGGAGGAAACCGTTTTTTTTTTTTTTTTCCCCAAAGCCCGACTGGAAAAAGTCTCTCCATGTGTCCACGTGCCAAGATGTGCGATCGTTTCGAGTGTATAGAGCACTTCATTATTACACATTTTACATGTATGTGTCCTGTTTGGCTTCTTTTTTGTGTCCTTTTGTGAACGATGATGTTTTTTGGGGGGAGCGTTTTTATAACTTTTTTTAATTAAAAAGTTTATTGTATCATTATCGGTCATATTTTGCGTACTTTTGGCCCATTTAATATCCAAATTAACTGCTGATTATGTTTGAGTCGGGGTCATTGAGAAAGGGTCATTTATATGTGTAAGAGTTGCCATTCAAAAGCAGCTTTTCAGCCATTCCTATTTGCATAACATCCAATAATATAGAATTAAACTGTGAGAGAAGTTACTGTTTGAAACAGAACATTTTCTTCACGAGGCTCCTACAAAACGGGGTCCAAACCCTCACGTGCACACGGATAAAACGTGTGAGCGCGTCAGTGAGGAATCCAATAAGCTGCAGCGCGGCGCCCCTGACAATCATCGCTGCTGCTGCTGCTGCTGCTGCTGCTTCATATCGGTGTGATTTACAGCCGCTGCTGGACATTTAGCTGCTCCACAGGTGACTTGGCAAAAATAGTCCCGATACAGACTTCACCCGACAGCTGCGGTACATTGGTATATGAGAAAAACAAGAAAAACTGCATTCATTTTATAGATGGATTTAGAATGATTTAACACTTTTAATAATTTAATAAAAATGTTGAAAATGGTGTTGATTGGGTTTCAAACTAATGTCTTTAACCCGCGTAAAGCAATAATAAACAAATGGACTGGTTATCAATGTGTCTGAGAGAAAATGGTTTATTTTCATCCATGTTTCACAATTACAGAACTAACAGAGATGAAAGTGCTCTTCATGTCACACCGGAAAGAGGCATAATTTGCATCTAAATTTAAACGCCCTCGATGAGTCAGAACTCTGTCATAACTCGGTCGAATCCAAAGGCCGCTTGTCCTACACTTCCTGCGGGTATCATTGCCCCCCCCCCCCCCCCCCCATCGCAGGGAGCAAACGCTCCTCGGAAACAGCCATTTGGAAAACCCCCTCTTTCTGTGATGACCAAAGTCTGCCGCTGCCGGCTAGATTCTCTGGAGCCTGACAGCGGGACCCGAGAGGGGGGCGCGCATGTCTAGTTCCCTCCCCAAAGGCGGCTTCAAGGTGCGCGGTCTAGCGGGGGGGGGGGAAGCTACACAAAAGACTCTGCTCACAGGTTGGCTAATGGCTCGGCCAGAGTAGCTATACACCCCGAGAGGAGCATTGCTGCTGATGGATGGATCTGCTCGAGGTCCTAGTGGTGCAGTACGCGTGATGCAGACGCACACGTGTGCACACGCGCCGGGACATCACGGGGAAAAGAGCGCGTAGAAAGAGGGAGCGCACAGGTGGAGGAAACACTCTTCACTTCACACACACACACTCACACACACACAGGCTAAAATGCATGCATGTATATGTATATACACACTAATACTAAGAGCTGGGAGATTCTTGGTATGAGGACAACGGTTCTTTTTTGGGGGATGCTGTCAGATCTGCTCATCCTCAGAGATGAATGGAGACGCACACGCATGCAGACAAACACACACGCACACACACACACACACACACACACACACACGTTGTTACTGAAACTCCATCTTTGGAGAAACCGATTACACAATGAGAGGAAAGGATTTATGCAAACTAACGGATGCATATTCATGGCAGGCACTGTGTGTGTGTGTGTGTGTGGATAAGATAGAGTGTGTGTGTGTGTGTATGTGTGGGAGGAGGAGGGGGTGGGGTGTTAAAACATTGCTATGAGTCAGGAAAATGAGGGACAAGAGGATGAAGAGGTTCAGGGCACAGAGAGGGCAGAACAGAGCGTGCAACAACTCACCAGAATCAAGATGCACTGTTCCATCACTGCAGCCCCCCCTCCTCTCCCTCCCCCTCCCTCTTTAGTCTCCATATAGTCTCCAATCTCATCAAACTCCAGTTCCATTCAATACAGCATTTGTTGCTTTTAGACCTCCCAAAAAAGGTTTCCCCTTTTTTTATAAAGTGGTTTATTGAGGAGATGATTGAGGAACACTTTGATACACAAAAAGAGATCCAGACAGTTCTCTGAATTTACTGAGTGCATTCATGCCCCCCCAGAGGATAAACCCGTTCTCTCTCTCTGTATAGAAAGACGCTTACCCTTGCAATACCCTTTGCTTTCAGCAAGTCAATTTCTGTTTTCTAACGTCGCTCTGGTTTTGCATTAATATCCATCAGGATGGTAAATGAGGAGAAAGCACAGACGTTGTTTGGACTGTTTCATCTCCGTCTGAACGGGGGGGTCCAGTCCCACCGCTGCTGTCACACGACTGCCATGTTCTGCCCTGCCGCTACCTCGCTCTGAAGCCATACTCTGGTCCTATTTATAGAAAGCGCTGAAAGCAGCTCAGACAAGCAGAAAATATCAAGACGCACACAATGCATTTGCAGAGATCCCCGTGGTGGGGCGGGGGGGGGGGGGGGGGGGGGATAGGTAGGCAGTTATTTAGAACTTAAAGCAATCGTCAACATGGATTGCCAGGGAATGCCGGGAGGAGCTTTCCGTCTCTCCGCCGCCTTTTATTCAACGCGGATGAATGGGGAGGAAACGCTGCAGCGGCTTCATGCAAATGTGCCCGCTTTCAGTGACGCGTACAGAGCCGAAGCAGGGTGCTTATGGGTGTGCATTATAGCTAATAACAAGCTACGCGGAGCGATGAGAGAGCCTTCCAGTAACAAGGTCATCTTCTCAATGACGCCGACGTAACGGCCCAACGGCCTCGTGTTACCATCTCATCGTTTCCCGCCTGCTCATTTCTGTATCGGCTTATGACAAACTGACTGTGAAAACTGCCATTGAATGTGTGATTTCACTCCCTCGAAGAAAAAAAAACGAAAATGGGCCCAGAAAGACTTAAAAAGCAAAAAGTGGAAAGAATATTCACATGAAATGAGTAAAGCACCCGTTTGTGCTTGGAATGTCTTTTAAAACATCTGTAGTGGAGACCACAACAAGTCAACCGACACGCATGTAAAATACATCTACTCAATTTAATCCGTGAAAGTTATTTAATTCACTAATGAGATGATCTCACCCCCGGGCGGTGAACGTAGAAGGTCACGGGGTGGATGAAAAAGACGTCAACCAATGACCTTCAGGCCACAGACACACACTAATACATGTTGTGTTAGCACACACTTGGTGTGTGTAGTAATGGAAGAGACAGAGAGTTTAAACACAGACACATGATGAGACAGGGGAGGGGGGGGGGATCAGGACTAATTAAAAAGGAGCTTAAACTGAAACAGATGATGAAGTTTAGCACGTACATCGCTAAATGGTTTGCTGTCTTATTTCAGTGTGTAAGTGTGTAAACAATTAAGTTTAATAAGGTGCAATCCCAAGCGGGAGATGGAGAGGCGACACATCCTCCTAGACCTCATCCCACGGTCATACAATCAGCCGCAATGAGCTTCTTTTGATGGGTGTAGAATCAGCACTTAGCAGGGCCTGCACCATAGTGGCGACACGACACACGACTCCAGCTTTTTAGGTTTGTCCCTAGTTTCTGTGCAGTGCATCCGAGAACAAAAGCAGACGATAACCTGATGGAAAGGTTGGGCGTCACCGAGGTGGACGGAGGTTTAAAAGGTGAGCCACAGAAAGAGACTCAGAGACTCAGACATGACAAACCACACGAGAGACGGAGGGAAAGCCCAGTGTGAGAGAGAGAGAGAGAAAAGAAGGGAGTCTGTGATTGAGTTGCGGCGCCCGGTGACCATGCCTCCGCTTAAACTCCGCCCCCGACTCTCAACCAGACGGGAGGGTTAATGAGCAGAGAGTCGCGCCTGAACACGGCGCCGCGGTGTCGCACCAACAGGAAGCGCCGAAAGACTCCGTGTGTGTGTGTGTGTGAGTGGAGGGTCTACAATGTGTGATGGATGAAGGATTGAAGGTTGGAGCTTCGGATGCGCCCACGAGAGCGCCGTCGCCGAGGCCTTTGGACTGTAATTGCTAAAGCGAGAGAAGGCTTCTCCCCCCCCCCCTCCCTTCCTCGTCTTCTTTCCCGGGGGTTTCTCGCACAAACCGCCGTCTCACTTTCACTGTTATTGTTGTGAAACATCCAGGCGAATGTAAAAGTTAAACACGATGCATAATTGAAAAGTCGGGCCCCATGAATAATCGAGGCCCAGCGCTGCGTTCACGCGCCCCCCCACCCCACCCCCCACGGCGTCGCACAGACTGTTTCCTCGTTCCACGCCGCCGCACCGCCGGGGAGGGCAAAGCGCTCACCTTGAAGGTGACGGGGCCCCCCCCGGGGCCGGCGCTGGGGGGAACGCGACATAATTTTCGATTTTGCCAGCGTTAACAAGTGATGCAAAACGAATGCAAAGAGGCTGTTCGGTTCGCAGGGTTTAAAGGTCGCTGTTTATAAAAGGACCTTTAGGCCCGATGCTGGTGTGGGACACGGCGCCGTCGGGATCGCAGTGTTTGTTTCCTTTGAGGGGCGCAGAAGTCACACTGATCCGCCGGCGGAGGCGGTTGCCGCGGACACCAAATTGAGATCAAGTCAGTGAGAGTAACTCCACCGCTCCCCGCCCACACGGGCCGACGGAAGCCTTTATTGTGCACCCCCCGAGAAAGGGGCACCTGGTAAACTGTCACCTTGCTTCCTGGCACACTGGCTCGGTTCCACGTCACGTACTGCAGCCGCACACTTTCCAAAACTCCATCTGTCACCCCCCCCCCTCGTGTTTTCTCTTCTCTCGTCCGTCTTTCTCCGTTTCTCCCGCTTTGTCGTCGACTGTAAATGCGTCCGTTCCCCCTGCCGTGTATTTGTTCTGCTGCAAAATATGGTGTCCGTCTCGCCGTGGAGGACAGATTGACACGGTGGTTGGTACCTCTGGTTCTTTTCATCTCTCTATCTCTCTCTCTCTACGCTCCTGTGAAGTGAAGCGGTTTAATTGCTTTTCACTTCCAAGGAGCCTCCTCGCTGGCTCAGAACGAACAGTTCATACATCAGATGATCGGTGCGGGGGGGAGTCACGGCCTGCGGCGATGCATTTGGGACACGATTCTGCACGCTTTCGGGAAAGGAAAATAATCTGCTCTCGATGACCCTCGAACACATGCCAAGCCGCCACGAGGGTAACCAGCCAGCGTCAGGTTCCACTCACGCTAGTTTACGGCGCCGTGTCTCTTCTTTGCAATCTTCATGTGTGGGAAAACGCGTCTGCCTGAGGTGTCATCTATTGTCCATCTGCCCTGGAACGCCACGCCATGCCCACCTGCCTCTGTTTGCACGCTCAACGGGACGTGAACGAAGACCCAACGTCTTCTTAACGGGAACAATAATCGCCGGGTTCGAAGAGAGGGGCGTCGATTCATCACGAATGCCGTCGAAACTGGAGTCAACCCAACTCCAAATTAATTTTTTTTTTTTTAAAAAGACAAAAACCTGGCGCCGACTTGTTCCAAATGCAAGCAAACGTCTCCCACCAAACGCTGTGGGCAGAGAGGGACACGTCCTCTTCACAGTTTGCAGTGTGAAAGACCCCTTTAGTGTGAGATCAGCGATCATTCAAACAACAGCTGCCGACAGTGAATCCGAGTCATCGCACCCCCATCCAACCGTCCAGTGAGTCACTTTTCTCCACGGAGCAAAACACCCCCCCCCCCCCCCCCCCCGGGGGCTTGTTCGTCTCACCTCTGAATCAGACCGTGACACCGGTCGCCCCCTCCCTCCCCCCTCTCCCCACTCCGTGCTTCGAGTGGATCCCTCTTCATTGGCGCTGCGACAGGCAGCTGGACCTCCTCGGTTCTGTATAAATATCAATCCCGAAGGGAGAGCGAGGGCGACTCCGGCCTCATCGACGCCACCTGGGTTTGGGGGGGGGGGGGGGGGGGGGGCGGGATATATCCCTCTGGTCCCCGCCTCCTTTGGCCTCACGGAGGAAACTTGGAGCGCGGCTTGGGAGGTAAATGAAGGAAATCAAGGTCGTATTGGGGAAGAAATGTATGACGTTCATCAAGTCATTTTACGGTGTTTCAAGATTTTTTTTTTTAGAAAGTCATTGTCCCCATTCAACCTGGGAGAGACTGAAGATATGACATAAAGTACAAAGGAAGGAGAGAGAACGTGTCACCAGGCAGGTGGACTAACCTCAGCCATTTATTGTTTGTGACAGATTTACAGCCCCTCTGTTAACCTTTGGGTTGCCACACTGTTTTATTGTGTCACTATGGTTTAACTGCCTGTAATTTCAGCTTCTTCTTCTTTTTTTTCTTCTTTTTTTTACCTCCTGGAGTATCACACGCAGGTTTTCATTCCAACTCGAAACAGGGGTTAAATTTTCCATTAGCTCCAGTGAGTTAACCATTAATTACACGGGAACTCTCTGCCTTCGTCTGCATGAAATCCAAATGTATTTATTATTATTATCATTCATTTAGAATAATTAAAGATCTTTCCAAAATAGGCCATCGGGACCGTTCCGATAAAGATTTGAATCAAGGCATTATAATAAAACTTGTCTTGTTCTAACTTCTTGCTTAAAATTTGCAGCTGCATTTTGAGTTTAGAAAACAAACCCTGGAGCTCTTATCCAAACTTTATGTAGTTTGCAGAGAACCTCTTAGCTTGCTGCAGAGCTACAGTTCCCAAATAACAATGAGGACAAAAGAGATGATAATTAATTCAAGAATAAAATACATTTTTTGTGGTTGTTGTTGTTGTTGTGAGCAATAAGTCTGTTTGAAAAAAGATCTAGTGTAAGTGAACTGAAAAAAAAAAAAAAAATTCCCTCCAGAGATCATTAAAGCTCCCTCATTTTTCCTCGGGGTCTTGGAATAAACAGAAACCTCGATTCGGTCCAACATCGAGCGGCATCCGGACCCACGTTGCCACCTTTCCGCGTTAATGAGCAGCTCGCGTCGTGATGGAAGCGTCCTCTGTCCCCTCGAGGACACTTCTTACGCTCACTCCTCTCCGTTTCTTTGAGTCCCACCACTCGCTGCCCGAGCAGAATCCAACTCGTATCTGAATTCCGTCCAAACGCCAGTAAAAGGTCCACACCTTTGGTTCTGAGCGAATCGTTTCAAATCTTCAGGTTTGAGAGAAATGTATCGGCACACATTCATTTATGAATAAAGCTGGACTCCTGCAGTGTGAGCTCATGTGAATTTTCTACTCTGAAGTGGCTTTTTTTCTTCATAGGATACAAAGTTAATTATCTTCTTGCATATGTGGTCGTAGAAGATGTACGTCGCATCGTAGATCAACTTGCCGACTGGCTCTTAGCTTGTGCGGATGTTGGAGATTAGGAAAACTCAAAATTCACATTCTTTTCTGCGGGTTTTGCAAAAAAAAAAAAAAAAGGCAAGGCAAGGCACAGATTGTGCAGCTTGGATTGATGATGAAGGGACTCTGGCAAATAGCTCCACAACAGCGTGATTCACTGCAGCAGATGCACTGACTCCTGTGTTTGCCCACAGTAGACTCCATGTTGGAGAGGATTTTTCTAAATAAACAAATTAGCCATAATTAAAAACATTTTTAAAAAAGTGTCAGCACAGAGCGATAACTTCAGCAGAACTCATGACATGATGTAAGCCACAGACCGGGAGTCATGTGACTCAGTAACTTGGTGTCAACTGACTCAAAGCCAGCAGAGACAACTCGACACGGACGAATGTCTCCCGAGTGAAAGTCCCTGTGTTTGTTTGTCCCCAGTGAGACCACACTGGGGCACAGAAACCAGTATGAGTTGCAAAAAAAGGCAAAGACAATCAGAGCTTTTCCACTGCCTTTCCTCCCGTTTTGGCGTCAGTGTCCTGTAGTTTTAAGGAACTGTGTTCTTCAGCAGGAGGAGCATCATCTGGCCTGTCTGCTCCATTAGCCCCTGCTCCCAATGGAGACAGGAAATAACACTGGGAGGAGGGCTGGATGCATGGGGTGGTTACGAACGGGGGGTTGGGGGGGGGGGGGGGTGCACGTTTGTGTGTGTTTGGGGGACGGATATAAAAAAAAAGGAAGAAAGAAATGGGGCAACGGAGCTCGGGGAGCAATGAAAAGAAATGAAAAGTGTTGACGCACACAGGGCGGGGGGAGGGGCGGGGAGGTGGGGGGGTGGGGGAGAAGATGAGAGCAACCAAACACTTTGTGACGGTGTTTGTGTTTGAATCCCAAACGGAACAATGTTAAGGCAGTGAATGTCCAGAAGATGATGATCACACAGAAAACACTGAATTAACCAAATGCAATTTTTATCTGTATCATCATTTTTTTTTTCTTCCCCTCACTCGGCTCCTATAGAAACCCCCTCATCAACCCCCGTCCACATGCAACATCTTCCACCTTCGTCCTTCCCCTTGTCTTTTTTTTTTTTGTTCACATCCAGATCCTTTTTTTTTTCTTCCTTACTCTCACTGGAATGAAACACCTCGTCGTTCTGTGGACCCGCTGCTCTCCCTCAGCCATTAATGTGCATCATCACGCAGTCTGGTCCCACAGGGTCGGGCAAGTCAGCGGATTTACTCTGAGAGGGGGGAGGAGGCCCCCCCCCCCCCCCCCCCCGGTCAGGATATTCAAGGACAGCGGGCGGGCGGGGGGGCATTGCTGTGCCGGAGGACCACAGTTCAATAGCAGCGGGCGTTTGGATTCGGTGGCCGAGCTGCAGTGAAGGAGCCGGAATGTCAAGGTCATTGAGGAAAAACGAGCCGCTTCCACCGCGAGCTGCCTTCGGATAATAAGCACATCCGCGCTCGTGTGTGTGTGTGTGTGTGTGTGGGGGGAGAGAGAGAGAAAGATATCAAATTGTACTGTATGATTGTGGTTTTATCTTTACCATGATCTGGAATATAACCGAGGGCAAAGCTGCTGCTGGTACCAGTGCTGCTCCTATCAGGCCTCTGTCGTCACGTAACCACGTTTCATCACATGGAGCACATTCAATCCGTCCATTTAATCCACGGTGAGACGTTTCTAAGGAGGAAGGAGCTGTTGCACGGACAAGGTTCCTTCAACGGTTCTGCTTAGAGTTCATTAAGAAGTTATCGCATACAAATTTCTTTGCGTTCTATACATTGAGGATTTGGTTTTAGAGCAGTATCCAACAATATCTAAAATAAGGATCTGCTAGTTTGTTTAGTGTTTAGGACACAGGGTGGACATGCGGCAACTATCAAAGTTTTACCCTGAAACAGGCTTTGAGAGTAATGTCATTAAGACAAATTGTTACATTGTATTACAATACAAAATAAGTCAGGACATGCATTCAGTTTGAGTTTAACCAAAGGAAGAAAACCTGGATTAGATACATCTAGTTAAATTAAACATGGATACAATACCGTGCACATGCGTGCAGTTCACACAATGGCCTCTAACGTTAGCAAAAATAATGCTTTTATAGGGGGGAAAATTGGCGTTATCTTGTACGAACGCACTAAAGGGAACAATATCACGTCAAGTTTATTCATGTCAAGTATGCACAGCATCAGTAACAAGGAAACATTACACTTCAGTGTGATTAAATGCGTCGCTGCCGGCATAAACTCCCACTCTGAAGTTTGCCGACACAGTTTCTCTGCCGCCGGTAATCTTCTTGCTGGAGAAGTAACAAAAACAATAGAGGGAGAAACTCATTGCTCTCTTGCAACTACGACTCTTTTTAAAAAAATCATTTCAACAGACTCACACACATGGAGATAAAAAAAACCAGGCCTCCGTCGCACTTTAGATCGTCTTCACAGGACGAAGCGTTTTGTGAGCAGGTCACACATCGAGGCACCAGTTCAACTCTGTCAGCTGACTGCCGGTAAGATTTGGAGAATTTTGTGTTTTGGTTTTCGAATGGCAGCTTCTGTTTGTCTCAGCCAAAGCCGCCTTCTGTTTCCCCCCCCTTTTTTTTCTCTCTCAGCGGCCGTTCCGTGAGCATCCTGAACTCGATCACAGTCATCATCCCCGTCATTTCAGCTCATTTTCGACGGAGTTTAAAAACGTCCAGCTTCTCCGGATCAGCTCGTCCTCCTCACACCCTCTGTCCACCGACCAGAGAGCGGCTTATCTGCTGTGATAAAAGTGCAATAATTGCTCAATCATGTCGCAATCAGGGGCCTCTTCACTGGTGGAGCGAGTCGAAGTGCCGGGAACGTGCAAAGACAACTTGCGTGCACACACACACACACACACACACACACAAACACACACACACACACACACAAAGTGAAAGGCTTTCATAGAACTGATAACCCGTAATGATCTGCTCTAATAACAGTCTCATTATTGGACGGAGCAGCAGTCGCGTGGGGTGAAAGGTCAGCGTGTGCATGTGTTGCATGTGTTTTTTTTAACATTACACGGGGGATGAAAAATCTTGTCACGAAGACCTTACTGGACTCCACATTGGGAACATCTCCTCGCTGAATGTAGAGGCCGGTGTGGCGTCGTCAGTCGTACTCGCACTGACACGCCCCACTGCACACAACCGCGCCACACCTGCCTCCATATACGCGGCTGGTTGAAACGTCTCACGACTACGGACACATTTCTGTCTTTCATTGAGGGAGTCTTCCTCACACCAGGAGAATAAAAGTAGGTGAACACATACGAATAAATTAACTAATGAATATTGCGTTCGTTTTACATTACATCTTCCTTGTTTTCTAGGTTTTAGGCTTCATTGATTGTTCATTTTTTGGAGAAATCCCCTGATGTTCAGAAAATGTAGAAAAATTTGCACTTAAATGTTATTTTGGGTGTAAAACACAATACGAAATCAAAATAGTTTAAAATGCTGTAACTTGATAGTAATATAACTGTATGCAAAGATAATAGTCGAATTTGCTTTAAAGCGGTTAAAGAGGCCGAAAAACATGTTTCCAATCCAGAAGAGATCATTTAAATTGTAACAGCTTGCCCCTGTAAACCATTAAAATGATCGACACAGAATTGAGAAAAACCATTTAGCTCATCTCCGTCTTTTACTCTCTGCCAAGAGGGAGGGCTCAAAAGGTCAAGAGTTCACAGCCGAGGGGGCCGGGGAGCGCCGGGGTCGGGAACCAATCCCTCCGGAGGCCTCCCAGTTTGACCGTTTGACCCCGAACTAACGAACGGAGTCCTCTAAGGGTCCTAAAAGTACCTCGTCAACTCACGCTGGAAATCTAATGACCATTAAACCAGAACCGCCGATTGTTGGGCCACACCTCCTCATTTAACTCGGGGATGTGCCATTAACGGCGGCCCGGAGCGGCGGCGTACGTTAAATCCCATCAGAGCTGCTTGTGTAAAATTGCAAAGTAATTTGGGCTCAAAAATGTGACTTACCACTAAGTGGAAAAGATTGTATTATCAAAATGGACCGAGGCAGCCAATCAAACAAAGCGAGCGAGGCAGCCATCACTACTTCCACGTCTAATGCTAGCGGATACCGTGGTAACGGACTTTGATATTAACTAGAGCTAATTAGGATGAACTGTATCATTTCCTCCTCCTCCTCATTCGATGACCTTTTCAAAATAAAAGACAAGAATTCAGAGATGAGCTGCAAAGTGCACGCAGTTCTGTTTTTGATCATTTTAAACTTTCGAGCGCAATCTCCTCAGTTTTGACCTTTTCCTTTTTTCACGCTCCACTCGTGCTCCAGAATGTGAGAACCGCTCCTCTACGCCGGAGAGCGTGTTCCCGTTAAGACCCATCAGTGAACGTGCACGACTCATTCACTGCGATCTGAGAGCAGGCCGACTGCTACCTCCCTCCCTACCTCCCTACCTCCCTTCCCTCCTCCCTCCCTCCCTCCCTACCTCCCTTCCCTCCTCCCTACCTCCCTCCCTCCCTACCTCCCCCCCCATCCGCCTCGCCTCTCCGCCTCAGTCCGTCTCCAGAACTATTCTGGGCGTCTCCGTCCTGCAAAGCAATTCCCTTCAATCCGTTAGGCTTTCATTAGCGTTAATGTTGCATGAACAATGTTGATATTAGCCGTTGACTGTTTGAAGGTCGACGTGGGCCGAGGAGGTTTTCCCACTGATGGCTTTTTAACAAAAATATTACGGTTCAGGAGGTTAAAACACCGTCGAAAAAACTAGTTTTGAACGTCAAAACTAAACACCCTTTAAACGGGGTTGCATGTACAGTACCAGTCAAAAGTTTGGACACACTTTTCCCGTTCCTGAGGTTCCTGAGGAGGCCTTTGAGGAGGATGATGATGATGATGATCTTTCCAGCTCAGTTTTGAAACCTACAAAGAGATACGATTCAACTAAACGAAGTCACGCCTGGTTCTCTTGAAATTAATTATTTAATTATTCCGAACATTCTTTAAAACCTAGGTAATCTTAAACTGGGGTGATTTAGTGCTACCATGGCTTCATTTATGCCAAATGATGCACCCAGTTAACCCAATTCCCGTGATTCCCGCGGCTTCATTCCTCTCTGTGTGCAAAGCGATACATTAAAAAAAATCAAGCAGGAGCTCGAAGACGCTAAAAACTTGGAACGGAAATCCGTAAACGATTAGCACAAAGTAACTGGCATGACTTCCCGTCCTAGAGTGGAGAGGAAATCCATCCGAACGTCCTCATAACCCAAAAATAGATTTCTAATGGATGCAAGGTGGCGATGAAGCCGCTTCTGCTTCACGGTGCCAGGTATCGACGGCCTCGTTCTGAATGGCCTCGGCATTTAAGTATTCAAACAAACACCAGTATTTATCTCCTGGTTTAGTTTGAAATGTTTATTCTGAGCCGATTTTACAGATCCTGTGACACTAGACAAATATTTACTCGCATTTTGCGGCGAAATGCCAACAGGACGAGAGCGTGTCATTTCTGATGCGAGGATAAATGCATTCTATCTCTGTACAAATAGTCGAATAATAAGAAAGAAAATGGTGGTTTCACATCGCTAGATTCATTTGACAGATACAAACACTCGTTTACTTTGCAAACTCTGATTTTACGCATCAACAACACCCATAATCTGCAACCTCATAACGTAAATGATGCAATCTGTAGACTTTTGGAATGCAGCTGGAAACGCCAGAAACAGAGCAACCAACTTCAAAGATTTCGCACTTCATCTGTTTTGTTCATTTCTATTTCTTTCTCTTTGCTGTAATTCCGGACTAAAAAACATTTTAACTTAAGCCAAAGCTCCTCAGACGGACCGATCGATTCCATGAATGAGAACCACATCCGAAGGATTAGATTAACAACTGACAGTACGAGATTCCAACTCACGAGTTCTTTCACTCACACACACACACACACACACACACACACGCACACACACGCACACACACCTCAGGGGGCCACTTACATAACCAGCGCACATATCAAGAGGGGGAGGGGCAGGGAGGTGGATGGGGAAAGACCAGGAGGAGACCAAGGAGGAGGAAATCAAACTTGTACGTTTGCAGTGAAACTAAATTTAATTTATGTTATTTAAACGTCAAAAAAAAAAAGATGAAGCGCTCCATAATTAGTCAATTATGTTTTCCCCACAAAGGCCGACGCTGTGAACGAGTCACACTGATGTATGAACGTGTCAAATGATTTCATTTATCAGATGTGAAATTCAGTATTTCTTCAGAGAAGCGTCTTGTGGAAATGACGCAGATTGCGATACAAAAGGGAGAAAGCTCCTCCCGAGTCTCTTTCACCGGAGGTCCTTGCATCTCGTGGTGGCGCCGAGCGCAGCTCGCCGTGGAAAAGTCATCTCTGACTCTGCAGGAGACGTCGGAAATAGCTCAGACTCTGCTCCACGTGAGCCACAGCTCCTTACATTACCGAAATTTCATTTTTCCCTTTTCAGCAGGCAGATGAATCCGCTCCCTGTGAACCCCCCCCCCCCCCCCCCCACCTCTCACCCCTCCGTCCTCCCTCTTCCTTGCTGTTTCACCACATTAATCTCCCCTTACCTGCCCCTTCCCCCCTCTTCCCATCATCCTTTTCTTTCTTCTACCACCAGCCATTACACACACACACATACACGCACAGACACACACAAAAGGCCTGCACATTTTCACCCCAATCCTCACACAAGCGGGGGTCAGAGGCAGCCGTTTACAGGGCAGGATGGAGCCCGCGGAGGGGTGGGGAGGGGGGGGGGGGGGCAACGGACTCCTATGGGAGGTAACATGCCACGCGATTCGGCGGCGGCGGGTCTTGGCCCCCCCTGGAGGGACAGAGCAGGGAGGCGTGCGTTCAGAGAGAGAGAGAGAGAGAGAGAGAGAGAGAGAGACTGAGCACGGCTTCCTGTGAGCACCGAGCGCCGGCTGCTCGCTATCTGGATCCCGGAGTGAGTCACAGAGCGCCACTCTGAATATGAATGACTCAGCGGCAGATTAGGACGTCGCCGCTTCCACGGAGGCAGGAGGCCGGGGCGGCGTGCAGGAGGTCACGTTAACCGCTTTTCCCGCCCACACACACACACACACACACGCGCCTTGGAGGACCTTTGTCCGGGGGGGGGGGAGAGAGGTCATCACGAGGATCAGCCGCGATGAAACACATGGATTCGGTTGTTTTGTTTTACACATGATGGTGGTTAACCGGGTCAAAATAATAATACTGATTTGTTTCTGCATGTTTCTACATTTCATTTAGCTGACGCTTTCATCCAAAGCCACTTTTACATTGCATCATAACCCATGAATTACATTTAGCCTGGGGAGCAATTGGGGGTGTTAATGTCACCCCTACCCCCCCCCTACTCATTCTCCTGTTTGCATGAAGAGGTTCTCGCCGTTCCTCCTTCAAATGCACTCCGTCAAGTCGTCCTTACATTGCTTTTCCAGAGTTATCGATGGAGCACAACGTGGTTTTTAGAAGACAATCTCACCCGTTAACAAACGGCGAGATCGTGATGCAACGGTGGGAATTAAGCATGAAACGCATCCAAAATGTAAACACGTTGTTGGACTGCACGATTGATTGCCCCGAATGATAATCAACCATTATTGTGATCTAAATTGAGCTCACGACTACTAATCCTGATTATTCAGGGACAAGATACTTGTGATACACTCTCTCACTGTTACCTAAACCACGAGTGGCGTTCTCCCTCCCTTCTCCAAGGCAGGACGCCCTCAGCGGCTTCCCGCCCCGAACTCCCAGAGGAGACGTCCTCATCCCCCAAAAGAGACGAATGGTTGAGGAAGCCTTTCAAGTTCAAGGACTCACAAAAACCCCCCCACACAGCAGTCACTCTGACTCCAGCTGTCCTGAACTTGAGCACATAACCAGAGATGGCACCTTGACAGCGAGGCGGTGATCCGTGAAATGATCGGCATGCTGCCTCGGTGTTTCGGGGGGGGGGGGGGGGGGACAAACGTGGCAGTCTGTTGTCTCGCCGTTTTACTGCAAGCCCTTACGCACATGTTAGTACCAACAACAACAACAAGAACGACGACAACAAAACAAGCACAGATGGGACTGAAATCTGCAGCCAGGGCGCATGCAGGCCTGATTGGGAGCGTGATGCAAATCAGCAAATGAAATCAGTGCCGTTCAAAAATGTGCCGCATCTTTCAGACAAGTGTGTCACAGCGTTGACCCCGACGGCCTCTTCGAAATGTGAAAGTAGTGAGATCATCCAATCGTCTCAACCTCCGCTTTGAGTTGGAGAATCAAAATAAAGAAATCAGACGCAATGGAGAGACTTTATGAAACACCACTTCTTTGTAACGTGTTTATATTTGACATCCTTTCCCCATTACTTGAGGTTTGGCTCGTACTCTTTTTTTTTTTTTTTTTACACATTGCTGTGTGAACTACTGACAGGAGGAGCTTTGAAAGTTTTCGCGGGATAAACGACCCAATGAAAAAGCCATTAGCTTCCCATTCACAGTACGACACCAGCAGCTGTACAGGAACGTGTCCGTGTCCGGATCGCCGAATAATTATCAACCACAACGGGAAAAATACATCCATCCCCGTCCTCACAACAATGGTCCCCGTCAGCCCCCCCCCCCCCTGACAGCAGAACGTGGAACCGTTGAATGCCCCCCCCCCACAAATGAGCCGCTTCTCTCATCTCTGCCCTTAAACGTCACATGGTAACACTGCCTATTCATAACTATTATCTCAGGCCCGCCGATAATGGAGCAAAACCGAGGGGGGGGGGAAAGGAACAACGACACTGGGAAATTGGGAGTGAAAGCTGGCCAATGCGGTTTTCGATCTCGGACCCCCCCACCCCTCCCCCCCTGAGCTATCAGAAGCCATTGATTGGCTCATGTAATTCTGCTCTGATTCGGCCCGGCCAATCAATGCGCTGCGGCTCGGCTTCCTGTGACCGTGCGGCCATTAGGGGAAAAAAAAAAAAAAAAAAAATCCTATAGTTTCTTGTGTTCCTGGAAACATGGCGTTTGCACCCACCAAAAGGCGCCGGTGCTACAGGGGCACTGCACACCTCTGGCTCATTGGAGCGGTGGTGGGGGGGGGCTCCTCTGAAGGGCGGTTCCCGTCTCACTGCATCACTTCGGGGGCTGTATTGACCCGGCGAACACAAAACACACGCTACGGGGACGCTGTAACCTTGCAAGTGAAATACGAGCAAAAGGGGGAAAAGGATTGTTGAAAAAAAAAAAATGGAGATGGAGCAACCATGAAACAATGATTAAAAATGTTTAAATAGCTCATGAATGTGGAACACAAGTTCAATTCAAATCTTAACAGTTCATTAGTTTAATGTATAAAAGCACTTGAACTTTAGCATGGTTTCAAAATACATATCCAGAAATCTACCAAAAAGCCGATTTAATGTTGCTTTTTGCTTGGTGCAATGGTGCAGAGGCAAAGGTGCTGCATGAGGTGGAACCGACAGGTGGATCAAGATCCCTCCATTTGGACATGATGCACATGTTTTTAGACTCAAAGACACTTTTATTATCTCCAGTGTATATTAAAAGTAAATTCAAGAGTCAATCCAGTGTTCTATGATGCGATTATTAAGCCATAAATAGTTGCCCTTCTAGTCTGAGAGCAGAGAGAGAGCATTTCTACCCCCCGCCCCTCCTCCCCCCTCCTCCCTAACCATCTATTACCAAACAACCATAACAGCACTTCATCCTCTGCTTAATTTAGCCATTGATTTTTCTAACACCAGATCACAACACAGATAGTAGAAGACATCAGTGCTTTATGGTCTCTGTGGGAGCCCCCACCCTCTGCACACACACACACACACACACACACACACACACAGTCGCACACAACCTCAAACGGTAGTAGGCAGTGAGTTTTCTCTTATCGATGATCCCTGTTTCTTTTCGTGTGTGTGTGTGTGTGTGTGCGGTTTGTGTCCCCTTTAGTGTGCGTGCGGCTTTGCTCCGATCAGATGTGGACCAGCAGACACCCAGAAACTGCTGTGCCGCCACATCATCACACACACGCACACGCGCGCACACACACACACGCACGCACGCACACACACACACGCATGCACACTCATGCACTCATGCTCATGTACACACAACGAGCTGGTTTAGTGGCAGGATGGAAACACACAACCGAAATATGTGTCGGGTAAAACATTTCCACTTTCTTTTCATTTGGAATGGACAAAGACACTTATGTTTTAGTAATAGCATGGTAGACTACTAATTATAATCATCATTTTCCATCCATCATGAAAACATTTGTACTCACCAAAATAATTGCTGAGATCTAGGAACACAGCAAAATCACAAACAATTGGTCCAACAGGCATCATACAGGTTACGTGAACAGCGCTGCGAGACATGATCTACACACACACGAGTGTCATTTTGTGTTGCGATGTTTGATGTTGGGCGTTTCAGGCACTGTGGTGAATGCGGCGAGTCTATTTTTTGAAGTATGTTTTCCTCATGTACTACGAGGGTTTCCCAAAGATTGCAAAACATCAGAATCTTTGGGCGTGTAACACCCTGAATTGTAATTCTTGCCATCTCGCCATTAGCCTTCACGTGCTTAGCACAGCTCTCTAAAGCTTTGAAGTGAGTGGAGCCCGTCCAGATTTTAACGTCACCCTTAAAAAGAAGGTGTTGCATCTTGTTTGTTTACTCTGTTCAAAAATGGAACCGCTATAAATGGGAAATTTGTGATTTCAGAGGAAGTTTCCCCGCCCCCTTCTTCAGCTCCTTTACTGCTACAAAAAATATACACTCCCCACACTCAGGAGGCCTCATTTCCATGCTTTAACCGCAATCCCAACCCCCCCCCCCCCCCCTCCCCCGCCCCCTCTAGTGCCCAAACACCAAATGAAACAGGGCCACTTACAGGCGTTGGTGACGGCGAAGCTGTTGGCCGTCTCGATGTTGTCCACGTGAGGCACCAGGTTGAAGGGGGCTTCCGAGGCGTTGGGGCTGGTGTTGTGCAGGAAGATTGCCAAACGGAAGGCGGTGTACTCCTGATCGGTGTTTCTGATGAACAGCCCGCCTGGGAACGAGACCAAAAGTGTGGGGGGGGGGGGGGGGGGGGAGGGGGGCATCAGGAACCACACGCGACGAAGCCATCGAGATCGGTCGCTAACCTCAGAACACGGATTTTAAATTACGAGTATTTTCGTTGACCTGGAACCTCGTTAGTGAGCCTCGTTGGTAATATCGAATTGGATTAAAGTGGGCACTAAACCAATCACATCCAATAAAAAGCCAGTAAAAGGATTTTTTGGGGGGGGACCTTAATTAAATTAATGCATTAGATTGGACATTGAAACAAATTTGCTGCATAAATTCTGACGAGGTTCTTGCGACTTCTTTCCATTTTTCAGAACTCCTTGGACACAAAGCAGCAGATTCCTGCCATGCAACATTTCAGAAAGATGAAGTAGTTATTGTATATGAAACTAAATAAAATAAAAGTCCAATATTGGTCGGGTAAGCCACTAATTTAAAGCAACTAATGACTCGCAATGTAGGATATAATGTGATTAGCTTGTGAATCACTATTGTTTTATATCAATGCCAGCGGAAAAAAACAGGCGGATATAATATTCTCAAAATATCCCTCTGGATCAACAAAGATGTTCATTCAGTTTTTCACGCACGAGCTGCTCGAGTGTTAAGATTCAGTTTGGCAACGGAGATATGACTCCCTCTCTCTTTAATTTCTTTTGACATTACAGCCTCCTTCTTCTTCTGCAATGCTCTCCACTCTGCGGATCATGGTGGTGAAAATGTCATTGGTGTTTTAGGTTTGAAGCGGTTTGCTTCACATTTAAAAATCTAACTTAAGGCTACACTTCTTGAGATTAGACAGTATAAATGTCACACAAAGCAAAATGCCAGTGTGTTCTTTTTATAGCTGACCTCTTTATGATATAAACTTCAGAATATTTTAATCCTGTATGGTGCTATCTAATTTACATCCTATTCATCCACTAGAAAAAGCACTGGAGCTATGAATTTAATTTTAATTCCCACCATGATGGTTTCCACTGTCACACTTGTAACCAAATGCTAACAGAAGGTTTTATTCCTGATTTATAAGAGATATGTGTGAACCTTTTGATCGTCCGGGCAACCGATCAGCAGGAATTCCCTTTTACATTTTTGTGGCTTTTCAAAATAAACTACCTCTGTAGTTTATGTTTTATCGCACAACCAAATGACTGATCAAAGACTGTGCTTTGGGTTAAAAAACCTATTTGTTATGTAAAATAGACACGTTTCTTAATCAACTGGTATTTCTAAAGTATGTCAGTTACAAACTAAACTGATATATATAGTCACTGCACGCGTGAAACATCTCCTGGGTGTCCTGTGTTTGTTTGACCCACTTTGAAGCCTCATAAACAAACATATAGTTTGCAACCAACAGGCACCACCGAGATTATATTAGATGTTTATATGCAAATCGCCTGTCAACAAACAAAAGCGCGCCTTGTGCCGAGAGACGCGGGCGTGGGATCCAGAGGAGGCCGAGGTGAGGGTTAGGTGTATCTTTATGCTACTTTTCAATAGCGTTGCTAACTACGCTACGAGCCAATGGAGACGCTTGCTGGCACAACGCTAGCTTGGATACCCGCTTAAAGAACCAAGAACGTGTTTTGATGGGCGGTGATAGGACTGGTGTCATTAAGTCTAAGAATCTGACGACACTTTAAGTTTATGTCGACGGGAAACACACACAGAGCCTCTCAGATGTTTTTAGGATCTTCTTAAGAAGTGATGATCGCTTCAGGGTCCTAAAAAGAGGACCTGTAGAGCCTTACAGAACAATGGAAACGTTTCCCATAGATCAAATGGTCAGAATAAATCTGTGGCTGTGGTTAAGCACGTTCGCCACGGCTGTATTTGTGCACTTGTTTCCGTGTAGCCCGCATGTGGACACAGTAAACGTCCCGCTGCTAATAAGTATTGATTCATCAGTGGCAATTATTTGAAGCCGACGAGTGCGGATTGGAGGGACGTTTTTCGAAACCGATGGGACTTTGTGTCGGCTGCTCGAAGCGGACAAAAAGGGTTAAATGAAGTCCGCCGGGTGAGGAATCACTTGCACATTTTTACACTCCCCAGAAGGTCAATTACAGCGCTGAGGGAGGTGATATGACGACACTGGCGTTGCATCAGCAAGGTTTGCCACCAGAAATGCAGAAATGCTTTGAGCCAAACGATGCTGAGAAATGCTTATAATTTCAAAAACGTCAGGAAAATGTGTCAGAAGTTGCAGAACGTGTGAGAGGATTTGTACACACGCAGCAGTAGTTCTGCTTAAATCAGCAGCCGGCGTTACTTGGAATGTTCATCATCATGGCAGCAATTCCACAGACGCAAGTTTAAAACCGCCGCCCAGCTCCAGAGGCCTCGGCTCCAGGGTTGCAGTCTGTAAGACGGCCCTGACCTCTGACCTCTGCCGGGGATTGGGGTACAACGGTGATATAAAAAGGACAAGGATAATCATTTGAGCAGCTTGTCATTTTTCATCAGCCCGACTGGTCCTGATGTGCTTTGACTCAGCTACGAGCCGCGGTGCAGTAGAAGGCAAAGAAAGTCAGTTTGAGCAAATCCTTAAAAAGATTTAAACAGGAAGCAGCGTCACAGAGTGCTTCACTGAGAATTGATCATTTGGGGTACGTTGTGATGATCTCCAACTGGAGGTCACAGTTTGCCCTTCTTTTTATTCCCTGCCTTTAAATCAACCAAGTCAATATTGCCCCCCACCCCTGCGCTTCAAATGAAAACCACGAATCCATCGCCTTCGTTTCCATGCACGACTGTTAAGTTGTTGAATGGACACATGGCGATGTGTTTAAAAATGAAAAATAAAAATAAAAATCAGTGAAAGAGTGGAGCTTTAAGGCCCCTGGGACCGTGGCAGAGGTTTATTGCAGCCGGGTCTGGGAGACTGTTAACAGCGGCCAATGCACACAGGCAGCCTGCATAGGGAATACACACGCGCGCTCACACACACACACACACACATACACACACAAACACGCACTCTTTGCTGCTCTGATCTGCTGCAGTGGCGGAGTGCACCGGGAAACACAGCCTGCAGATACAAAGCGCATTTAGTGTGTGTGTGTGTGTGTGTGTGTGTGTGTGTGTGTGTGTGTGTGTGTGTGTATGTGTGTGTGTGTGTGTGTGTGTATATGTGTGTGTGAAACATGCATCAACAGAGCAGACCACCCTATCTGGCTGCACGTGATATTTTAAGAGAAGAAAAATAAAAGACCGCGGAAGGAAAATCAACAATTTGTACTTTGAGAAGTGGCGGGGTGTTGCGCGGCAGGACAGGACAGGACGTCCACACATTCATTCACATGATTGCTTCTCTTGACGGAATTCGCACCGAGGCTTTGTGACACTCACCGATCTGAACGCTGCTCGGGAAAGCACCCATTGCCAGTCCCCAAAAGCCACAGAATATCAACAGAAACCAGTGGCGAGAAGAAATCCTCATTTTGTTTCGGTTATAAACTGATGAGAGACATCGAGCAGGTTTAATTAAGACCCCCGGGGCAAAAGCAACATCACAGGGGTTTATTTAAAAAAAAAAAAAAAAAAAAAAAAAACAGAAAAAAAATGTCAAATGCCCGGTTAAATATCCATGTGTGCCGCGGATGCGCCTTTCTTGGATCTCCCCCCCCGCAGTGCCGCTCGTTTGTTCCGTCAAACTGCGTCCGTCCGTCCGGCGCTGGAGGTTTTGCGCACAACACCACCGAGATGAGGTGGAGTTGGTGTGTGTGTATGTGTGTGTGTGTGTGTGGTGGGTGGAGGCGGGGTGGAGCAGCATCAGCCAGCGGCGGTCAGTGCGTCTGGATGCGGCTCAACTCACATCCCAGCGATGACACACGTGCGCCTTTTTTACCCGAACCGGGACAGGCGGGACGGGGAGGGGGGGGGGGCGGCAGTCAGCGGAGAAGTCCCCGGCACCTCGGTTGGTATCCAAAAACTTCCAGAGCTGCTGATGAGAAAATTACACACGGAATGTCCGCGAGGACTGCGTGGCTCCCAGGGTGGGGGGGGGGGTTACCACGTGACTCATTACAGACAGCGCGAGGAAATAATTGTTCTCAAGTCGAACATAATCGCCGATGACTCTTCTTCATGCGCAAACCATTCTGCGTGAAATCCTTAAAGGTGCCGTTGGAAATGCATCGAGAGCCCAAAGTAATACGATGCAATGCAATATTTGAAGGATAGTTATCTATGAACTTCTACTTACTATTGACAGATATTTATATTACCCTGTGTCGGAAATACCATCTCTATAGGATTAGTATTAGTAACCAGGACATGGTTAGCGGTTATGAGACTGTAAAAACAAAGAAATAAATGGAAGCAATGTAGCAAATTGATTTTTTTTATGTGAAAAACACTGGGAGACATCACCAAACCATCATGTTAAAAAAAATTCCAAAATACACAACTTCTGTTTAAAAGGAGGATGAACCCTCATTTGCAGCAGTGACTCTTTCAAGCCAATCGTATTACATTTGCAACGTCCCGGATCAGATTTCCCCACGGAGGTCGACAATGATTCATTTAATTCAAACCCTTTGAGAAAATCAATAGATCGCAAAACCAATGTTAATTTGTATAATAAAGAACTACTAAATTATTGCCACATGTTGCTTTTTTAGTTGAGCTCTTAATTTCTTTAAGCTTTGTTGCTATGGAGCAGAAAGGGGTCACTCACTGTGCATTAAATCAGCAAAAAGCAACAGTCTTCACAACCTCTAAGGCTGATCACTTGCTCCCCAATTGCGTGTTTTATATATTTAAATGGGTAGCACTTAATTATTAGGGAAAAAACACAAGGTTTTTTGTCTCTTGGCTTGAGGTGGTCTACAATAAAATGTAATAAAGTCTTCCTCCAGTTTGTCTCCAGCCAGAAAAGCTCATTAAACGAGACACTTTTTCAGTTCAGCTTCTGTTTCAAGACCAGACAATCAGCAACCCTATTAATGTGGCCATATTGAAACAACTGCAACTAGTTGGCTTTCCCCCGCCCCCCCCCCATCGACCCTAGAGTCAACACAAAAAAACCCACATAGTGAGGCTTTGTTAAGATCAGCTGTTTCAGGTAGACAGGACTTAAAAGTGAACCCGGTGGTGGAGCTGACCGTGGTGCTGAATGCTTCGGACTGCGTTGCTATGGCAGCTAAGTGGAATTCTGGACATCAACAGATTCAACATTTCATAAGTCGGGACACGGCGCCAGCCTGCCTCCGTCCAGAGCAAATGGTACAAATCTCATTTGTTTGACTCATACAATACAATATATACAGAGAGCTCAATTTGTAGCTTCACAAAACCTCCCGTCAGTTTGGTCCAGCGCGCTCATCAATGCCGGCAACCTCACCGTGGGAGCACGTCCGACACGTCCGAAAACAGGCAAGCAGAGGCCAGCGAGGCACCAAAAGACCTCAAGAGCAGAAGCAAATGCCCATGAAGGACGACAGCTGAGGGCACGCAGAGAGCACTTTTCTCATTTGTGAGCTTTTGAGAGTTCTTTTGTTAGCGGCTGGAATCCCCCACACAAACACAAACTCAGATGAAACCCAATGTCGTCGATTTGGAGTCGATCAATGGCAACTTGGAGGTGATGCACGGGAGGAAACGGTCATTTAATCAAGTACAGTATAGGCGAGACCCGGCATGAAAGCCAGACCTTTCAGATAGCCATTGATCATAATTAATATTTCTGTTTGTGACGAACAACTCACGAGTGTTGCCTTTGACCGTGTGAGTCGGGATAAAAGACACGTTAAAAAGTGTGTAAAGATTCATTTCTTCTCGACAAATACGAAATATCAGACTGGCAGGAAACCCCTGCATTCATTTAATCTCATGGGAAATATCTAATGCAAGCATGCTAACCCTAAGCAGTAGTCCATCCATGGGGCCCATAACTGACATTTAGCTGAAGGGTTAGCGTCCTTCCACAGGTTTACCGCTAAACTCCGCCTCCTGTGCTGCTTTCTCCACCGCGTCATTAGAGTTTGAGGCCAGGTCTTAGTGTGTGTTGTGAGGACTTGGGCTCCGGAGGCGGCCCTTCACTCAGAAGAATGATCCCTGGCTCCTCCACGCAGAGCAAGACACACTTGAACCCTAGTTGGTCCCGAAAGGCTGAGTGGGAGAGAATGATTAGTGGGTTCTCATGGGCAGGTGGCACCTTGCATGGTAGCTTCCACCCCCCCCCCCCCCCCATTATCGCCGTATGACGGGCAGTTTAAAAGCGGTTTGCGGCGGAAGACGAGAAAAGGTGCGGCACAAATCTTTTTACTGTTTACCAAATTCGACAGATGTATTCAAGTCCGTGTGAACCGGACTCAATAGCCGACAAAGGTTAACACAGCTGTGCTTTATCTCATATTTTCACATCATGACCTTGACGTCACACAGACCTTTTCTTGACTGAAGCCTTCATATTGCTGCATCCTGGTGAGCTGGGTCGGCAGTACATCTGAGACTACATCAATGTATGCGTCCACAGTCTCAGTTCTGTTCATCCGCGGCGCGGGCCGACCGGGTAATGGCTCCAAAAGGTCACCGTATGTTAAAACTACTCTTCAGAAGGAGCTTTTCTTACACTGCTGCTACTCTCCCTCACGCTCTGCTCCCACTGGAGGAGAATCTGCCCGACTTCATGAACGAGGTTTGTGTGTGTGTGTGTGTGTGTGTGTGTGTGTGTGATGGATCTCTGCCATAACTTTGGAGGTGAACAGATGGGGAGCCAGCAGTAGGTGTATCCTGCTCACACCAGGGGTGAAGAAGAGTGTTGTTCAACCGCTGCTGGGGAATCCCGTACACACACATGCTTTAGTCGCTGGATACCTAAATAGGACTTTTTGTTACTTGCTAGACGTTTATAAATTATATTTCATCCGTCGCGCTATTTAAGAGGTTTTTTTCAAAATGATATGCCTTTTATTGAAAATACTACATTAAGTTTTCTATAACCTAATCTACCTGTCCTGACTTAAAATCATATCAATACATCGAAAGTAGCCACGAAATTGAAATCCAACCTTGCTAACAAAAAGAAAGAGTGTAATTAAGAAAAACTATGAAGTCAGACCTCACTTAATGACCAGATGTTTCTTACAGTTTACTTGAAAACACATTTTTATGGTATCACGGACTAATAATTCAATTCAAAAATTCGACATACAATATTCCTTTTTACTCCAGTTGTCAAAGAGGCTGTTTAACAGCTGTGGCAAAATAATTCACCATTCTGTGACACCCTTACACTGATGTATGACTATTTGTGTAAATCTTTAGCTTAATTTAATACTATTTATTTTGTCTGCAGGCTAGATTTGGATTTTGTAGTGAAATAACTTCCCCTTTGGGTGTTAGTAAAGTATCCGTGTACAAAAGGATTGTAGGACAAAATGTCTCTCTTCTCCTTTGTAAAAGCATCCTTTCAACGAAACCATCCGTCAAGCCGGTGATGCGCCTTAATGGAACGTCGGACACTTGAAGCACTGTCAGCACATTGTTCGTTTAACAATGTGCTGTAAAACTCAAAAGGACCAAATTGTGAACTTTAATTTGTCACCAAGCAGCTGGTTTGTGGACTACCGTTTTGAGGCTTTAATGTTCAGCATGTTGGCCGTCCCCCATCTTGGTTTTTTTTTAACAGAAGTGACAATATTTGGGCGAGAAGGTAAAAATGGAAACATCTTGGCAATCACAAGGTAGCTGCGCCCTAAAACACAACCTTTTTGTGTCTCATTTGCTCTAAATTAAACCATAAATCACGACTTTCAAATTAAGGTCTCTTTTACAAAAGCATAACGTTGAGGTTTTGGTCTTTTGCACCTAAACCCAAATGTAAGGCACCTACTGTGGTGTGGTTAAATGTCATCGAATGACAAAACAGAAGGAATATCATGTGTATATGTATCTCAAATAATCCCGTTTATGGAACGCCGTATGACCCTATTTGTGTTGAAGACATTTGTGCCCCTGAGTTCTGGTATCACATAATCATCGCACTGTTCTAATGTGGAGAGAAAATAAACAAAAATGTGACAGGTGAGTGCCAATTATATATATACAGTATATATATATATATATATCTTCTTTATGTAATAGCATATTTCAGGCACGCACAATCTGACAGAATCGTAACCTTGGGCGAGTCATGCTGATTACAAAATGGTGGCGACTCTAATATTAACTAACAGAGACACCCTGCATGAGGCTCCATATAAATTGCCAATTACCTCGCTTTGTATAGAGGTAGTCATGCAGAGTGTTATGAGTCATGCCGACTCAAAGGGGGGCCTCGGCTGGTGACTCTGGAAACGGGGCGCGGTGGGCGCCGCCAAGGTGTACGGGGGGGGGGGGGGTGCGGCTTACGTCGGCACCACCTCCACAGGTGAGGCCTCCACATCCAGAGAAGAAGAGAAAGTGGTCGGGAATCCATCTGCGTCTCCACCACGTAAATATCCCACGACTGGTTCAAATGGTAAATTAAATGTCCGAGGTCCAGAATAGGGCGAAATATCGATTCCCACAGCCGAGCCGGGGAAAATGGGGGGAGGAGGGGGGGGGGAGTTAAGGGACTGAGGGTGATTTGACTGCTCAAGACAATTGAGCAACGCCAGCCAGTGTGTGTGTGTGTTTGTGTGCACGAGCGTGTTTTTGAGTGCGTGTATGGGGCGGTGGGGGGGTGGAGGGGGGGCTAAATGAAGGAGATAGAAAACGACATGGAAAGACAGAGAGGATGGGAAGCCCTGCAACAGCCCCCGAGAAAAGCTCTGAGTCACAGGATGCTTCACGATGGGAGTCGGCGAGTTCCGCTTCCTCGTCAGGAGGTCAACTCCGGCCAGCGTCTCCTGGTCGAGCCCAGATTCACATGTTTGTCTGGAGGGAGGGGGGAGTGGGGGGAGTGGGGGGGGGGGGGGGGGGGGGGTGAGGTGAAACGACAAAGCACAAGTGTTTCGCATCCGTAGAAAAGGGGAGCCGGGGGAATGTGAAGGAAAAAGGCAGTTTTCAGGGGTACAAACACATGCGGCCGACCTGGGGTCAGATGACACGGATGAGTCGCGTTCATCATTAATTATGCTCAATTCCGGGTGTGGGGGGGGTCAGCGAGGACACACCTGCAGGAAAAATGGTGCATTCGTCTCACAATCATCCACCTGCTGCGGAAGCCGCGAAGGCAGGCGAGGCTATTTGTGTAAAACAGTAGTGGACACTGAGCCCGCGGCGCGCTGAAGGTATGTATTCGTATATAATAATATACATTTCGGGCTTTGCTCCCCACGCTTGGCTGACCCTCTTCTGGCTCAAACTTAATTATCATGGTTTAAAAATCAAACAAAAGCATTGGTGATGTCCTCGTGGTAATGTAGAATTAATCTTTATTATCCAATCGTAAAAAGGGGAATAACAGGCTTGTGTGTGTGTGTGTGTGTGTGTGTGAGACGGATCGTCTAATCCGTCCTAAAAGACAATCCCAACTCCCCACGTGCAGTTCCTCCGTCCTGCATGGACCTGCGAGGACTTATGGACACGCGGGAGTCCCTCTGTGCTCAGCGAGGACGCCTTTGTCCTCAAATCGGGACGTCCTGGAAACAATGCGAAACGTCCCTCGGTGGAGGAATCCCACGATGTGAGTGTATTGTCATTCTTTGAACGGAAGAATTCAGCTCGCAGCTCCGCAACCGAAGCAGGAAAGTCATTATTGCAACGAGACGGCGGGGAAAAGGCGTTTTGTTCCCGCCGCTACGTGGGCTCGGCTGTTTCCGTTTAAGGAATTTCCACAACGCAAGATGAATTTCGTCAATAAAAAGGAAAGAAGAATAAAGCCCGATGTCGCGTCCCGCGTGGGTTTTACACAAACAGGCGATGACCAGTTTGCAAGGTCAAGCAGATATTTTAATCGTTGTATTTTTACGGTTCATATTATTCTGCAATAAAAGTCTAAGAACTTAAATGTTACCCTACAATCCACAGAATGGCCCGTGTGACAGATTCATACAGCGCGGCTTGTAATGAGAATGGTGCTGGATTAAAGATCGTGGTACTTGGAGGAGATCAAAAGGGTTTCACTCCCCTCGGGAACATGAACGCTTTCAGCAGATATCACAGCATTCTGCAGATTCGATTAAGAGATAATGTTGTTATTTAATAAGTCACGAGCATCAAAGTTAAATCTCTACTTGGCAAAAAAAAAAAAACAGTTTGACCCGCTTTTGGCGGAGCGCTCAACGCTTTTTGTCATGTCGGCCGGAAAAGTAAACTCGGTGGTGGAGGTATCCTCTGTTACCTAAACCTATCCCCTCTCCTGGCTCATTGTTTTTTGCAGGAGGAAGGAGCGTAATACAGTAAACCGAATTACAAATGCGCCATAATGATAATTCTGGTATTGATCCTCCAAACAGCGAACCCCGTTGACCCCTGCAGGCCTCGCAGCAGGCTGACCGCTGGCAGGCAGGCAGGCAACACCCCCCCCCCTCACAGCCCCCAGGATGCCGCACACATGAAATACGTGTGCAAGTGAACTTGTGTGTGTGTGTGTGTGTGTGTGTTTGAAATTGTGAAGAAGAGTGTGAACGGCCGCGTGTTGTTTGTTATTTGCAATCTTGGCGAGCTGCTTTGGGCTAAATTACTCTGTGCTGTAAGTAGAAAACAGTCCTGGTGTTTTATGATAAATACCCTTTTCTTGTCATCATCCCACCTCCCACACCCCCCCTCTTTCTCTCTCTCTCTCACTCACACAAACAACTCTCCACTGGGTTGGCCTCCTTACTGAACTCCAATGATATTTGCTGCAGTGAAACTCTTTTGTTTTCCACAGCGCTGCAGTCAGTCTATACTCTCATCAACCTGCACTTGCTCGGCTACTAGAGGCTCTAAAACAGCCCCCCCCGGTAAATGACTTACTTGTTTAACTTTAACCTGGCT
This sequence comes from Pungitius pungitius, assembly GCF_949316345.1. Classification (NCBI taxonomy): domain Eukaryota; kingdom Metazoa; phylum Chordata; class Actinopteri; order Perciformes; family Gasterosteidae; genus Pungitius; species Pungitius pungitius. The sequence goes on from NC_084915.1 coordinate 15,957,569, forward strand.
TTTGCATGAAAAAAATGATTGAGACTTGTTTGTCGAATCCAGACAAAAAACAAACAAACAAACAATAAAACACCCTCAGGTTTTACAAGACCCCCAAATTACCCCAAACAACTACTTAAAATGTTCCTTTCTTAACGTCGTTTGGTGGTAAATGCAAACAGTCAGAGAAACACCGAGGTCCACACAAACATTAAAACCACTACAATGAGTCTCAGGATGAATAATTAGGCTGTTATAACCAAAAAATGAGAGCAAGGGGCTTCCCAAGGGGCCCACCGTCACCGAAGCCCCCGAAGCCCCCGAAGCGATGGCTTCAGAAACGCCCTCCTGCTTCTGTTAAATGTGAAGCGACAGCTCGTCACTGATGTTCATTGATCTGAACTCCCAACCTTAGGTCGGCAGTTTCACTTTGTACGGCAACAGGAGGGTCTGTGAAACATGATTGGGGGGTGGGGGGGGGGGGGGGGCAACGTCATCATCTGATGGGCTACACACAGCATGAGTCATTATGCGACCTGTGAAAACCAGTGGCTCTTGTTAGTAGGTTAACGTGTGCAACTTATTCCAAAGTCTCGGGGCAGCAACCGCAAATGGCCATTAAGGGCCTTAAAAACAAACACCCTGAGTTACATCTATTTGCTCAGGCCCATCAGCGGTGTCGTACCAGGAGGCAGACTTTAGTTCTACATAAATGGGGAAGTGCCTCCAATTTGCCTTCTTTCTGACAGCTGGGAGGCTGCGACTCTTCTGGTTGCAAGAAGAAGTTGGATTTCATCAAAGTCAACGAGAAAAGGACGCCTCTTCTCGCTTGATTTATGAATAAAGTGAAAAGTTTAATCAGCATGATCATGATAACTTGATTAAAAAATGGTCACATTTAGAGTGACAAAGCTGGCTATGCTTTTGTGGGCGTGGCCCACATTGTCGGTCTGGGGTTTGCACCTTACACTCGTACTTTTCCACAGGACAGACACTCGGAGGACATCCGTGACCAAAGTGACAAACGCACAAACCTTCATCGACAGCAGCCTCCCGACGGCCACCGGAGCAGCAGCAGCCTCTGCGACGGGAGATTTTTTTTTTTTAGGAAAGATGGGATTGGACGGACTTGAAAAAAACTGCGACGCCTTTCAAACGGGCGCAAGAGAGAAAGCTCGCCTGGGGAGGGGGTGCGGAGACATCAAGGAGAGCGAGCACAGATGGAAACAGCTGGAACAGGAAAGGCAGCGCTCGCTCTCTCTCTCTCACCGGCGCATGTATAAGTAAACGGCTTTGGTGCTACAGCCTCGGGGCGCTTTGAGTAACTTCGGTGTGGTTTAGGCAGAGCTCTTTACTCAATTATTATGTCTTTTGTCCTCTTTTTTTTCCCCCTTCATCATCAATAATAAACAATCGGGTATCTATATGTCCTCGACTACCATCGATAGAACGAACACCTCCCTCCTCTGCTGCTGCTGTAGTGCCGGACGCCGCCGCCGCCGCCCGCCTTTGGGCCCCGTCCAGGCCGACGCCCCGTGACCTCACAGCCAGTCACATGACCCCCCCCCCCCGCGCGCCCGAGATGACGACGTGGTGTCCCCCCCAGAGAGCGGGCGTCCATATGCTGCGGAGACGCGCCGCGTGACCCCCCCCCCCGACTCATTCCGTGAGGGCTTTCCCCTGACGTGCGATGTCGGACGCCGCGGACAACCCGAGGAAACGCTGCGTTTACGTCACCCCCCCCCAAAAAAAGCTCAATGAGAAAACAACATACGCTCTATGTTTCATAGATTTGCTTATTGCTCGGTTTGGTTTACACAAAATACAAACAAAACACTCACATGCACCTCTTTTGTGAATACACACTCACCCCGTGACCCCGTGACCCCGTGACCCAGTGACCCCGTGACGCTGCAGTGATTAAAGCCGCCGTCAACCGGGGTTTTCAGAAGGGAGGCCGGAACGGTGATCGGATAAACTGGAGAAATAGGTCCAAAACTAGGATCATAAAGTTTAATCGCCAAACACATTTATTTCACAGCGAACAAAAATGCAGCGCACAAGTGCCAGTTTCTGCATAAGCAGGAGAACGGAGGTAGCATTATTCTTACAATGGAAAGCCATGTGTTTGCCCAAAGGAACGAGGCAGGACGCCGCTGTGGTCAATAGATTACATTTATACGACAGGACAGCTGTATCGTGTGATGAATGGTTTCTCATTACATTTCCAGTTTGGCGCGATCGCAGTTGTTAAGAGCCGCACAGCGCGGAGTCCCACACAATAGCGGAAAGCCCCCCCCCCCCCCCCGATTCCAAATGAGGTTGCTCTATTTTATTATTCAAATGCTATTTTAACCATTTGTGTTTGACCATTTGACGAATGGCACTTTTCGGGATACATGCATGGAAGGCTTAGCTCTGAAAGGCTGTGGCGGTGTTCCTAGGGGTCCTTCGGGTCATTAGTGGTGCGGGCGGTTATGTTGGAGCTCCCTGACGGCATGTCAAGGGGATGTCCAGCAAAACGGGCCATTTGACAGCTATAACGTGAACGTTTAAAATGCTCCATTTAAGAACCTCGCCGCAGCGGTGAATGCTAACGCTCGTAGCCGTTGGAGACGCAGGCTGTTTCCAAACAATGCCCCTCTAATGAGAGGCCTCTGTAAGAACAGCTTTTCTAAATCACAGGTGTCATGTTTAGCGCTGCCTTCCTCCATTCTACCGCCGTGACAGCTCTATAATTAAACCGCAAACAATAACGGTCACAAACAACAGCAATAAATGTTGTACTGGCTGAGCTAATAATGGGGCAATAGAAACGTGTGTCTGCACAGTGAATTGGATGCACGAGTTGGGTTTTCAGATATTGCCAAAACATCCAAACAAAATTCAAAATGTTAGAGGAAAATTAGTAATTTAGGTGAAAAACAAACAATATCACAGAATTATTGGGTTCAAGTGATCTACTACGGGTTCCCAACAAAACAAAAAATATGCTAAAGAACGTAACGTGCACATGAGAAAGAGGCCATTTATTGCCACCCCCCCCCCCCCCTCCTCAGACAGCTTTGGGCCCAACGTGAGCCATAGATGGGAGCCACTATTTGCATACAGGCTTTACACCCTGATGACTGCACCCCCTACTGTGACTCAACAAATATTAAGTTGTGTAACTGTACAGTTGGCGAAACAAGTCACTCAGCTCCACCGTCTCAGCAAACTGTGACTACATTTTTCTTTCTTATTAGCATTTTTTTGTGAAAAATTAAAAACTAAATGGTTCAGGACCTTTGATCCTTGTACACAATAGCCCCTCCCACCCTGTTATGCTTGTAGTGTGATGGACAGCAAAGAGGAAATGTGCAGATCAACGCTCTCATAAATTAAGTCAGGGGAAAGCCCCAATCTACGGTGGCCCTGAAGTCACATCCAGCGGTCAAGGAAAGTGATATTTTTCCAAAAAATGTTCTTAACAAAGTCAGAAGATTTTAGGTCAAAGAATGTCATACAAAAAAGAAACTCAAAAGATATTAAAATATCAAGATATGTTCTGTTGAAAAGGGTCATGGATAAAAAATGTTTTAAAAAGCAAAGAGAGAGTCCAAAGATATTAAGTAGAAAACTATCATGGAAAAAAAGCCAAAATGTAAGAATGTTTTGAAAAGAAATGAAAAGAAAATATGTTAGGTCAGAAAATGTCATGGACTTCCCGCTGAGGACAGAGAGGTGGACCTCACGAGAGGACAGACTCGTCCACAGCAACAAGCCCCTCCATCTGCAGACTAAACGGGACTGCGTGGGCCGTCTTATTCATAACAGCAGATTAACCCTCGTACCAGAGTATGAGGTTTTAAATCAATTAGCCTGATTAATTGCTTTTTGAGTCACTGTGCGATTATGTTTATTTAGCGTTGCATTGCGGGAGGGATAAGTATGCGTTTAAAAAGAAAAATATTGAAAACTGGCATTGCAATGAATGGGACATCGTCAATGCTTTTCTTATTGGGTGTAATGACTGCACCATTTGTACTGTGGCCTTTATCTTGTGTGCTTCTCGGTCTCTCTTCAGTTGCATCTCTCATCTCTTTGATCTCTTATCTACTGCTGCTCTTTGGACCGAATCTCAGCCGGGGCAACTAAATTAAAACAAATAAAAAGACACATCCAAGTGTGAAACCAACACGGCTCATCAATGAGCAACGCTCAACTGGCTAATTATGGCTTTCAATGGTTCACAAAGAGACGGTTAAATATGGATCTGTATTTCATTGATATTTATTACTGAATATCTTCACCATGTCTTGGCAGGTGTCTGGCTGTAGGGACCCTGCAAAGTTAAAAGGAGCATTCAGAGGGAGATTCATTGGCAGGACATTGAAAATCCAAAACCATGTTTGGCACATTCAAAAAAAAAAAATGTAAAAAGGGAGCGGCATTCGGGCTGATTGCAATTTGCAAACCTCGTCGCTAAATGCCGTCAAGTGTTACACACGGTTCCTTAATAAGTAAAAGAAAATGAGCAATACGCCATTCCTGTCACAAATGCTCTGTCATTTGTATCCTCTCCTGCTGCCTCCATCCTCCATCCTCCCTCCCTTCCTCTCCCCGCGCGCACAGCTGGTGTGTAATTGGTCAATCGCCACTCATCTCCGGGACGATTGGTGGACGCCTCATCGGGCCCCGGGCAGCCGATGATCTCAGAAGAACAAACACAGGGATTTTGCATTAATTAGAAGAAGAAGAAAAGAAAAAAAAAGGTTTTCTTTCATAACGCTGGATGGATGGAACAGACACACATCAGGGATGTCAGATACCTTCAAGCAGCTCATTTTGTGCTGATGCACAGTTTTTTACCGCAGTATTTTTTTTTATTTTTATTTTTATTTTTTTCAAAAATAGAGCCAAGACTCCAGCGGATGCCTGCAGACACCCATCTTGAGTTTATGCAGCTCGCGCCATAAATAGAAACACGCCACACCCCCCCGCGGGGTAAAAACGCGCCCCCACCCTCTTAAATCCAAGGCCGGGCTAATCCCTCCGCTGAGCTGAGAGTTGCAGAGCGCTGATATTTCCCCTGGAAGGCAACGCAACGGCAACTGCTTTGCTCCTCCATAACCACAGTAAATGGAGCCTGTGAAGTGCGGCCCGTGGCCCGCGTCCTCTGCTTTTCCACCTGTGGGGGGGGCAAGGGGGGGAGTGGGGGGGGGGGGGGGAATCTATTTGTGTTTGTCTCTGTAAAGCGGTGCGTCCGTTTTATCCGTTTGGGTGTTCTCCAATGCGCACCCCGCATTGGAGAACACCAATGCGCATTACGCACCACTTGACGTGGTGCGTAATGTGAAAGGGGGGGGGGGGGGGTGGAGGGGGGGGGGGGGGGGTAATGTGAATTAGCCCGTGTGTACGTACGGACAATTAGATCCACTGCTTAACACCAGTCAGACGGGTGTTCGACCTTCACACGGATTACATATTTGAGTTGCATTAGTATAAAAAGCTTTAGACAATGTCACGTTACAAACACATGGCGGGACTATATGGAGCTTGAGGGAGCGGTGTCTTGAACGTACACATCACGTCGGTCAACGTGTTGAACTAGAACACGGTAACATGCCATCGAGCTGCATGGGCAGGTTTTACCGCTTTTGCTGAATAACAAAAAGTTTGAATCTGTTATGTTTACAAAACACAAAATTGACAGGTGTAAAAAAAAAAAAAAAACCTTCAGCCTTCAGTTGACAGATTGTTGGCTCACACAAAAACACACAAGCATTTCTAATGAAGGGAAATACGCTGGTTTAACATTAACTCCAACATGAACACCTCAGCTCATTGACACGCAGACTCTCCAGTCCTCTCCATCGACCGGGAGGGGGGGCCCTTTGGTCCTCTCACGGGTCCTCGATCAGCTCCTTATCCCCCCCCCCCCCCCCCAAAAAAAAAACCCGTCCTCTGCCGCTCTGCTGAGTCCGCATCCCTCACCTCGCCGCGTGTTTGCTCATGTATTTTACAGCTCGTGTTCACAGCGCCCCGCCGTGTTGCGCGTTAAATATTAAACGCTCCGCCATCACTCGCGATGCGGTTTTAAGTTTTTTTTTTTTTCGAACCCAGGCGGAAATACTTTGAGCCCTCGAGTTTAATTTGAATCACACACACACACGCACTGCAGCAAACGTGGATGCCGTGGCTCAGTACCTGATGCACCAGTAGACTGATTTAATGATACCGGTGGAGAGGAGTGGAGGACTCGGGGATGAGTGCTTTCACTTGCTTGCTGAAGAGAGCCCTTCTAAAAAATAAAAATAAAAGTGAGTTGCTGCACTAAAAGGAATAATCCAACATAAAAGAATTGAAATGATTATTGACAGGGTTAGTTGCAAGGTTAAGGAGAGTCATTAGGATTCGTCCTTGAGGGAACATCAATCGTCATGGAGACCCATTACATAGTTTTGAGAATTCACTTAAATTCCAAACTTGCTCCTGGCAGAAAAGGTAAAAGGCAGCAAATTCAGTGGAATCTTTCAGCGATGATTGAATTTCTTGACGAAATGTCATTGCGATGCATTTAATGGTTCCCGAGATATATTTCATTATGGACCAAAAAGGGAGGCCTGACCTCAAGCCGAGCAGCAAGCACAGTCAGACTTTTGGAGGGAGGGGGGGGGGGGGGGGTATTCATTTCCATAATTTGTTCAAAATCTCCTCTGGCACTAACATCAAGTCAAACAGATTGCATTACTTTGAAAAGTAACATTCAGTAACATAACCACGTGCCAAAGGTGACACTGACTTCCTGGAAGGACTCCAAGAGAAGAGGTTTTTTCGGTGCTTTCAAATTTACGTCACGACGGAACCCGTCGGTTTAAACGAGGCACCGCGGACGCCGACATCGACCCGTTTTTCCCCCCGGCTGCTACCGCTGAAGGGCGGGGGCCACGATCTTTGCCTCTTCCTCCGCGACCGCGACCGGCGCTGGCGCCACGGCGGCTGAAGCCTCAGAATACGGCAGCGAGACGAGGAAGGAGACGGGCTCATCCATCACAGCCCCCGAGCGGGCGAGCCGGTCCGAAATTGGCAGCCGTCTCCCGCGTGGCGCTCTGCGAACTCGGGAGGCTTCTGTTTGGAATTACGATGCAGGGCCGGGCCCCCGCTGCCAAGTTTTCAATGACACCCAGATCTGTTACGTGCGTCTGGTATAAAGAGCTCCTTTTTTTTTTTCTTTTTTTTTTACTGTGGGGGCGAGCCAATAGCTCTCAACAGAAGCCTTCATATTTGTGTGTGAGTAAGAATAATGAAACGTCAGACCAAATCACAAAGGGCAAACTCCTCTGGAGCCATTTTCCCCCCGTTTTAACAACATGTGACATAAGGTTGAGCAACTAAGCGCATCGACGCGATGCCATTACTTTTGAACAGGCATAAAAACCCGTGTGAAAGATTCATCGTCGCCAGCTTTAGACAGTGGCCGATTGAATAGAAGCCCATTGTGTACAAAGTTAACAAAACGTGGCGCCGGTGCAGAATGGAGCTTTGACCTTTGACCTTTCCCATCTGCCAACCGTCAAACTCTCAGCGACGGAAACTTTCTGCCTTTACATTTTCTCTTCATCTAAATGAAGAATCCAAATCGCAGCGTATGAATAGAGCCAATTAAAAACTCCATCAGCATATAAAATAACAATAATTCTTTGCAATTGTTTGGTTTTAATTGGGATTAATCCAGAAGCTAAAATTGAGCTTGGACCTTCAGATAATGGGGCTTCTGACAAGAGAAGGTTTGACATTAATATGTTCTAGGACGTGTGAAGAGATTATAAAATATCTGCGCTTAAAACGTTCCAGGTCGCCGAATGTCTTGATTCTGCATCAATGGTAATTAAAACCATTGAAGCCTCTTGATCCCCATGAAAAGTGTACCTGCTTTTGGTGGAAATATTGATCGCCCGTGTGATTCGTGTCAATGTGCCACAAAGTGAGCCTCGACGGAGATACCGGGACGCCCTCCGGACCTGTGCTGCCGATTGTGTGTGTGTGTGTGTGTGTGTGTGTGTGTGAGAATAAGGGTTGAGGAGGTTCGGGATTCTTGATCCATTGGACTTTAATGGAGAAATATTACAACCAAATCTCTGCTAATTAACATGGCGAGTCATCGTTTTCGGCGATTGAAAACAACAACATTACCACATAAATTGTATTTAACCCAAATTATCTTTCATGCCACTCATCAATCATGTCTGAATCTGCCACTTTCTATCTACGCATTTCTATTCTTTACAAGGTATATTCCACTAAATAGTTGAAAAGAAACTAACTAAATCTGAGAACTCCTGTATGAGTGCTGCAGAGTGCTTGTATTTTTCCAATTTATTTCAATTCAATTCATTTTATTTAGTATAGCCCAAAATCGCAAATTTGCCTCAGAAGGCTTTACAGTCTGTAGACATGCAAGATCATCTGTCCACAACCCTCACTCCCCAAAAAATGAAAAGACCCTTCGATGGGGGAAAAAGGGAAGAAACCTCAGGGGAGAACGTCAGAGGAGGGATCCCCCTCCCGGGATGGACAGACTGCAATGGATGTCATGTGTACAGAATACACAATGTAAAGATGTACAATACATTCAATTCCTCTAACAGAGATGATACAAGTAATTGCAAGTAGCAGAACAAGCGTACGGCAGGACGACCACCATCAGATAGAACAAGTTCATGTTGAGGAAAGACGCACGAGAGATTCATTATGACATATGATATAAATGTACAGTATATATATGCCCTCTAAAATCCTCTTCTGTGGGTTTCTCACTCCCACTTTCACATTTCATAAACATTAAAAAAAAATATCAGGCCTCAATTCCATCGACGATTTGGTCTAAAGCCGACAGATGTGCTCTAAAGTGCTTATGCAGAGGCAGAGAGCCCGGGCTGAGGCGGCACACGGGGGGGGCGGGGGGGGGGGGGGGGGCGACGCAAGCTGCAGTCGGCAAGGGCCCGGCTGATAACGAGCCCGCCGCAAAGTCAGTTAAAAGTCAATCGATGTGGTTCCGGGGGAAAACTTTGAGGACTTCAAAAAAAAAACTGAAAAAAAAGAAAACGGCAGCGGCTCATTGGCCGGTTTGTGCCGAGGGGAGAAACCTTTCCCGGGTAATGATGTGTTGGTCGTGCACCTGAAGTCGGGTCCAGCTCATTTAAAATGAAACAAGAAGAGGAGGAGGAGGAGGAGAAGGAGGAGGAGGAGGAGGAGGAACAGTTGGGCAGACCTCCAAAAAGCATTTGAAATAATGCACCATCTGATCACAGCGCGCAACCTTATCCAAGATGCCCCGCTCTTTTGAAGCCTTTTATATCACTTCCACAATTGAAAAAAATATATATATATAATAATAAAAACAGTCCACTCTGCCATCCGTCATCCCGTCCAGCGACGGGCCGAACCCCGGGCCCGGTTATTTATAGACCATCCAGCTAAAGTGCTGCATGCATCTAAACCTGTATTGATTCCCAGCCAGGAGAAACACAAGCTCCTACAGTAATGATCAGCCAATAAAAAAAAAGAAGAGAGGCCCATTATTGCCTAACCATGTGTGTGTATTTGAGTGTGTTATGTTGTCTTTTCTCCCCCCCCCCCCCCCCCCCCCCCCCCCGCCTCTCCAAACTGAAAAGGCACTCCTCATTTTGGATGATGGGTCCCACCAACAAAATGTTCTCAATATGAGCGCCGATGTGAAGGAAGCAGCTTCCACAGGACGATAAAGTCTCCAGCGTCGTATTTGTCCTCTTTTGAACCTTTTGGCATCTTCAAACCAGGACAGGCTGAATCTCAAATGGTGTTTATCATTGCATGTTTGTCTTGTTACGTTTTATAGCTTACAGTTGGAATCAGATTTTCCCCACCCTTAAGCCCCCTTCAAAATAAAAGAAAAGGTATGCAACGGTAGATGAAATCCTCTAAAGCCCTCTTTAGGGGTGCCATTTCAGTGATAAAGTGACAATCCCATCTCTCATAGTAAGGGTAGTTAATTGGATTATCTGCATCCTCTCACGTTGGGTTCGGTGAGAGAGCAAGTACCCCTCGGGGCGATTTCTTTCCACCCCGAGTTGTGTCTACGGATAAATAAATAATATCATTCTGCGGTCTCTCGAAAAGACCCAACTTAAACGCGATGAGTGTGAGCTCCATCAGCATCTGCTGACAGCTTCAAACTCCTCTGCGGCTCGGAGACGTTCCAGCCCCAAACGTGTGAGAGGAGGCTTGAAGAAATGCTTTTAGCTCTTCATCCTCAAAAGAGTCAAACGCCACAGCGTTGTGTCCGGTTCAGACGGACGTCCTCGTTTCGTGAGGCACCTGTACAGCGTCACAGCAGGTTTCAGGCGAGGGCCGTCTAGTGAACCAGCGTTTTGCCTTTAGAATAGAAATACTATTAAGAGATTTGAAAAGAAGAAAGAACTATGACTACTGATCACCTGAAACCAGCGAGACAACGGTCTCCTAGCAACGACGTGTATACAATACACATTTGCCAGAGTATATGCATTCTGGACACAACGTGGCGACGTTAAAAACAAACTGCAGGCAAAGAGCAGCACTTTACACAGCATTCAGAGAACGAGAGTCATCATGGTCAACAAGCAGCCGGCCTTACCTGACCAGGTGAGGCTTTGCTTCTGGTGAGCTGTCTGTCAGAAGCTGAAACAGACTTTTCCCGAAATCCAAACAATCTGGCTCAGGGAAAACAGGAAGCCACTTTTCATTCAAGTCATTCAGGAAAAGAAAAACTTTTCACTCTTCTTCTTCTTTTATTCTGTTCTTCCTGTTTGAGGTTTTAAGGATGGTTTCCATCCTCAATGTTTCTCTACCGCCACCTTCAGGTGTTATTCTCCATCATTGAAATAAAACTTTAGTTTATACTTCAACACTGCATCAGAAACTTGTTATATATAAAAGAAGGTTTGAACCACAATTGGTAACTATTACCAAGGAAAATGATAACATCTCAATATTCTGACATTTTACACTGATATAGAGGCTGTAAATATATACCAGAGTATCATTTACCTTCTGCCATGACGGAGCAAAGCGCCCCATATGAGCCGATACGTCTCATCGACCATCAACAATCTCATAAAAAGTTATTTTCGCTCCCTTCCTTTCTAGTTTTTTCCCGACGTCACAAGCGAAAACCGAGAGAGTGAGAGAGAGTCACGGATCGGGAAAAAACTAAAAAACGTGACGGAAACTTCGTCGCCGTGTTTTCACTTAGAGCGCTTTACTCACGCGCCACTTTGATTTGGAAAAGGCGCTATATATAGCAGTGTTTTGCACATAACAACACTTCTCTCTGACTGCGTGTCTAATCACAGATATGTGCCGCACTCAAGCAACGACAAAGAGAGCCTCTCGTCTACTGATCAGCTTCCAACGTCCTCAGTGTGTAGGGGGGGGGGGGGGGGGGGGGGAAGAGACGCGGGCTAATTAGCTAATGATTAGCTCAAAACCGCTGGACTGAAAATGTTCACAGCGTCTTCCACCACCGGATCGAAACGCAACAAAAAGGCAAACGCGTGACGTCTTCCCTCCGTTGAGCCTCCCTCACACACCCCTCGTCCCTCTCTCCCTCCCCTCCCCCTTCGACCTATGCGGAGGCCGGCAGAATTAATGACCAGCTAAATTCATGAGGGGAAGTTATGAATAATGTTTACGCATTAATCATTCATGGTGGCCAGCCGAGCACGCAGACTCGCTGCTCCCCTGGAAATCACAGGCCCACCTCGACGACATAAATTATCCATCAGGTCTCAATCGGCCCGAGCGCTGTCTCTGCAGAACGCCGACGCGTGTTCGAGGTCCAGCGTCCGTGACCAGCAGGCAGCGCGCTGCGTTAATCCACCAATCAATGTATCGACGAGGAAGCGCGCGGTTTTGAGACACGACACTTTTTTTTTTTTTTTTGTCACAACGCGAAGACACAGTGTGCGGAACGGGTAAGCGATAGAGGACGGGGCTGACATTTGTGTGTCGTTAATGCAGCGGATGTTTCCCCAAATTAAAATCGGATTTTCCATTCGACCCTCTTGCTTTCCCATCATCCCCTCGCTGGCTTTTTCTGCGCCGATAAGCATTAATTGAGGGGGCTTTTGGTCCATGTCTCCTTCAGTCACTCGTCCTCTCCAGAGGCCCTTTTACGATTTTCCATATTGGACTGCATGAAACGGGGGGGAAAGTCTCATATTTAGCTTATTTGCTGTTAGCGTATTGTGCTAGCGGTGCTGACAGAGCTAACATGCTATATGACAACAAGGCACAGAGAAGCCATGTGAACATGCTCTAACAATATGCAACATTTTAAGGGGACACTGCACATTGTGAGCTCGCAGAGTGGCTCCAAATCAACACAAAATGTCACTCGAGAAACACATAAAAAGCTTGGACTCTCGGAAGAGACGTTTGGCCTCGCTTCACTTCCTTCCTTCTTGGTTTTGACATTTACTCAAAACGCACTTTTTCCAATTGTCTCCTTGACGGCTTGAAACGTCACAAGTGAAAACCGAGAGAGTGAGAGAGAGTGAGAGAGAGAGAGAGAGAGAGAGAGAGTAAGAGCAGTGAAAAGGAAAACAGGAGGCCGGCATGAAGAGGGGGGGGGGGGGGATCCTTGCGCTCTTTACGTTGCTGGTCCGGCGACAAAGCGGCAGAAAAGCCAAGCGCCATAATTAGTTTCACAGGAGGAGTGTGTTTGAGGACGATAAGCGTTGCTTTGGGTGCAGAGGAGTCAGCAGATGAGCGTAGCCGCGTGTTATCGGCGCGGAGCAGAGGGGGGGGAGGAGCCCGTCGCTTTAATGACTTTGAGAGACGGAGGCGAGGGGGGAAAGGAGGGATGCTGCGGAGTAGCGCGAGAACTAACAAGAGATCGGGATCTGCAGCTTTTATTTTGAATCAGCGCGCCTGAAACGAAGTGAGGCCTCCGTTGGCGGCCTTTCTGAAAGTCACCACAACGACGCACGAGCACACGCACAAGAGAGAGAGAGAGAGAGAGAGAGAGAGAGAGAGATAGTGGAAAAAGAGATCCGACAACGTGCCAGCGAACGTTGACACACGCCACCATCATTATTCATGATGGGGGGGGGGTGTCGCGGCGTCTTTATGTCCGTGCACGTCAAGACGCGCCTGTCGAGTGAGACTGACCACCGTGCGATATGAGGAGGAGGAAGGCGAGGGGGGGTGGAGGGGGGGGTGCTCGAGTGGCTGCCGGGGGAATTGGTCGGAGAGACGCGCGGCGAGACGATTTGTTTCCAAAGAGGCCGAGCGACAACACCCAAAACTTCAATAAATCAGCAGCATTTAAAAGTCCGACCATTATTTTTATTAGAGGTATTAATCAAATTAATTTGATTGATTGATTGAGAAATTAGAAAGACCTTTCATCGACAATCCCTAAGGTTTCCCTGTAAATTTCTAGTGTGCACAAGTATAAATATTAATGTCCCGTCTGCTCACTTGCTTGATTCATCAGCTATAAACCCGCCAAGTGTGAAGTCAAATAAAACGGTTACCGGTTTAAACTGTTGTCACTTTATAGGATTTGAAGTCTTAGGAATGAAGGGAGCATCCTTGGCCGAGAAAAAAACCCCAAAAGACTTCATTTGAGTCCATTAAGACGTACGGCTACAGAAATGTCCTCTTCCTTTGGCCCCTGTTTGGAGGTTGCGAGAAGAACACCAGAACACCAGACAGGCGGCAACATTAAATTGCAGTTGTAAAAGCCTCAAAAACTGCATTAGCGCCATCTTGGGACCGAATGAACCTCCGAAAAAGATTAACATGACAACGCTGACAGATTGCGGCGTTTTTTTTCTTCTTCTCCTTCTTCTTCACGTAAAGGCTGCCATTTGGTCCTTTTGTCATCAGGACGAGCCTGTCGAGCAGGGCTCAAGAGGTTTCATTTGAATTTCTTCCCTCGGCAGCCTAGTCACCTTGTCAGAGGCTCCTTCTTCACACTGGCAGAAGGCAAAAGAGCAACTCAGCGGGTGTTTAGCAGGCTGCGCCGTCCCTCTGCTCAAAAAAGAAAAAGAAAAAAAGGTTGCTTTTTTTTCCCCCACAAAGGTGCACGTGGTTACACGTCTTTCTTCTGGCAGCCGGAAAGAGAAAACCTGTGATCTACAAAAGAAACACAAAGGACAAAGTTGAGAGGACCGATGTTCCATATACAGACCATGCATTTGTGCACAGTATCTAAACAATGCACTTTCAGCATCGTCGCCTTTTTTGCACAAATATAGCAAATAACCTTACATGGTATTCTGGAAAGACGTTGTATTATTAATGTTAATTTGAGGGTCATTCCAGAGCTGAGGCCGATAGGAATCATTTGAAGGTGTTCAAAGGTATTAATTAAGCAGTGTTTATTATTATGATTCATACTGAGAGGGAACATAATGTGTGTGTACCAAATTACATGGTGATCCATCCAATAGGTTTGTGTTGCGTTTGCTGCGGTATTTTAGTCTGGATTGGTTCAAAAAATACTCAGTCAAAGAGAGATGGCAGCACATTAAGACAAAAAAAAAGGACAAAATATTCCTGATACTGAAATGTAAGCTGACCCACACTGAGCAATCTGTCCAGCAGATGATGATGAACCCGAAGCAATTGCAAAAAGGACTCATCAGGACTCCGTGTGCAGTAGCAGTTCGTTGTACTTTTATAGCATAGAGTAGTTCATACCTTTCATTATTGTCTTCATTTAGGTGGCAGTAAAGACACGACAGGAACACCACACAATGGAAAACTCGCAGACCGCTGGGCTAAAGAGGGACAGGTGACCGCGGGGCTAAAGAGGGACAGGTGATCACAGGGCTAAAGAGGGACAGGTGACTGCAGGGCTAAAGAGGGACAGGTGACTGCAGGGCTAAAGAGGGACAGGTGACCACAGGGCTAAAGAAAGGGACAGGTGACCACGGGGCTAAAGAGGGACAGGTGACCACAGGGCTAAAGAAAGGGACAGGTGACCACGGGGCTAAAGAAAGGGACAGGTGACTGCAGGGCTAAAGAAAGGGACAGGTGACCACAGGGCTAAAGAAAGGGACAGGTGACCACAGGGCTAAAGAAAGGGACAGGTGACCACGGGGCTAAAGAAAGGGACAGGTGACCACAGGGCTAAAGAGGGACAGGTGACCACGGGGCTAAAGAAAGGGACAGGTGACCACAGGGCTAAAGAGGGACAGGTGAAAACAATCAGGGCGGGGCAACAACACGAGAGGTAACTAATACGCCTCTAAAGACGTTCTTTACAAAAAGGTCAAAGGGCATAAAGTCTGTGACAGATTCCTCTTGCAAAGGTCTTTTCTGATGCAATCAGTCTCTATAATACTACCATTTTCCTCGGTTGGATTTAGAGGTTTTATTTTGTTGTTATTAATTAAAACTACGTTTTTGTTTAGTTTCACACACCTTTGTCCCCTTAACACCAAACACCAAAATCCTAAAAAAAATACCTGATCGTTTAGGCTACTTCCAGTACATCATTTCACAGTACAGCATAATTAAAAATAGAACTTCATTTCGAAGCCTGAAATGAATCTCACAGGAAGCCTTGGCCCCCGACATGTGACACAGCCTGGCAGGTTGACAAATGTCCTTCCTTTGACCTCGAGCTTTGGACACAGATTATCACCAGAGGTGGATTTGGAAATGCGGTGTCATCATTTACGGAACCTCTTCAAACCAGTTAAAAACGGTCAAATATTTGACTCATGTGGAAGAACCTACATTCACACACTGTCTCTGTGCATTGGCCAAACAGACATTTCAAAAGACACCATCGGCGGATTCGTGCTTGAACATGTTTGGTGCATTTCTTGCAATCGGAGCGGTATTGGGATCCTTCCGGGGTCTCTCTCGTCCCCCCGTGAGGCGTCACGCGGAGGGTTTTTTGTCATTGGGTGCAGCGGCAGAGCTCTTGTTCCTGTCACTCGTCCAAAAGGTGACGCTAAACTCGACTGGCTTTCATGGGCGTTCACATTTAGCAAAACTGCATATTCAGGGTATTTTCTCTCTGATTGCTTTTGTGTAAAAAAAAAAAAAAAAAACGTATTACCCAAGATGCAACGTAATGCTGAAATCTTCTTGTGGAAACATGCAATGCAAATGTTTTATTCTGTTGACTGAGTTGCATGTTTTGGAGTGGACCCAGGCCTAACATAATATCATGTGTATCACATCAAGAGAGAGATAAAATTACACATTACTAATAGGTAACTGTGGACTCTTAAATGCTTTTAAATATGATAAATAGTCCATGTCTTGAATGCAATCAATACTAGAATGTCTATGATGATGCCAAATTATTAATTCAGTAGTTTACTTGTAATTTTTAATTGAATTGAATTTGTTCATCCTCTCTAGTTTTTATGTTGGACCCTCCACACCCACAACATAAAGCGCTCTTTAAAAAAACAATAAAGATGTGTGAGGGAAAGCTTTACCACTGGCCGATCCCAGTTTACATGTTCAATGCAGACAGAAATCCAGTTCCCAGGCTCTTCGGTTCACGTATCTTAATGAACACCGGTTAGATAACGTTGCCAATGTGGCCTCGGAGTGGTGACTCACCCATTACGCACATCAGAACGATTCCCTTTTCATAAAAATTCACATATTTCAGGCTTTTGCACAGGCGGACCTTTTATTAGATGCGGCCCTTCGGGAGAAAATGGTCTGAGCGGCAAATTGTAAACGGCACCGATGGGTGAAAGGCAGATATATTCAAACAATCACATTCACAGCTTATAGTCTCACACTTTCCTGCTCTGACGCTGCTATTGATAGTGGGACTTCACCTCAATTATCAACTGAACGCGTTTTAGGCAGCCATCTTTCCTCCCTCATGTATCACCAACAGTTCATCATATTAGTCACTTTACACTTAGCCTTTTTTTTTCCGTCAGACCATATTCAGAGAACACAGACGGAGAGGCTACAACCATTTCAACAGCTTAGTAAATTAAAAAGGGCCAATGACGACGACGCCTCCCAAGAGGAAAGAAGCTTTTCAACTATATTAAATATTCACTCGCTGTGAAAATTGCAAACAAAACACAGACGGGTGTTTAGAATGTTATTAATTATATTAAGATAATATGTTTTTTTAATCATTATTAAAAAAAAATCAACATAGCAAAGTGTGAATTTGAGAGGCTTACCTTTGGACGGATGTTTCTCTCTGCTTCCAGTTGTCATGCTAAGCTAAGCTAATGGCCGCGCTCTATCTTCATCTTCGGCGAAAAAAGATATGAGTCTGTTTTCTCATTAACTCCTTGCTCAATAGGAAATGTCACTTGTATCTTTTTGAGTTGTGTGACATCAGGTTGGATATAATAAATGATGTTAAAAAGCAACCGTCTTAACAATTCAAGGAACAATGTGCCATAACTCCTGGTGAAAAGAATTCAGGGAGCTCATTAACTCACGGAGATGATGGTACATGTATGAAACAGTTCCATTCAGATCAGCAAAGTGGGTTACCCATGCGTCAGAATACCCATGACACAATATAGCACTCAATAAATCATGTGGGGGGATAAAGGCATAACGATAATTACACTTTGTAATGGTGCAAAACACTTGCACAACGGTGATTATGAGAGAGCGGGTGCATGCGTCACAACATCCGTGATGCACAAACATCACTAAACACATTTAACTGTGAATGAGCTGTCATCACACCGGTTTACCAAAAAAATAGAAGAAAAAAAAACACCCAACGGCGTGCCACGGCGACGTCATGGCGCCACCCTCCGGCGCCACTTGGGCGGGAGGAGGCCGTCAAGGACGACGAGCCTCTCCCGGGCGCGGGCTCGCATGTCAGCGGGGGGCATCCTGACAAAACGGGTGCAAGCAAGCAGAAAAAAAAGCCTGCGCACAAACAGCTGCCGGCTTGATGAGGGTTCAGCTCGAAAAAAAGCTTCTTTTTCTTCTTCTATCTTTTTTATTTCAGTTTTTTTGCAGCAAACGTCATGAGATGCGGGGGCAAAGGGAGGAGGCGGATGAGAGACGGTGACGCAGAGGGACCCAGGGATGCAGGGTGGGGCCGAGTCTGATGCTCCGTGGCCCCCCGGGGGGGAGGGGGGGGGGAAGATTGGGTTTACTTCATTTCACTTTCATGGCTACGTCGTCGTAGTCAGCAGTTTTCTGGTGCAGCGCCGAATCCAGCGTTTGGGACTCTTTTTTTTTTTTTTTTTTTCTCAGAGCGTGAAGGGAAAGCTTGATGCGGTCGCTGGGAGGGCGTTGAGGAAAATAGTTGCAAAGCACTACTGAGCGAAACACGCTAAACCAAGATGGTGACCGCGTGAGCACGTTAGCATGTAAGCATACTGTCTCATGCAGCTTGTTTCTACTTTGGACTTGCAGCATGAACCTATTTCACACTACGTGGCACCTGAAACACCTCAGAAACACATTAGCGGTGATTTGGCAGCGTGACGGCGTGGTCGATGCACTTCATTGGGGAGGGGGGGGGGGGAAACTCTGCAGGGCATCTCAATAGTATGCAGACATTGCTACCAATCCATATACTGACTTTGCATGAAAACATACAGATGGATTAAGTGTCTGACATTTGACAGCCGGGGAATTAAGTAAAGAGGCGGAGATTCTTCCCTCCTCTTCTTTTGTGAAATTGCATTTGTATTCCTCCGATGGATTATACATTTATTTATTCATTTAATTTTAAATGGTTGTTTGCTGTGTGTATAATTTGTTGTTTTATTTATTTATGTGGGAATTATGGCGTGGCTGACAAAATGTGTTAATGTTGGTCTCGGGCAATTAGAGGGGAATAAATGACATAGACTGCGGGCAGCTTGATTCAGTGATTGCTTGACTTTGTGGGACTAACGTCTGAGTGCTCTGAATAGATCAGCACTTTGTGCAAAAACATTAATAATGAAGACAAACTTTCTATTTCACCCGTGTGTGTGTGTGTGTGTGTGTGTGTGTGTGTTTGTGTGTGTGTGTGTGTTGGTGCATGACCAAGCAAACATGAATGCCTGTAATCAAGTGATCCACTTTGTGAGATACTGTGAGATATCTTTGACCTTGGAGCCGGAGCAGTCCGGATTCATTCTTAAATGCCGGCTTGGGCCTGAAGAAGAAACAGTAGATAAGAGAGAGAGAGAGAGAGAGAGAGAGAGAGAGTGAGAAAGCACAGCAGCAATGATGACGCCCTGCCGGAGACAAAAAGGACTCACAAGGGAGAAAGGACAAGAAAAGAAAAAAAAACGATGAGCTGCAACAAGGTATATATGAGATTAGAAAGTGAACCACAGCAGCAGGGGTCGACGCCCCCAACGGCGTTATTATTCCTCTGAGCTCCCCCCCCCCACGTGACCTTTAGGTTGATTACAGTGGGGGGGGGGGGGGGGGGGTTGGCATCAAAAGTGAACCAGCTGTGTGCGCGAGAGAGCGTCTGGACTTTAATCTCCGGGCCCCCTGATTCAGTACGGACGACCAAAATCAATCCGACCTGTGTGGAGGAAATCGATACCCATTAAGAGGCTCCAAAGAAAGAAAAAAACGTGCAGGACGCAGGAAAGAAAAATAAGCCCCGCCCTGAGTTCTTGGGGGTGGGGGTGGGGGGGGGGGCAGAGGTGCAGTATCAGACGCTGTGAGAGTTTGTGTTGTTTCATCCAAACATTTTACTTCATTATAAAACGTTTCACGTTGTGATTTGTGGACTTTTGTGTTTTGTTATATTGGTTTAAATTTTCGACAATATGAATTCTCGGAAGCGACCTTTCAACTCAAGGCATTAACCCCAAAAAAATCTACTTTGCAAGTAGAAGGTTTAAGTGTCTGTGTTTTACTTCGATCAGTCAGTAAAGAACAATTTAATGACCATATAATAACGTTCATTCAACACATCCGTGTACATTTCCTCAGAGGACCTTCCTCAGGTTTGGCGTCAAGTCGGCACCGGGGCGTAAGGGCAGGTGAGCCCAGCCCGGTGGAATCTGGCATAGTACATATTTGGTTGTTGATCCTCCAGCTCATCGCATTGTTGCATGCACTACAAATAAAGCTTAAGCAGTAGTTCTGGAAGGAAGGAATGGTTGAGGTTGAGGATAGAGTCCAAATCGCCAAAGACACTAAATTCTGTTACATACGTAATAAAGGGGTCTATTGGCAGAACGGAGTCTCTCCTGATTGAATAAAGGTTAAGGTTTTGGAAATGCAACACAACTGTCGCATTCACATCTCGGGCCTGTTTGTAGCACGTCTCGCTCTTCTCTTTCTCCCGTTTGCAATGTTTGAAATGCGTCGGAGCTGGGGGACCTTTTCGGAGGGGGGGGGGCCATAACTTTCATGCAAACGGCCCACGTCCATCCCGCGCGTCACTCGGTGGTGTGCGTGTGCGTCTACTCGATTTGCACGACCTTGGCAGGGCTTTTTGTCTTATCGGTGCCTCTCCCCCCCCCCTGGGGAGCAACGACAACAACTCCAGAGTCCACACAAAAGTTATATTTCATGCTAATGAATTAATGTGGCCCCGTTTCCATTTTCAGCCTGAAAAAACGCTCCCCCCTCCCCCCCCCCCCCCCCATGGCCCGAATGAAAAATGAAATTAGCCTTGTCATTTTGCAGCCGATTTGTTCGGGTCCCAGCTCGCTCTCCTTCTCTCTCCCCCCTCGGCGTGGTGGTCGCCGACAGCACAGCTGTGTTCCTGTAAGTGATTCTGATAACACCAAATTAAATGCCGTCTGACAGAGTTGGGCCATTAATATGGAATCACAAACGTCACGCTGACTCAGAACAATGTATTAAACGCTGCAGAAATTCACCGTCCGTCCTCGTTTTCTATAAAGTTCAGCACTCAGGTGTTCACCTGAATGAAGAAAAAAAACAGCATTGCACATTGCTTATGATGTTGAAATTGGATTATTATTTAATATTGTTTAATATTCTAAAATAATTGTCATATTGTTTGTCAAAAACATGCAGGTGACATTACAGTATGTTGAATTATGAATGAAAAAACAATGAATGGTCATTGAAAGTATTGCATGTATTAGATTAATACTTTACATTAAAACCCAATGAAATACATAGATAAACCAAGGGTTATGGCAGCAGTGGACACGTACACATCTCTTGGCCTATTTTCCTTTTTACATCCAGCTATTTTATTGTGTTTTTGTGCTTCAACAGTTCCTGAAGTTTCCCTGATGACTGTTGGAACTGCTGTTGAGTGGAATCCGGTTGAAAAACCTTCCGGCGGGAGGCATCAATCTCTTTCAAGTGTGGAAGATGTTTCTCAGGAACTCCAGGGGGTCTAAAGGGCTGCCGGCGCGCTGCGTGACAGAAGGACAGTCGAGTGGGTACGACATCCCGAGACCCGGTGTCAAAACTTTCTTGTGCTCGTGTGCCGTCAGAGCTTCCCCCCGGAAACACGAGCTGAACCTCGTGTTGACGGCATCGCGGGCTAAAAGAGTCAAAAGGGGGGGAGAGGGGCGAAGAGATAGATGGATATATGTGTAAATATCCCGTTGTTTGGCAGGGTAACTAAATGCTTCTTCAGCCTCCGATCAGTTGAAACCACAGAGAGGCACTTAAGAAATATATCGGATGGGATATCCAATACCTCCTTTCATGTATAGCTTTAACGCATTGGAGAAGAAAAACAACATGACTTCTGCAGTGCAAAGAGAACGGGGAAAACGGAACGGAGGCAGAGGCAGAGGGTCAGTGAACACGTGTGAAAGATCTTTACACTTGTCAGCTATCTGCTCAAGTGGCCTCAGCTCCAAAGATCAGAGGTGCCATTTTGGCACAAAAAAATAAAAAAAAACATCTATCCCTTCAAGTGTGTCAGGGTTTCAGACGGTGGATGCCACAATAAAAAGCCTGTTTTCCCGTCTGTGTATTTGTGTGTGTGTGTGTGTGTGTGTGTGCGTGTGTGTGTGCACGGTGAATCCGTCTTCTGTTTTTTTTTCTCCCCAGCCGGAGCCAACCGATTGTCCACAGGCTGACGGGCCGCTCCCTGTCACAGCCTCCACTGAGCTGGTGGGCGAGTGGATTGCGTAAATCCATTCTGCAAAGCGCCTAAAGATGTACAATTGAACTTTGAAGCCGCCCCGCCCCATTATAATACATTAAAATCTATAAAATATTAGTTTAAAATAAGTACATATTACGTCACGCACTAGGGGGCGCGCCCCCCAGTTTGGGAACCGCTGCTGTAATCCATCCATATCTCTGAATACAGAGTGAAGGTCGTGCACTTCTGCTCGGGTCAACACACACACACACACACACACACACACACACTCAGTGCACCTTATTTACACACCTCAGATCACATCGTCTGATCCGGGCAGACGGTTAAAATTGGAAGCTTCACTCAAGCAAGGAGCAATATCTATTTAAAAAAAAAACACGCAAATGTTTTCCGATCAGCAATCTGCTGCACGCTTCCCTTCCGCCGCTCCAAAGATCCACCTCCATCTCTTGTGCCGTTTAGTGCCGGCGCACTTCCACTTGTTCCCTCCTCCCTCCGGGAAACTCACAGTCAATAACAGGAACGCCCGCCGCCATCAGATAGAATGCAAGGAGCTGGAGTCTAGCTTTTTGTTGGCTTCGGGGGGGGGGGGTTGACCCTCTGTGCGAAGAATCCTTTTCGTGGAGATGAAAGCATAACTCTGACCTGCTCAATAAAAGTATGTTTCATCCAGCTCATTAAATATGAAAGTAAAGTAAATCTAAAAAGATCTTATTTGAAAATGGCCATCAAAACAAAGGGCAGTTTTCTCAATTTCAGGACAACTTCACACATCCATCAGTGCCACGCCGTTACCTCATTGCCCTGTTTTCACATGATGATTACGTGGTCATTGCTCATCTAAATCTCACCTGCCCCGCCAACCTTTCTCTTTTCATCTGCTTCCACTTTGCTCCTCATATTTCTTCATCTATTCTCCGCTTGTTTTGCCTGTCTCTCATTTCTCCACCTAACCTTCTGAGTTTGCTTAAATAATTCATGGCGATTGGACCTGGGGGGTTGGGGGTGGTGGTGGGGAAACTCGGCATGTCGCTCTAATTTACGTGAGATTGGCTTCATTACTCACCGGGTGATTCGATATGCATCACGGGATCGGCGGGCGAACACGGTCGGAGAGGGACTCAAAGAGACAGACGGCGGCGGAGTTTAGCCGGTGAGGAGCCGACTGATCGTCTTTCCCTCGGGCAGATCACTCCGTTCTCCTTTTTTGTCATGTCTGCTCTTTATGTCGTCTCTCTTGCTCTTTCTCCTCCTCCTCCTCCTCCTCCTTCTTCTTCCACCATTTATTACCGGAGCTAGCGGCGTGAATGCAAATGGCGTCCATCTTGGTCCGGGGCCGACAGATCTCGTGCAGTCATGATTTAATCAGATGACTTTGGGGGGGGGGGTGTACCTTGATGTCACCTTTTCCTTCCATTTTCGATAGGGCGATAGACGTTTATGGTTCAGAGCAAATGTGGAAGGATCACTGAAATATTCAACGCATCCAAAGTAGCGACGGGGTAGTGCTCCCTCGTCCTGTGACACGCGGCGTACTGTTAGTGCAGGAACACTCGTTCATCATATTGTGATCCTCGCAATACGAGACGGAACCGAATCGTCGATTGATTTGGTGTCTGCAAGTTCCAAGTGGACTGTAACCGCAACATGTGTAGCTCTTTACTGGGTTTTACCGGATGCCAATGGCACTCATTTTAAGTTTAGACTAAGTGTGTGTCAACAAAATGTTAAAATCGACACCATATGCCGCCAAACCCATCTGTCACAGCAGCGATTCTCCCTCCTCGTCGGACTCTTCTCTGACCTGCCTTTCCCATGAGGTCCGCACGCGTGCACACCCCCTCCGCTCTGACACGTTTCTCCTGCGTTATCCTCCCCCCCCCCTTTTTTTTTTTTACCTGCGTATGCTAAAGAGGGACATTTGTATTCCAGAGCCGGGTTGGCAGCGTCCGGCTTATCTTCCCCAGAGGGCCTTTTCATGAAGCCTCTGAAAAGGAGAATCCAAAGGCAAAAACCCCGGTGACACCTAATGACAGAGTTCAGAGAGGGGGGAGGGGGGGGGGTGCAACTAGAAAGCAAGTGGCAGCAAATCAAGCCGGCTTTTAATAGGAGATGAAGTCTTTGCTGCAGTGTTAAAAGAGGAATTCCTTTTAGAGAACAAACAGGCGTTCTCATGTCGTCCCGACTGCACCGCCGCATGCAGATGGCAGTGTGTGCGAACACATGGCAGCCGGAGCTCTGCCGATTCCCCCTCCTTGTTTTCTCGCACACGGGGTGTCCAGCGTGTGTGTTGAGCGTGTGGACGGGGGCCTCAGGGGCCTCGGGGGGGGGGGGGGGGGGCAGCCTCTCACACAAACACACACACACACACAAGTCAGTCTTCCCTTTTCTTCTAATCGGGGCGTAGCGCAGATACACTGATTCAGAGAAACATCCGGGTGATATTTTCCTTTTAATTAATCTGTTACTGGACACGTCTTGGATCGCGGCGATTGGTTTCCCACGTGGCGTCTCCTCCAGCGCCGCTGCATCGATTGGAGTCAACCTTTGCATCCAAAGGTCGACTCCAATCCGGCAAATATTTGACAGATTTCTTAAGGCAGCCCATCGTCAAATTGCCTGAGAAAAATACTGACTGTTGACTGGTGTTCTTCGGTGACATTGAACGATATTGTATACAAGCATCAGATATCGGCCTGCCAGATTCCCGTCCACCAACATCAGCCGTGTCGCTGTCGCTGTTGTTGTCCCCCTCCAACTGAGGCCTGTCAACAAGAGAGCCGGTACCCGGAGGCAAAGATGGCCGATTAATCAGATGAAAGGTGTGAAAACCGATGCCAAGAAAGTGTCGTAACTGCTGTTTTTTTCTTTTCTTTGTTTTTCTGCAAACATATTAATCACTGTGAGCTTCTTCGCTCTGATTAAACGGCTGGGGGATGGAGTGTCTACGGCGACATCAAACACCTCAAAGACTTTGCGCTCGCGGTGATTGGATACGTTGATGAAACTGGACTCGCATATCAAAAAAGATGTCGGTTTTGGGGTTTTTACGAGGATGCAGGAATGTTTCCCTGTGGAGCAGAGGCCGGGTTGTCTTTGCACAATAAAGAATGTCGTTTATTAATTCTCATCAGAAAACATTCAGGGGCTCGCAGGGTTTGGGGTGGGGGGGGGGGGGGGTGGCAGGAATACAGAAAACATGGTTTTAAAACAGGGCAAAAAAAGAAAACCCGTCTCCAAGGAGGCTACGGATTTTCTCTGTGTTCTCCTTTTTTTATTTTAAGCGTAAGCTTCAAACAAAGAAACGTGTTGCAAGATTAAAAGGAAGAACGAAGACACAACGTGCACCCAAGTTGGCCTCCAACTTTTCCAACCAGCTGTCACTTTAATTCTCTCCTCCACACAGTACAGAAGAGCCTTGTAGATCCTGACAGCCTGCGACATTTGGGAGAAAAGGGCAGCACTATTCTCATCTGGTCAGCTCCAGAAAGAGATGTTTCTCCTCACTGAGGAATATGTCCCGCTCTCTGTTTCTCAAAGGCCATCGTCGTAAAAAAAAAAAAAAAAAAAGCAGCGGGGGGGGGGGGGGGGTGAACCTACACGCGGCCTCGTCCGAGGTTAAAAGAATCCACACTCCGAAGCTCTCCGATTCGCCTCTTGTGTCTTTATTGTGTAACACGTGCAGACAGTCCCTTCTGGCAAACAAAACACGGCGCCATTGTTGGCGAATTCATCCAGAATCGACCGAGTGTGTTTAAGAGGCGGATTGTGATTTTGTTCCTCTGGGCTGTAATTCGTAGTGTGAACGCAGCGTTGTCGTCCTTTTCGGGCTCTTTTCCTGCATGTTTTGTACTAAAATGCCCTTTTGGGGGGGGGGGGGGGGGGGGGCTGTAGATAACGATTCACATTTGTATTGAGTTGAACTGCACTTTGGCTTACCTTTGGCTTTTTAAACAAAGAGACATTTCTTCAGAGCTGCCATTTATCTTTTTTTTTTTACTGATAATGGAAAAATGTACCATATGGAGAGAAAAAAGAGGGGCCTCACCTTTCATCTATACTACTACTTCATACTTATAGTATGTGGTGGTAACCGGAGCGTAAAAGACCACGAACAATAGGACTTGGCCCGAGGGATGATGGATGCATCAAGATGGAGGGTCACACAACCCCGCGGCGAGCTTTGTTTTCCCTGATAAACACCAAATGGGTTCTTTGCAGGAAACACAGGCAACTCCATCATGTTTAGCTACAGGAACAGAAATCCCATTTGTTTTTTGCCCGACCGCCCTCCGTGAAAGCTCTCCCTGCGCCGGGGAGAGTTAAAGAGCAGCCTGGACGCAATCAAAAGCTAATCTCTTCTGACTCCGCTCCCTTTGAACCGAACACTTAACTCTGCATGTTACCCGTAAACTGAGCTCCGTTGGCTGATTAAGAAGACGAGGTTATTTCTGAGGTTTAATCAGTCGGAGGAGAAAGGGGACGGGATGGGGGACGGGGACGGGGACGGGGGGGGGTGTTTGGGGATTCCTGGATGTGATGTCAGGACGCTGACAGATCCGAGTTACTGCTTTCAGCGCTTCGCTGGGGGGGTTTTTTCTCCTGGAGAAGCACTTTGGTGACCACATGAAAGAATGCAGCAGCCAATTAAAAGATAAAGACACCGATGAATCTTTCTTGACAATTAATAACTTCAAGCAGTTCAAGTCATTACATTATGACTGAAGCAGCCCATCAAATACTGTAAGCTTCAAGGGGAATTTGTGATATTTACAGCTCTTTTTGGTGTTTCTCACACATTTAGAGGGAGGGCCGAACCTTTCCCTCTTGCATGAAAAAATGCAGGATTTCAGAGCTGAAGTGTCTTCTGTTTATTCCTAATGATTCTTTTTTTCTTTGGATGAGTACACGGAGCCAGAGTCAGCATGTGTTTAGCCATGCTTAGCTTCACAAAGTCAAAATAACACCTCGCTACCTACTTAATCTTCAATAATAAGCCTAGCAGGTATTTAGTAACCACTGGTATGCTAATAGGGTTTTTGACAGCATCCTAGTTTCTTATTGCGTCCCTCCCACGCCCAAACACACACACACACACACACACACGCCACCACCATCACCTGCTTTCATTCATTCTACCATTAACGGCCTCTTCTTGGCGCTCAGCTCGATTAAAGCTTATTTTCTGTCTCCTGAATGCTAATGTGTCCCAACAGCCAGCTGCTCGCTGTTTTATTTAAAGCTCTCCTGTCGAGGTACAAATTAAAATCGTCTGCATCAATTACATTCGCCGGGGTATCAAAAAGCGTCTTTTTTCGGACCTCCTCGCCCCTTTAGCCCCAAATCGCATGATAGTGACACCCTGAGGTTCAGGCCTCACATCTGGCGGTTTCACCCCTCAGACAGAAGTATTTCATAAGAACTTTCTAGCGATGCAAAGGAGTTTACCAATTAAGATTGTTTGCTACAATCTTATTGAACTGATCCTTGAAACTAAAGTTGCAAAGTTGCCGCTGAAAGTTACACTTCAGGCGGCTTGGGGTTTTTGCCGTTGAAGCACTTCTCTGGTCCCCTGACCGCTCAAAGCGCTTTAAACGCCACGTGTCGTCACTCACCCAAAACACTAATGGCAGGGGGCTGCCCTGCGCAGTGCCCCCTGCCCCGTCAGGGCCGGCTAATCATTCTTACCCGATTATGCACTCGGGGAACAGCCCTTTGGGTCTCGCCCAAGGACACATCGACGCAAACTAGTTCGCCCCGGGATCGAACTGCCGATCCTCTGATTGAAGAACGACCCCCTGAGCCGAGCTCCTTAATACATGCACCCAAAATTCTATCAGAGCTCTCATTAATAATTTCCATTGCTGCTTAATTTAGGGGGATTAATGCCGGTGTCTCCCGACGAACAGATTCCTCCAGCCCGGGAAGTGATTTACAGCCTCTAAGACGGCTGTGTTGATCTTTCATAATATGTCTCGCACGGCTGAAGAGCGGTTTTTCGATCGCTTTCTTGGGTTCTCCTTCAGCGATCTCCATTGATCACAGAAACTCAGTTAGCTGCAGCGTAGCCACAACCCTCCCAACACAGAAGGGTGTTAATTCAACTCCTCTTTTCACCTGATATGAATACAGTATGAAGGAGGGAGCATGAAAGAGGCAACTGAGCATGTTTTGTGTTCACACACAGTATTGAACATTGATGCTTCCTTTGGCGGGTACTACTAATCGCATTAGCTCCACACCAAGCTTTCTGTCCCCGAAATTGCTGTCGTGGTTGTTTCCCCCGAAATGAGGAGCCATACCTGTACCTCCGCTCTGTTTTCAAAGGCTTCTCAAGCCTCGGGTGGCGTTAAGTGTCTTTGCAGGAACTCTGCGTCTGCGCCGGGTCGGATGCTCCCCTGGAGAAACATTTTCTACATTTTAAACTCAATTGCATATATTCTTGTGCTTTTATTCCCCCCCCCCCCCCCCCCCCCTCCACCTCCACCTCCACCTCCCACCTCCAACCCCCCCACCCAACGGGCTCCAACGTCCTCGAGCACAAGAAGCAGCGCTGTGAGTCAGTCGAGGCTCGCGGGACTAAATGTCCACACGGGGGGAGGCTTCCTCCCACGTCCTTGACCGTCACAGTCAAAATCCCACAGGGCAGACCCCCCCCCCTCCCCACGCCCACCCACCACGTGGAGAGCGTAAAGATGTGCTCGGTGTGTGTACGAAACCGAGGCGGGCTGAATGTCAAATCCCTTTAATTCAATTCAATGGTTGCTTACGATTGGATTACAAAAGACGTCTGACGCAACAGTCCTGGAAATGATCAGCAGAGACATTCAAACTTGATGTATTCGTTTTTACAATAACACCTGGAGGAGGGGGAGGGGGGACAAAACCCTTCTTATAATTGGTTGTAATGCATTCTTGTAGTTGGGGACACGAACGCCGTCTCCTGGGTCGACGCGGTGGCTCCACACAGATGTGGGAATTACCTGTTCAACGCAACACGAACACGATCAGCCGCATGGCGCTGATCAAAAGGCTGATGACTAATTACGATAAGGACGGCCAAAATGAACCCAGAGCGACGCCGAAGCGGGTTTTTTTTTTTTTTTTTTTTACAATGCAATGCTGCTGCTGGGAAAGACTGGATTATAATAATGCCAGTACGCACCTCTATGCGGCATATTAGCTCGACCTCCACTCTGATGAACATGTGTGAGTGCAGTGGTGGGATTATGCAAATGGTAAAAATTGAAGAAGCTGGCGTTTTTTTTTTTTCTTCCCTGCCAGTCGACTTCAAAGCTTCCACGACCGGAGATGGAATTAGTGCTCTGCCTAATCCCACTGGAGGAGGGCGGGAGCTGCACTTTATTAATGCACCAGCAAGTTTAATCAGGAGACAGAGAGGGGAGAGGATGCGGGGGGGGGGGGGTTGGGTAGGACGGGGGAGGAGGATGGAGAGGTGAAAAGAAAAAGCATGACGAGGGGCCGAAATGAGAAACGACGGGAAGTGAAGGAGGTGAGGAAGGAGGGTGGGAGGGCTGACGAGAATAAAGAGATGCAGAAGTGTGTGTGGGGGGGGGGGGGGGGATTCTGAGCGAGAGGCAGAGGAAGCGCAACGCAAACCAGGATCAAAGAGAATGGTTATGGGCTGACCTGGAATACCGTGAGCGCAGATCCCGCTTTTCCTGACAACACCGGCTGAACCAGCATGCACAGGAGCACATCAGAACCCCCTGCTCGGCCTTAAGGGGGGGGGGGGGGGGGGGCGGATCAATATCGGCGCCGCTTGTGCCGTCTGCGCGGTTGGGCCCCCGATGTGGTGAAGTTGTTGCTCAATGTGTCGGAAGTAAACAGACGCGCACAGAATACTGATCCTTCATTCCAGCCTCCCTGAGTCTGAATCATACAGCGGGACTCTTGTTCTTGGGCCGCGTGCTCTCCAGCATCTCCGTTAATCCGAGGCACTGCAGGACTTCATTGTGGAAATGAATGTGACCTCCACAGAGCAAACGATTAACCCCCCCCCCACCCCCCCGAATCAAGGATGCTGATGAGGTCTGTTTCCAGTTTGCTGCATGTTTAGCCACATGTTTTGGCCTAAAGATGCTTTAGGAGAGCAAGCTGAGGCACCAAGCCTCTGGAGTCAGAGGTCCTGCAGTGAGATGCATAGGAGAGGCGTCACCTGCACTTCCAACCTCGATCCACGTCATGGGTCATGCTTGTTTAGACCTAACGGCTCTTTTGCAGCTCACTCACCTCCAGGTTTCAGGATTCGTTCTTGCTACCCCCTACAATGGATATACTGGCTGTTGTCCATTCCTTTTATTGTCTTACAATGAGTCCATAAGCTGGACATAGCGTGACGTGGACATAAATTCAAATCTGATACTGGAAGGAGTCCCGGGCCAAGAAGGCCCAACATGTGCATTTCAAGCTCTATATTTAATCTTAGGACTTGACTGGTGGGTTTTTCATGCATCACAATGAAGAAAATGTCTCAGCACAGGTCTCCTGGATGTTTGCGTGGATGACGTCACCGATTGATGGAGCAATCCCGAATGCACGGTTCACAACATCTTTGCATGGAGGGATAAAATCAGTCGTTGGTTGCTGCATTTGCACATTCACGCCACAACCCCTTTACGCGCAGAATGTGTACCAGAACATCCATGTTGTCGTTGATACACACACACACACACACAGTGATGAGTCTGCGTGAGAGACCCGGAGCGTTTGGAAAGGCTGCCGCCGTCTGTGCTTAATCAATAAGGCAGCGTTGATGAATTTAGCATAATTAGAGCTGCAAATATGGAATCCGTGGCGGCATTTCCCCGCCGCTCGGCGTTAAATTGGTCTTCTCGGGGAAAACAAGAGAATCGATTTTCTTGGCAAAAGCAAGACACTTCGCAGGGAGAACGGGGCACTTCTGTGCATTTCGAAGAGGCGGTTTAAAACAAGAAGATTACCATTTTTATGAGTGCAAATGCGTCGGGTTGAATATTGATAGAAAACAGCAGCGTTAAAGGCAAAAACAGTTGGAGAGCAGACTCGTATTTCTGGCCCTCATGCGGATGTGGTGCATGCGCAGCAGGGCTTCAGGAACAAAGCTACGCTGCACTCTAGCACCTTCACATGGACGCTTTCAAGCACTGTTTAGCTGCAGTCTCCCTGCTGGCTATTTGTCCGTCTGCTGCTTAGTTGAAGGACTTTTAAAGGTCAAATGCCCTTTTTTTTGGCAGACAGTGTTAAGAACAAGAACTCAAACTCTACAGAGATAGTGATGAGCTGTCCTCAGTCTATCTTCCCCTCCCCACACAATAATACACCTCCATTGATCTCAGGGTCAGATGGTCAGGTACTTGGGGAACTTTGATCGAACGCACAAGAGTCTGGAGACCACACCCGAGCCACGAGAAGAACGGAGAGAGAGAGACTGAACATCTGACCTCCTGAGTGCAAAGGTCACAGGAGAAATGCGGCGACAACTGCGGAGGACCAACGAGCCGGGTCGAGCTCTCTGAACCCGAGTTGTCATCATCACACGCCCATTGCCCTTCGCCCTCGCTTTCGACAGGCCGTTTCAATTATTCAACACCCCATGTTTTAACCGCACAGAGAAGATTTTCAAATTAAAGCTGCACCGCGGCGTTGGTCGGGTACCCGCCAGGCGCCTCAGAAGCTGCGTGCGTAGGTTTGGACGGTATTTCCCGTGTGTGTTCCGGCAGAGAAGCCAGGTCATTTTGTCAGGTCTTCAGCCTTGAATATTTTGAGTTTATTCCCCAAAAAAATAAACCATAAATGTAATCCGGCAAAGATCGGAGAAAAAAAAGGCAAAGCGTGTGTATATGTGTGTGAATACGATGCCGCATTTGTGACTAAATACTTGGTGGAAAAGCGCGATGGAAAAAGTGATTTGATGAAGTCTGGTCGTTTTTCTGAATTATGGTGATTCATGAAAGTAAAAAAAGTTATTATTTGGTATAGGATTTACTAAAAATACCTGCTTTGGGATTCCTGCACCTCTCTCAAACCAACAGTCCAATCAGGGATGGGTTTTGAGATGTCCCTCAGAAGAGCAGCACTTTGCACCTCCATGTGTCCAAAGGGCTTTGTATAAACATAGTTATTAGAGGTTTCCTTCTGCAAACACATTGTTGTGTGAATCAGAAGAAGAAAAATGTGTGCGAGCGGAGGTGCTTAAAAAGTGCCGACTCAGCGCTGACTTTAGCGCTGAGTCGGGCCTCAAACCGTCTCTCCCCCCCCCCGCGGTTCTTGACTACGGCTCTCGTCACCGCCGGGGTTAGTCTGCGGCTCATCCGGCACTAATCCGCGCGATGCGCCCACGTGTCTCCACGTGTCTCCACGTGTCCCCGCTTGTATCGCCGTGGCACATTGTTTGGCGCCGCGTGCTCCCCGATTGTTAGCAAGTCAGAATTTATAGCTTTACGTGACGTGGCAGAAAATGTTCCCCAAAAGAAAGACTCACCGCTGATTCCCGCTTTCCTTGGAGCCAAATTCGTCCGGCGTCGTCACTTCCTAATCGGTGCGGCGGCGGCCTCTTGACTTGATGTCTAACCATCTGTTACATTTCAAACGTCTGGGTGGATTAGAGCAACAGGTTGTGCCTTAAACTCCCGTGTGGGAAGTCGATCAAATGCACCGTGGCTCTGATCCAATTCGGTCATGTTTCATCTCCCGTTAAACGGATAATTGGGACTCTAAACCATCTGAGAAATGATGTGTGGGAATAGATGGGATCAATGAGCAGTCAGCTGACGTGTTGATGGAGCCTGGATGCTTTCTGAACACTTTCTTTATTAATGTAATAATCATTTCATACCACTAAGGTTCTTCTCTGCTAGCAGCTACTGGATCCACCCGACCAAGTGGAATAAAAAGATTTTAACAGCCTTAAAGAGGCCACAATGTTTTGGTCTATTCTTGAACTTTGTTCTTATCTATTGTATAAACAGTGTCATAACACTGATCACTAAAAAGTGACATTTATATGAAGGTAGATTTGTGTCTTTATTATGCAAACCAAAAAACA
Source organism: Pungitius pungitius (assembly GCF_949316345.1). Taxonomy (NCBI): domain Eukaryota; kingdom Metazoa; phylum Chordata; class Actinopteri; order Perciformes; family Gasterosteidae; genus Pungitius; species Pungitius pungitius. The sequence continues at coordinate 15,990,637 of NC_084915.1, forward strand.
TGTTTCGAGAGCAAATGTCTAGGGAGCAGGCGTAACAGTAAGTAAAAATATATAAACTGAGAAATAATTATTTGTTAGTTTTGCTTATGAAACTATTGTTTTTGCTCTCAAAACAATAACTTTTGCTCTCAAAACAATCAATTTTACTATTTAAAAAAAAAAAAAAAAAAAACTCTTTGGTCTCGGATCCAAAACTTTTTCTCTCAGATTTTTTATTGTAGTGGGCGGGGGCTTATGCCACTTAATGAACCAGGGGTTTCTATTGGTGGATCGACTGAGCGCTTGGCGCCATTAAAAACTAACGGGAGGCGACTGTGATGTAAGCGGACTTTGTATTTTGTCAAAATCATATAAAATGAAGCAGCACTACGTTGTTTTCATGTTGTTAGTGTAGCGGAGTGTTTTATTAAGAACGACATGGAGGGCTGCTGTGTTGACAATAGTTTTCATACCTTCATACATTTAAACCAACCGCCATGTGCTGGCGTCACCTGCACTGCCAACCTCGATCCAGCAATTAACTCTGTCCATCTCGTACCATGAGTGAGCTTACTGCCCCCTGCTGTTCATGCGTAGAAACACAGAGAGGTGATCAATGAAGTAGGAAAGTATTTTTCTGTGTGTGTGTGTGTGTGTGTGCCCTGACGGGATGGGAGGTAAAGAACATGAAATTCATCATTAAGGTTGCAGATCCGCATGACAATAATATTATTTATTCTTTACTGTGGTCTCCAAAAATACAGCACGGACAAGTGAAGCGCACGTTTACAACATCAATTCTTACATTTGGCTTTGCCGAAGAATACACAACGCCGTGTCAGTGGCTACGAAAATACCATCATGCAGACTGTGGTCTTAAAGGCGTTTTTTTTTTTTAAAAGCAGAATATACAGCGGCATATACTTAACTTCCTCTACAGTAGCGTACGCTCCTAACACCACAAATGACTTTACTTTATTACCATAAAGGAAACTGCACTCATGTTCAGTGCAAAGCAAGTAGCAAGCGGGTGATGGAAGCAGCACCGGACATTCACCGCATGGCACTAACCAACGAGAAGCATCCACGTTTATCCCCCCCCCCAGAAGGGAAGAAGACGCTCTCTACACTATTAAAACAACGACCTAGGCAGTGAAACGATGTCGTACACGTGTCAGAGCTGGATCATCGGGGGGGGCGGGGGCCCTACTTTGTGGTAAAAGCAAGGTGCGCTTTGCACGTGGCCACCTTGTGATTGACAGGTTTGTATAAGATATATTTATTCGGATGTAATAACATCTTGTTTTTGGTATTACGGTAATTGTCGTGTATTTTTCAATCTATTTTTTTTCCTTCTCCGCGCCGTTACTCTGAAACGTGTACTTCAAATGGAAGAGGAGAGCAATGGTAAAGAAGGAATTTGAACATATGACGGCAGTCAGCTGCAGAAAGCTGTCAGTAAATCCAAACCGAAACCTCTTTCTTTCTGCGATGACTGGCCGGTCAACGCTTCCATCTTTGGCGTTTTTAACATTTTCACTGTCAGCTCTCTGGTGTGTGACAGTGCCGAGTTAACGCTGCGACCACATTCACGGGTTCTAGGACGGGTAGGATTCCCCATACGAGGGAACCGTGATGTTAAAACTCTAAACTTTAAATGAACACTTGAGGCACGCATGTCGCAAATCAATGCACGTTTTGAAAATAAATGTTGAGTTATTGCTTTGGCTGGTGCAACAGTGTCACATTCAAATGAACTAACACAGAGTGAAACAATCGTGAGTGTGATCGTGTGAGGAACATTCAAAACAGAAACTCTGCATGAGCTCAAAAGGCAAAATGAACATTTTGAAAACCCGTAGGACGTCATTTGAGATCAAGATGTTAAAGAAAACCGTTACGAAGTGAAGAAGAAGAAGAAGAAGAAGAAGCTCTCTGTTCATCCAAACTGGAAACTGTGCTCCTCAATTTCCATCAATGTATGTGACAGGTTTTCAAGTAGTTCTGAACATCGAAAGGTTTAAAGGTTCACAAAAAGAACCGAAACAAAGGTTTCGGATCACGGCTGCTTCTCTGATTGTAAATTCTCAACATTCAGAAATTTGTCTTAGATGTTACATTGGCAAAAAGTACGGTACAATCTATATATCGATTACTATGCTAAAATATTAAGCTTCCTATATTGTTAGATAGCTTTTGATTGAATACGTGCCAGCGACATTTCTTTTGTGCTGTATAAAAACTTCTTGAATTCTTCACGTGTAGATTTGTGTGTCTGAAAACCCAACTTTGCCAGAATGTTCGGAACCGATGAGCACAACGACGCAATATCCAACAGGGATATCTTTCTTTTTTGGGGGCTGACGAAAGTAAATTTGGTTTCTTATAATAACAATAATAATAAGCACATGGCCCATAATGGCTGTGATACAATCGTCACGACTAATCAAAGCAACAACGATGAGTTGTGTGGCGCAGCCTCCTCGTGCACAGCTACAATCGCTATGGTCATCTCTGATGCTGGTGGTGTATAACGCTGCTGTGAGGGAGCAGAGGCAGTGTGTGTGCACATGTGTGTGTGTGTGTGTGTGTGTATGTGTGTGCGCGCGCGCAGCGGCTGGGTGAGCTTTTGGCAGTGACGCGACACGACGTTAGCTTTTGACGAGGTGGGCTGAGCACAGAGGGGGGGAGAGTCTCCCCAGATGTTTCCAAGCGGGTTTGAGGAACCATCTACGTGAGGGGGTGGGGGGGGGGGGGGGTTTGGAGGGGGAGTGAGGGATACAGTGAGGGCGGTACGATGGAGGGTGGACGGGGAGGGGGAGGGGGATGTTGGGGGTTTAGAGGTTGACCAGGTGGAGGTTGGAGGCGGAGAAGTGGGGGCACAGAGCCATGTCCGGGTTCTTCAGCTGTCGCAGGATCCTCCGGTGGAACTTGGAGCGGACCCGGTTGAACTCCATGATGTCGCTGGGGTCCTCCTCGATCCAGAAACGGTGAAACTCCTGCATCAGGTAACCTGAGAAGCAAAATGAAAATGAATCCCCCTTCATGTTGTGTGACTACGATCATATTTCTCATGGATCAAATTTTCTTAAAGTGACCCACGAAGAGGATCTAACGTCTCAAAAGGGACACGACACATAACACGCGGGGACTCACAGAAGGTCTGCTGGACGTGCTGCAGGCTCGGCATCTCGGGGGCCACATTGTACAGGTGGGTCTTCAGAGCTCCGCTCACCAGCAGTGAGTAGGCCAGGTCCGTGATGTTGATGCCCACGATGGCAAACGAGTATCTGGAGGCAGGAGATCGCCGTCAGTTCAGTTGGAGTCGGCGTCCTAAGAAGCTCCGGTTATACAAGTTTTCAGTGTCGTGTTGCATTAAAAGTTCAAATGCAGGGGTTTTTTTCTTCTCTTTTTGGTCCCAGTGGTCCTTTTTGTGTTAAATCTCAGTCATCATTCACCTCCCTGCCTTCACTGGCTGTGGCACCAAATCACAAACCACACACCGGCCCAGTGAAAGGAGGCCCACAGCTTGCAGCTCTGCTGGAAGAGACCTCACAAAGCAGCTTGTGTGTTTTCCAGAGGCAGCCCTTGGTGCTTATCAGTGACGAGGCAGACCGGAGGCAAGAACGCAGCGCAGGAGGACGCACAGCAGCAAAAAACACTTCCCGTGCGCGCACGCACACACACACACACACACACACACACACACACACACACTCACGTGGCCGCATCAGAGAAGCTCTGTGCTGCTGAAACGACTCCCTGCATTGAGGCCAAAACGCTCACGGCTCCAGCAGCAGTAGCCCAGTTTTGCCTCCTGTACACACTCACACACACACACACTCTCACACACACTCACACACACACACGTGCACACCATCACACAGCACATGTGCAGACGCTTACCCAATGGCTTTGTCGAGGTTCTTCTGTTCCCATTCCGGCTTGTTGATCTCGCTGTGAAGGACACAACACTCACTGTCCACATGTGAAACAACGCCGATTGCACCACAGAACCTTCTGAGGAATATTTAAATTACAATGACGTAACATTTTCGTGAAAAGACCGTCAACAGATTGTTCTCAAGTCCTATAAAATGAACAGTTAGAAAGCAATGTGATGCTCTTTGTTTGCCTGTCGTTGCAGTGGAACATTGTTCAAGTCTAGTCCTCCAATAGGGACTCAAAGTTGAGGTTTGAATTCTGAGGTCAGCTCAAATATTCATAAATATTTAATCTAAATTTTGTTTCACTTCATCTTTAACAATAACTGCATGCTCAATTCATCTCAAAGCATTGTGAATGTACTGTCGTATTCCTTTTGCATGTGCACATTATTGTAGCTACTTTTTTCTCTCATTGATTCTCTCTCAAATGTCACAGTGTATTCATCAATATAGTATCCACTGTGTCTTAGAAATACATTTTCAACGCATCTGTCAGTGTGGTGAGACGACGGAGTACAAATAACAAACCCACGGCGCAGCTTTAAATGCACGAAACACCAGCCCAAAGCAGAAACGCTATGAATGCAGTGAAAAGAATGAAAGTGAAATCAAGTACCTCGGTTTTCTGTGTGTGCTCCTACAACGGTGCACGTGAGAGTCAGAGAGGAGGGAGGCATGGGCATGAAGGTGCAGGTGGAAGGAGGAGAGAAAAGAAGAAGGATCTTCATTTGTGAAATGAGGCGGCAAACAACACAAGCAGCAGCCGCGGTGGGTAAGAGAGCGAGTGACGTCCGGCTGTAAGCGATGGATTTGACCGAGCGGAATGTGGTTGGATGCAGAGGTCTAGGCGGCCCGGGGGGCGGGGGGGGTGGCCGGGATGCACCAGGTGTCAGGTGCGAGGGCAGCGCGGCTTTGCCTCTGCAAAGGAGGACCCGTTTCCATCAGAACGCCACGGCCCACCAGCGGGGAGCCGTCCCACCCAAACGCCCGGTGCATTCCTCTCATTCTAATGACGCTTTGGGTGAGTGAAAGGAATGAGTTTGTCTGCCTTACTTCTGCTTCGGTTGTAGGGAGTCGTGGAGCATCTGCAGGGCAGTGGCTTTATCGTGTTCTGCGAAATACCTGCAGAGAAACAGAAGGAGTTATCAATTTATTATGTGAAAGTCCAAATATAAATGTCTCTCTCTCTCCCTGAGTGAGCTCACAGCAGGTTGTGCAGGCCCAGCAGGCCCATGCCTCTGAAATCTGTCTTAGGGTCACTGCCTTGGAAACCAATTTCACACCACTGCCTAGAGATGCGACCGGTGAGAGGGGTGTCCGGGCGCAGCTCCTTCCACAGCTGCAACACACACACACACACACACACACAGCTTAGTTCATTTTCTCCCCTCTTCGTCGTGATGTTACTTTTATTTTAATTTTTTTAACCACAAAACAAGGTCGCGGGGTCACAGCAGGCAGCGCATCTTCACGCCGCGTACCTTCATCAGCATGTCCTCGTGCTCGGGGTTCTCACAGTCGTAAGGCTCCCTGCGCAGCTTCTCCACCTCCGCCACCAGACTCCTGTAGCCCACGATCTGCAGCAGGCTGGCCTGGAGAGAGATGCTCAACCTGGGGGATGGAGGGGGGGGGGGGGTTAGATCTTGTAACAACGCACAAGCGCAGTACTTTGTTAACAGCTAGCCGGAGGCTTTGATGCGATGACGGCAATTTAGCACCAAAGCCGCAGAAATGTGTTGATGTGATGCAGCGTCTCACTGGGGGTTGGTGTCAAGGTTGATCTTCTTCAGCGCCAGGATGTCGTCAATGGTTTTCTCCACTTTGTCGGGGTGGACGCTGAGGGCGGACTGCAGCAGCTGGAGAGGACGAGAGCAGGAGAGGACAGAGACGTGGCCGAGGGGGAGAAAGTGAGACGCAAAGGGCCTGAAGCAAGAACATTGCGGGCAAATTTCAAAGATTTAGAGACCGCGTACCTCATTTTTGGAGTAACGCAGGGAAGACTCTGCAAGGAGTGGTTACAAAGTGTAAGATAACCGCATAAATTAGCATTATTACCAGGAGAATATTGATTTCAGTGTTCTGTAGAAACGTCAGGCAGCGTGTAGGCCCACCTATCTTGTGGGTCCTGCGAGCTCCGTGCTTGTTGTTGTAGCAGATCCGCTGCAGCTCGCAGCGCCCCGTGAACTTCCGGGCCACGAACTTGAGGCCCCGCCACAGACATTTACAGTAGAGGAACACGAAGAACTGGGTCACCACTCTGGGGGGGGGGGGGGAGAGGAGACGAGAGGGCCCTCGATGGGTAGAACCGTAGAGGATCTCACAGAGGTGAATTCTGTGTGTGTGAGAAACTGCTGGGACCGAATGCTTTCAAGACTTGGCCTTCAATCTCAGTACACCTTTCAGAGAGGAGAATTGGATTGGTGTCGCGTCATTGTCACGTCAAACCATCTGATTTCCTGATCTCGAGAGCACGTTTTCCCTACAATCGCCCCTCTGTGAGCCACAATAACCTCAGTCCCTTCTTCCTCCCGTTCTGAGGAACAGAGTTTACGCGGTGAGTCAATTAGCTTGTGAAAACACGTAATAATAAAGGGTCGTTGAATATACTATACACTTAGTATTGTAGTGTATCTCCGCCAGCTTTTACTTAATTCATTAAACAATGGATAAAGACGGTAAGTTTTGGTGTCATTTGTTCCTTGTAGTTGATTGCAATCTTTAACTAGGATGTCACTAAATCTTACACACCTGTGTGTCAGGTATTTTAAAAAATGACTGGGGTCGCGATTTCAACGTTGACTTTCAAATGCTCCGACCCAAGCTGCCATGAAGGTGAGAGCAGTGGTTTCTTTTGTGTCGGCCTCATTAATTCCAAGCGTGTGCCACTGAGCTCTGAACCGCCGCATGCTTGCGGTCTCAGCTGGCACTCAGGGAGTGAGTTACAGGACTGACATCTGAGCACTCACCAGTACCACAAGCGCGGGTACTGAACTGAGAGGTCTGCTGTGGGTCTCGAGGGGATCAGAAGTTGTGAGTTTTCCCGCCATGAAGATTACTCATTAAAACCTTAAAAGCTGCATCGCAAAACGAACGTTTACGATACATTCTGTAACGTAAAGATGCTGTTGGTTTCACTTTGAAAAGTCAGTATATCTTCACCAAGTTCCCAAACTGAAAGTGTTAAACTAAATCACTGGAACAACCTTTTAAGTCCTCCCCGGTGCTCGGCTCAGCCAAAACCATTAAAGGCCGGACTGTGAATCATGTTAACATCAGTAAACTATTACCACAGTTCTAGCACATTAGTATAATTACTGTAAAAAAAAAAAAAACACTGTCAAAGACATCAGTAAAAACCACTTGGCAGCCTCAGCGGGGCTCCACTGCACATTAAAGCTAATTCAGGCTAAATAGCAGAAGGAGCAAAAACGTTTTATTATCTTAGGGGGCAGGACACAACGGGACGTATGGGAAATGACAACTGAGTCGGAAGCTCTAGTGAGAGAAAACTCCTTTTTACCTGTTGTTTTTTGTCTGTGGAGCCAAAGACAATCAAATGAATGATTTGCTTTCATTCGCCGATCTCATCTGTTTTACCGTATACACAGTTTGCCTGAAACACCTTCGAAAATCAGTACTGTCACTTACACAAATCTATAAATAAATGTACCAAGAATCTCTGATTATAGAATTTCATCATTAATAAGCATACTATATATATATATATATATATATATATATATATATATATATATATATATACATAGAGATCTATTAACAGAGACGCCACACTGTGCTGGTAATTAAGAGGCCTCCTGCATCAGCGACAAACTAGTTTACAGCCCACCAGCCACTTACTGGCCACACAGTAATCGATTGAGTTGGGAGGACTGTGAATTTGTAATGAACGAGGCCATCCCAGTAGATTAAAACACAAATGTAGCCCCCGCATCATTTGCCATCAATGGAGTCCCTTTACCTCAGAAAATGCTTCATCTCGGCCGCGGTCACCGCTCGGAGACGCGATGAGGGGGTGAGGGCTGGTTTTCTTGGGGAGAGGGGGCGAGAAGGGTTGGGGGTTGCTAATCCACCTGCGGAAAAAAAACAGAGGAGCCCACGGGGGGAGGGGGGGGGGTTCTTAGACGTCCCGGGATGAGGCCGACGGAAGCGGGGAGCTCAGGCCCCGGAGCTCCGGAGCTGTCCGCGGTGCTGAAGGAGGAAAGGCACGCAGTGATCTGCAGGCTGCTTCGTCCCTTTCTACCCCGGTGCCCGCCCCCCTCTCCCCCTCTCTCCCCCTCTCTCCCCCAATGGTTTGCAGCGTTTCTGTCTTCAATCCATGCAATGGAACGAAAAACGCACGGATTATTTCACCCGTCGCAGTCTTAATCCGGTAAAACCAGGTAATTAATGCTCGATGGTCTCCGGTCTGATAAACAACCCCGAACCACGGAGCGCGTTGGATAATCCGCGCACACGAGCAACAACACGCATGCAATGGAAGAGGACGTTCCCCACTTACCGGTTGCCAATAATACTAATACTACTAATAATAATAATGGTGATGATGAGGGTGATATAGCGGGCGAGACAGAAGGGGCGGGATGCGGCGCTTCGGTCCTCTTCACTGGGCTGCAGTCCTCTGCTGTTCCTCCATGATGATGATCCACCGAGTGGAGGCGGTTTCACGTCTAAAAGCCACAGCAACGCAGTGCAGAACACACCGGGTCAAACCCATCGACCACCAATCAATTCACACGCCGTGTGTGTGGTCCACCTTCTCCAGAGAGCTGGTGGCCAGATTTCACCCCGCAAGGCTCCTACCTAACAATATATTTAGTTTTACATGTTTTAATAGCTGACACCGCTGTGATCAACAAAGACTTACAATTAAAAACTTAAAAAGCGTTTGCTGCTTAAAGCCTTTTAAATACTGCTCCCTGGATCAGTGACCTGTGACCTCTGGCAAATTGCTACAGGGGTCAGAGCAGCATTTATAGGCCATTCATACCCGTGTCCCTCTACCACTTTAAATTGCAACAACTTTTTCTGGCCACTTGGGGGCAGTGCAACAGCCTTAATTCATTTCATTTAAAGTGGATTTATCCATTTCAGAGAATCATGAACTTTCCTTCAAGTTACCACAGCATCATACTAAACTAAGCCAGAAACTCATTACATTGTTACATAAAATGAATGTCAGTTTCTTGGAAACCAATTTGACCTCATGTCCCGTTTAGTTAAATTAGCTAATCGATTAGTTCAGTAATATGAAACTGAAATTTATAAAACTGTAAAGGGGAGGAATGTGTCATGAGTGTCCAGAATAGTTCACTTTGAAATAAATAAGTGACTGAGATGAAAGGAAAACATGTCACTCTTTTTGCTTTGTAGTTCACATCAATTTTTCTCCAAATCGTTGCATTCTATTCTGCATTTGATTTTTGAAGAAATTCCCTCAAGATGTTCCTGACAAATAGTGTTTAAGAGAACAAGACGGATGTATTGAGGCAACCCAACTGTGACCAGAGGCATTAAAAACACATACATTACAGGTAATTATCACAACAACCAAACAGTCATCCAAAGTCAAAGTCATTGGAAAAGGATGACAACCCAGTTTTTTTAAATGAAAATCTATTTAATTGTAAAAAAGTGAAACCTCTGCACGTCAACATGCTTTTCATCCCAAAAAAACCTTTGCAATCTACAGTTTGGGAGCTTATCAAATAAAAATGGTAACTGCACCATAGGCAACAAGAATACAACTTTGAGATCGCTTTCAAATTCCTTAAAATAAGGTAACGTGGCGGCTGAGCTGAAAACGTGTCCAACCGGTACACCACACCCCGTAGTCCTGTCACAACGCAGCCCGCGGCGTCTCGGCCCCCGGAGCGTCTCCGCCCGCGGACATCCGGGGGTCCGAGGCGCTCTCGGCCGCGAGGTCGGCGGCCACCTCGGCGGGTCCGGCGCCGTCGTCCTCGTCCTCGCCTTCGCCAGAGCCGGACTGCGGCAGAGCGGAGTAGGTGGGAGCGGCGTTGAACATGACGAAACCCACGGTGATGACGAGAAACGAGACGATGTACAGCGTGGAAAACTGAGGACAAAAACACCCCCGAGAGAGAGAGACATGCATTACACGTCGGCATCTCGTACATCCCAATCAATCATATGTTTGTGACCTTTTTCCCCCATTAGAACGTGTATTTAACATTTTAGCTCATTAATATTTACAGCACATCATACTATAAACTACTAGTGGATTTACTGCTACAGTATCCTTTTCAGTAATGTACAGCACTTCAGGTCAAGGACCAGCACCGGCTGCTCCCGCGGGCCGCACTTACCGTGTAGTCGAAGAAGTAGAGGCCACAGAAGAGGCTGAAGAGGTCGGCGGTGAGCAGGGAGAGGTTGACCACCGTGGCGCTGGTCACCTTCACCACCACGGGCATGAAGCTGTAGAGCGCGTACATGCACAGGGCGTAGACCGCAAACAGCACGGCTGCGGAGCACAACCCGACGGGCTTTAGCGAGGCGCCAGCACGCGCTCCAAAGCGCTCGCATTTAACTGGACAAGGGGGCCAAACTCACCGATGGGAAGGTTCCATTTTATGGCCGCCACGGCGCGGGTTTCCAGGGCGGCCCTGTAACGGCAAAGTTGGCACGGTCAGGAAAGACCTTCTCTTGCACACAAACAGGAAAAATAACCCACAACCAAAAAAGACAAATAAAAAGGAGCTGTAGCCTTAGGTCTATGAGGGATTTGAACAATAACCCACAGCTGTATGCCGCTGATGAGGGTCCCGAAGAGGCCCATCATGCCCAGGAACTCGACCCGGCTCAAGTTCTTCACCGTGTGCTCTTGGCCCACATTGGACACCGCATAGAGGACGGCGCTGAGCAGGACCAGGCCGTCTCCCAGCACCACGTCATTGGCTGCACAGACAGAGAGAGATCTATCCTTCACTTCGGTATCTTATTCAATTTTCTCCCTGTATTAAGCACTTTGTCCATTGTTACCATAACTAATGGAATGTGACGTCAACATTATAACTACATCAGAAAGTTCAAAAGATTTAGTGATTACAGAAACAACCATGGTAGTGGTTTATTTTTAAATATATTTAACATTCCTCTATATTTAAGGCTTTGACTTTACTTTATTCATCAGTCAGACTATCGCAGCTCTTTCTAGCTCCAATAAAAAGCCCCAATGATGTGTTTAGGTGCAAGACTGATGAATCCTATTTGAGCAATGATCATGGATGGGGAACATCATCATCATCATCATCATCATCCGGTTTCAAGCAATAATTCACTTCATCTATATTTTCATTAGGTGCCGCTCCACAACTTTGATTAAGTTTCGGGTTCTTTGCAGATATTAATGACCCCTCTTTTTTCTTTAAGTGTCCTTACTGGAGCCCTGGTGTCTCTCTGCAACGATGTCGGCTCCCACCATGGCGCCCACCCCCAGCAAGCATACCGCCACGGCGACAAAGTGGACCAGCCTGTAGCGAGTCTTCAGCAGGAACCAGGAAAGCACCATCAGCACGGGGATCACAAAGCAGTCCAGCAGCTGCAACACACAGTCGTGCACAACGACTAACTGGCGTTACCTACATGTTGGACATGTTGACGGAGTACAGGAAGGTAATAAAATCCAAGTAAACAGACACTAAATGACAGACTGGGGCAGTCCTGTTTATGTAAAAAGCATCTCACCTGTATACTCGTCAGGGTGGTGAACTGGTAAGCCTTCACCACCGCGTAGTTTGCCTCGACATCTGCCACAGCCATCAGCAAATACTTCCACCACTTGGTTCTTAAAATTTGCAAGATGTTCCTGTCACCTGTTAGAAGAAAGGTTGACTTCAGCGTAGGAGTGGTGTCTGTTTACAGGGGTTTATATACAAATAGACTAAATGTTGAAGCATAATGACATTAATGATAAATTCCCATAGAAGTTAAGCTGTTTTAATCCCCTTCTCTATACTAACAGAGTGAACTGTATTTGAAAGGTGACGCTCATAGTCCCGGTTCACTCTTCCCATCATCAGGGTATTTTCCAGGCACTGGAGGAAGCCGCCGCCCCCCCCCAAAAAAATCCCTCAATGCAGTGTCTGCTTAGCAGCAAAAAGCAGAGACATAGTTAGCACCTATCTGGTGGATATAATGGAGCAATTAAAAGCTAAAGAGGCAGGAAAATCAATGTCTGGTTTTCTCTGCATCAGTTGTGTATTTCTTCGGTTTCTCGCGTCTCCTGCTGCTGCTGCTGCTGCTCTCATGTAGCCAGAGAATCATTTCATGCAGGTTTAAAAGATGCAACTGTAAAAAAAAAAAAAAAAGAGAACGACCCCGAGCCCAAGCGTGCCGACCTTTGCGGGTGCAGAGGGTGGTCGTGTAGACGAGGAGCAGCAGGGCGTAGTTGAAGAAGCTCTGCAGCATGGGCGTCTCCACCCCGGCCTTGACCAGGCACTCACAGCTCACTGCTGTCCCACAGATCAGCAGGGACAAGACCTGCCCCATGAGGATGGTCTTCAGCAGACGCCTGGTGGGACAGGGAGACAAATACAAGTTAAACCCCTAGAGGTCGGCATAATGAAGAGTTGACGGGACAGAATAGAGGCGGGTGAACATTTTGGTAATCAATATATCGCCATAAAAAACTCCCTCGGTTGATTGCATGCATTAAGTCCAGTTTTTTTTTTTTAAATGTTTGAATATGCTAAATCATGCAATAACTTGTTAGATATGTACTCACCATGTGAACACATCCCTCCAGCTGTAACTGTACAAACCACAGGAAAACCTCCATTTCCCACACAGTCTCTCCCCTTCGTGCACCTCCATGTCTTTGGTGGCTAAACCTAGGAGTTGAGAAAAATATGAGAGAGGAGGGTCTTCGGGGATTTATGTCTCTTTACAGCATTCTCTCCGATGAATGCAAGTTAATTCAAAGAAGAGCATCACACCAAATCTCCAGAGGAATGTGATGTGGCTCATGTGACTGGTGAAGCTTATAATACGATTCCCACTAAAATCATGGTCCATGTGAAAAGAAGACTCGGGTTAAGTCGACCCAGGCTACGGCACGGTTTACAATGGAGGCGTTGGCGCTTTTGGAGACCATGTGGTCAGATTTTAGTCACACTTACGCTACTTTATGTGAGCCGAATCTGAGAATAGGCCATAGTCATTTGTAGTATGTTGTTAAATGGCGTTGAAGCAGGTGTTACATAGAGGCTAGGACCACAGCGATGTCAAACCGACGCTTTCCCGACGCGGTTTGGCGTTTCGTATTCCACGCGCCGGGTGGCCGCGTCACCCGCCGGGCTTCCACGAAACTACAAATTAAAAGAAATACGACCGTAACACGAGTACACGCTGTGTTCTGACCGAGTGCAAGTAGTGTTAAAGAGTACGTACGTTTTCTGCTTCCCCTTCCGTCATGGCAAGTGTGACTAATCCCTGCAGTTGATTTAAAAAAGTCATGATGCTTACAATCCACGTTTGCACCTCACCTCACCCTTAATGAGTCAACCTAGCTTCATGCTATTTAGCCCCGCCTTCTGTGCCCTGATTGGTTGACATAAAAAACTAAATGACGTCCGCACTGCGAGGTTGAACTTGGTCGGGTGCTGAGGAGAATAAACAGTATAAACATATATATAGCTACTACATATATACACACTCAACAGGCCACTTTATGAGGTACACCTTGCTAGTAAAAGTTTGGACCCCCTTTTTCCTTCAGTACTGCCTTAATTCTTCTTGGCATATTTTCAACAAGGTGCTCTGTTGGATTGAGACGTGATGATTGTAGAGGCCATGGGAATAAACCAATTTGAGATGATGAGCTCTCTGGCAGGGTGCATAATCCTTATCTTCTGCATACCTAAATGCATTGAGTTGTGGCCATGTGATGATTGCTGATTAGCAATTGAACAGGTAAGTGTCCAATGTGTGTGTATATTATATATTATATCTTATTCAAACACAAATTATGATATTGATACCACAAATGTATCTAAGTAGCTGCCAACACCAAGAAAATATGGCAAGAAACCTTTTCTGAATCTTGAGCATTTTATTTTTTCAACTAGATTTTTAACTTAGCGTAATTCTAACTTTAGAATCTTTATACAAATCTGACCTTGTTCTGTCTTTGTACGAGAAAACATTTGACCATGATGGCCAGACAGAGAAAGAATGATAACAAACATGATACTGATTGTAAGAAACAATAATTGTCCTTGAATTTGTGTAAACATTTCTTGACTCCAGAAAAACACAATGCAAACACCACACACAGATTGTACAGAGAATTAACTGAAAAAGTAAAAAATACAATTTAAAAAATACTGTAGTCTAACAGTAACATAGTACTCCATAACAAGTAAAAGTCCTGAAAACAAAATGTAAAAAACATAAAGAGATGTTTCATCACAAAAAACACCTGTGTAAAGTAAAAATTGGTTTGTGATGCTTCCATAATAATGTGTCGATAATTCTAATCCAATAATATAATAATTGTTTTCTGATATTTGGGCATTTTGCATATTGAGTCAATTTACTCGTATATAGGTTTACACATTTTTGCCTTAGTGAACATTTTGAATGCAGGACTTTCACATGTATTTTTCCACTGGTGCTGTTACTTAAGTGATGGATAGAAACACTTATTCACCTACGTTGAATAGTCTATGCCGATCAAAATTATAACTCTTGAACAAGTAAACGGACACACATTAAAGGATTAACTCAACACAATGGTCTGAACCGGTAAAATACCATTTGTAAGTATATTTAGAAGAAGTCGACAATGTGATAAGGTTATTCTTCGAGCTTCACGCAGTTCTCGCGAGATTTTACGAGAGGATAAGTTGGGGGGAACATGGCGACGTCTAATTTGCTAAAGGTAGGACCCCAGTCCAATTCAATGATGTTTGTGTGTAACGCTCGCTAAAGTGCGTGTCATTTGCGCGGCGTGATGTCGGCGTTCAGCTCCGGACTCGAGAAACACGACGCAGCACCTTCGACCGGGACCTCGCCGACCTGAGCTCGGAGCAGTTAAACCCAAGTTACATCCAGGCTAACATCACCTAGCTACTTATCACTGATTTTTTTTTTCTCTTTCCTTTAGCTAAATATAATAGCCGCACTAAAGCTAACTAACGTTACATGAGAAGGCGCCGGGGGGGGGCGGTTGAAAACGGGAAGCAGCGTCCGCGGACGGGAGACGAAAGCGTTAGCTTAGCATGCCCTGACACACCAGTGCTACCTGGGCATAACTGTTAAAAAGCTAGCTTCGTATATCATATCATCTGTCACTCAAAAGACGGGAATCGGAAGCCCCCCCCCCCCCCCCTCCCCCCCCCCCCCCCCTCCCTCAAGGACGAGGCTGCCAGGAGCAACTGTCTCCCTCTGCACTTGTGTGAACGCCAATGCGCAGCTGCCATCGTGCTAACTTAAGTTTAGCTTGACAGGAACCCTTATTTAAAAAACACAATTCTTGTGTTCTCAAACATAGAGGGGACGCGGGGAGGTGACACTGCTGTGGGAGTAGCAGGTTATTAAAGCTGAGCAACGTCACCGGTGGGAGAAAGATGTTATTGCGGTTAAAGCAGGAGACTTTTGCATTAAAGAAATGAATCTATAGTGTGCACACTATAGGCTGATAAGCACTTCACTACAAAGAATAAAAAACGTAGTTATAAAACACGCATTACGCTTAAAGTGTTCTTAAGTGATGGCCAGGAAGGGCAGTGGTGTACATTTTCTGCAGAAGACTTCTGAACTAAAGCATTCCCATTCTCCTATATAATAATAATTTACAATGCAGGGATATATTATTCTGAGATGGGCCATTCTGGATGCACTTTTTGTTTCTGCAAGTATGTACCTTCAATGCATGTTTCTGCAGTGTTGCATTTGTACTTTCATCAGGATTCCCGCACATGTCCATGTTGCTCGTGTTAATGCTCACAGCTGGGAGAACATCATGTAACATGCTAGTTTAACATGATAGCAAATAACTAGTTTAGCAAAGGATTTCAAATCTTATTTTAGTTTGGTTTGAGAAAATCCCCCTGATGAATGTGTGTACATCAAATTGACTTCCCTTTGTTTATTATATTTGCAATTTTGCTAACTGCCTTTAGTTAGATTCCAAGCTTCTTTTTATTGTCCTCGTACTTCCTGTCTGCAAACTGCAATGAAATATAGTAGAATCTCATCTAAGCATTTAAGATACTGTTTAATACAATAAACAATTACACTTGATAGTCGGAGCAACCCAAGGTTTTCTTGGTACTGTTGTTCTTCCAGTGAAGTTGAATTGTAACTTTCCCTAAACATGAGTTTTTTTGTTTGCCATTGTCCTACCGATTTTCTTAAATCTCATGGACAGCTTGAACCGAGTAGTTCACTTTCCTCCTCTCTGTTTTCAGAACAAAGGCTCCCTCCAATTTGAGGACAAATGGGAGCTGATGCGTCCCATAGTACTGAAGCTGCTGCGGCAGGAGTCCGTCACCAAACAGCAGTGGTTCGACTTGTTCTCGTGAGTTTACCGCAATGCATCTGCTTTCCGCTTTAGGCGTCGACGTTGAAGCGAGCAGGGCACAGACGAATAAAAAAAAAAAAAGATCCTTCCTCGTTGTTTCACAGAGACGTGCACGCCGTGTGCCTGTGGGACGACAAAGGTCCCGCTAAGATCCACCAGGCCCTCAAGGAGGACATCCTAGATTTCATCAAACAAGCACAAGCAGTAAGACTGCCACTTTTGCCGAAATGTGTCCCTCTTTTTTACAAAGCAAACCGAGTGTGTCTTTCTAACCATCCCGATCATAAACTGTGGTTCTCGCTTAATGTCTGTCAATTAGATTCTTTAGGTTCTAACCGGGCCCGCCTTGTGCTTCTCACCGTTTCCTAAGCGGGTGTTAAGTCACCAGGACGACACGGCGTTGCTGAAGGCCTACATCGTGGAGTGGAGGAAGTTCTTCACACAATGCGACATCTTGCCCAAGCCTTTCTGTCAGCTGGAGATCACTCTGATGGGCAAGCAAGGAAGCAACAAGAAGTCCAACGTGGAGGACAGCATCGTCCGCAAAGTGAGGTGGAGCGGGTAAAAACCACAACCGGCGTGTCGCGCGTGTCCTCGCATGTCTGACCGCGTGTCTCCGTCTCTTCAGCTGATGCTGGACACGTGGAACGAGTCCATTTTCTCCAACATCAAAAACCGGCTACAAGACAGCGCCATGAAGCTCGTGCACGCGGAGCGGCTGGGAGAGGCCTTCGACTCCCAGCTGGTCATCGGAGTGAGAGAATCCTACGGTGATCTGCTTTGTACAATAGATAGTTAAGAGTAGCTTACGACTACCAACATACTACACCATTGTTATGAATTATACTCCAAGTTCATCTGAAAAATGGTTCCTTTTCCTTCACCATAGCCCTTAAGACTTCATTTATAACTGCTGAATAGCTACATACTTAAATATTGTTAGTGTGTCAGCTGGAATGTGTGGAAATTCAACTCGTTCAATTTTGTTGCATTTTACTTGGTCAGTTTTAAGGTCCTTCGTTGTAAAACTTGTTTGATCTCACCATCGTTCCCGTCCCCACGATCTCTCTTTCCCCGCCGTCACCAAAACCTCGTGAGAAAGTATTAATCTGATTTTCTGCTCCTCACCATGTGATGGCTGTTACATATTTTAACTTCAACTGCAAGTTCTGCAGATTGAACGTTGTGATGTCTAAATGTGCACATATCTGCAGACACATGTTGACCTCTCTATTATGTTTTTGTTTTTTTTTCCGAGCAGTGAACCTGTGCTCCAATCCCGATGACAAGCTGCAGATCTACCGGGATAACTTTGAGAAGGCGTACATGGATTCTACCGAGAGGTTCTACAGAACGCAGGCGCCCGCCTACCTCCAACAAAATGGGGTCCAAAACTACATGAAATATGTGAGTGTTGATGTTGAACATTGCATTGTTTAATTGCGACTATTTAAGTCATGGAGAAACGTCACACCACAAAAAGAGCGGTGAGCTTTGAAGCCAAAGTGACGTCATGGCTAAACTGTGGAATGGCCTCCACCATGTGAGGCCATCAGAAGCAAAATAAACAACCCAGCTCAATTTATTCAATCCAAAAAGTTGCAACAGCCGAATCCAGAGTCATTCCACTCAGGAGTTTCTGTTTTCCGCTTCGGGCTTTCTCTCTGGACATGCTGAAAGAAAACGAAGAGGCTATCCGCCGTTACATTTTACAGCATAGAGCGGAAACTTGAGGCTCCCTGTTCTGATGGCTGTGGCAATAAGCCAGTCGGATGAATGAAAACAGAAAACAGCGCGATCCGCCGCCGCGCCGGATCTCAGGCCTCTCTTCTCCGCGGTATCTCACTTACTCAAACAAACCGGAGGCCTTGTGTCTGTTACAGCACAGCATGGGCCAAAAATACAGAGTTTGGTTTAATATTACGTGTAAGTCATTGTAGGTCCAACACAGTTACTTGGATGAGTTTTCTGGAGGGTTTTTCATGTATCCCAATTTTAAAATACTTTTTGAAAGTAAATTTATTTATACTGTCTTTTGTTTTATGGAGACTTGTTGGCATAGAATGTAATGTGATTCATGAATGTGCGTGCACTGGTCTGTATTCCCACCAGGCCGATTCCAAGCTGAGGGAAGAGGAGAAACGTGCACTGCGATACCTGGAGACGAGACGTGACTGTAACTCTGTACAAGCAGTGAGTTATCTTAGTGAAGCACAACGAGATATGGAATGACGTCCACTCTCTTTTCCACAGTGCGACTTATTATTCTTTTTTCACTAGGTCTAATCTCATGATGATGCATTTACACATAGCTTAGATACATAGATAGCAACTTGCACATATTTTACTAACCGTCAAGAGAAATATGCATAACGTTATTTCCTTTGTTTTTTCGACTGAGATTAGAAGTCTCACGTCTTTGTGTCAAAAGACACAACCTTTGCTCACACACAGTATTTGGCAAGCTGCCCTAAAAACGGGAGTGGACGGATAAACTGTTATTGCATAAAGGAGAAGTTCCAGCACATAACAAACCTCAAGGTGTTTGACAGAAATTTTATCAGAATACAAAACACGTCAATCTTATTGTCCCTTTTTGGACCTTTAATGCACTGCACACATCGCTCTTTTTTGTCCACTGCATTGTTTCCCGCTCTGTTTGTCTTCCCAGTTGATGGAGTGTTGCGTCAATGCACTGGTTACATCATTCAAGGAGACCATCTTAGCCGAATGTCCCGGCATGATCAAACGAAATGAGACAGAGAGTGAGTACGGACGGACTGCTCCCACCAAAGGCACAGCCAGCTCAGGTTTGCACCAGGAAGTAGCCCTGACCAAACCGCCTTGCCCAACATTGTGTGGTTGTCGCCACTCCTCTTGCATGAATGTGTCACGATACACTCACAAAGCACACAGCCGCGAGCAAGTCGTGCAATAAAGAGGACAATTTATGTAGTGTTAGAATAATTGACTGTTAGCTGTTTGTACATCCATGAGTTCATTGCAAACCGGAACGGTTATTGGCTTATTCCCGCTTACTTTTAAGGTTGCCAATTTGCCAAAAAACAATGCCTCCCCTTCTTCCTTCTCTTCGCGTGATAACGTTGCTTTTCCCTTCCCTCACAGAGCTGCATCTGATGTTCTCTCTGATGGACAAAGTGCCCAGCGGCATCGAGCCCATGCTGAAGAACCTGGAGGAGCACATCATGAGCGCCGGCCTGGCCGATATGGTGGCCACAGCGGAGACCATCACCTCTGTGAGTGTCAAATGCACATATTTTTCACTTGGGTGGGGGAAGCCAATGTTTAACCCACCAACCACATTACCGTGCAGAAGAAAGCCGGCGTCTGTACTCAATGCTGCCAGCTCATGTAGCACCATGACGCTAGTTACCGTTACAGCTCGGGTGAGGAGGACGCCGGTAATATTAACCTCTCACGCCTCTCATCCAGGAGTAGATGTAACTCTTGCTAACTTATCTCAGGCATAATTCACTTATGTGCTTGTTTTCACGCAAACACACAGGGAGGAAAAAGGAGAAGGGAAAGAAGCTCATTCAAACATTTTAGCGTCATGGTGATGATGTTGATGGACCTTCGGGGCTCATCACATTCCCCGGTGTGACCTTCTGTCCCTTCGTTTGCAGGACTCCGAGAAGTATGTGGAGCAGCTGCTCACCTTGTTCAACCGCTTCAGTCAGCTGGTGAAAGAGGCCTTTCAGGACGACCCGCGCTTCCTCACAGCCCGAGACAAAGTGAGCTGAAGTTTTACTCACGTGTTGCATTTGTAGGACCGACCGTTCGGAAGATGCTTAAACCGATCTGTCATTCAAACTCCTTTCCCAGGCATATAAAGCCGTTGTGAATGACGCCACTATATTTAAATTAGAACTTCCCCTGAAACAAAAAGGGTAAGAGATGCTCCTCTTGTCACATACCTTTTTTTTTTTTTTACCCAAGGCGATATGTGTCTGACTGCATGCGTTGCCCTATCCGTGTTCACAGGGTCGGTCTGAAAACTCAACCAGAGTCCAAGTGTCCGGAGTTGCTGGCCAACTACTGTGACATGCTCTTGAGGAAGACCCCACTGAGCAAAAAGCTCACGTCTGAAGAGATCGAGGCCAAGCTCAAGGAAGTGGTACGTTTCAGGGGAACCTTCCTGTTGTTAGGAGCGGTTGCTCTAATTTATTACCATTTCATTTCATGAAATTTCCCGTAATTTTGTTCAGTGAACATCTGTGTCCTTTTTCTTTGCAGCTGTTAGTGCTGAAATATGTGCAGAACAAAGACGTGTTCATGCGCTACCACAAAGCCCACCTGACCCGTCGACTCATCCTGGACATTTCAGCAGACAGCGAGATCGAGGAGAACATGGTGGAGTGGCTCAGGGTAAGTACCCCCATGGATGGCTGTGTGTGTGTGTGTGTGTTTACTGCCTTGTGCTCATCTAAAATATTCTTTACTGTTTAACATTAAAAATATTAAGTCATGCTAAAAACGATGCCGTGTATCTGTGGTGTCACGTGTCCTAACAGGAAGTAGGAATGCCGGCCGACTACGTCAACAAGCTCGCCCGGATGTTTCAAGACATCAAGGTGTCAGAGGACCTCAACCAATCTTTCAAAGAAATGCACAAACACAACAGACTTGCTCTACCAGGTAAGAGGGAGACGAGCGTCTCACTCGTGCTTACGTGGATAGTTTGGATATCTCGTTCAAAACACACAGACTATACCTTCAATATTCCCGGTGCAGGATATAATTTAGCACAGAGACTCGAGTGCATTGTGTCCTGCCAGGAAATAATCCTGCACATTCACATTAAATTCCATTTCTGAATTTAGCCGCTGCTTTTATCCAAAGCGGCTACAATAAGTGCATTCAACCATGTGGGTACAACCCCAAAGAGGGCACTAATCATGCAAGTACTTTAACATCCAGGAATTAGAAAATGGAAGGTTGTTTTTCTACTATTTCACGAGTTAAGTTGTACAGTTGAAAGGGCTTAGTTTAGTGGGGAGAATTGAGATTCTTTGGTTCCTCGCATCTAACTCTCGGGAAAGTAAATTTCTCTTTCCAAAATACTCCCACGTTGAAGTTAATGACAAAACAGAACTTAAATGTTGATGTGGACAACAATTACAAATGTATGTCCCCCTCTTGAGTTCAAGACTCAAGCTGTAAGCAACTTTTGTTTATTCCCCTTGCAGCCGACTCGGTCAACATAAAGATCCTGAATGCCGGAGCGTGGTCGAGGAGCAGCGAGAAGGTCTTTGTCTCTCTACCTACAGAGCTGGAAGATTTGATACCCGAGGTAGAAGACTTTTACAAGAAGAACCACAGCGGCAGGAAGCTGCACTGGCATCACCTCATGTCCAACGGCATCGTGAGTATAACAGCGGTGGGAACGCACGGGAAGAAGCCGGGGGAAGTGTACTGAACAAAATGTCCCTCCAACAGATAACCTTTAAGAATGAGGTGGGCCAGTACGACCTGGAGGTCACCACCTTCCAGCTGGCTGTGCTGTTTGCCTGGAACCAGAGGCCCAGAGAGAGGATCAGCTTTGAGAACCTCAAGCTGGCCACTGAGCTGCCGGACGCCGAGCTGCGGCGCACTCTCTGGGTAACGGGATAGCTGTTGTGAAACAAAATACGTAATCCACTTGAACCTGGTCTTTTGGTTCCATCCTGATCTACAGATGCAGGGCTGTATGTAGCACGTTTTTCGATGCGTTGTATTAATCGGATTATTTGCTTTTATCCACGTCTCTCTGAACCGTCGCTCTCGTTTCGCTCGCCCAGTCTCTGGTGGCGTTTCCCAAACTCAAGCGGCAGGTGTTGTCCTATGACCCGGTGGTGACTTCGCCCAAAGACTTTGCAGAAGGAACACTATTCTACGTCAACCAGGAGTTTTCTCTCATGTAAGTGAAAGTGACCTTGTGAGGTTGAGCGTTATACTATCAGTTGTGGGACACCCTTTCGACCAAATTTGCGCTGTGCCAGTTGTGATTTGCTTCATGCATTAATGTCCCTTCAGGTATGTGTGCATGAGCTAATTGATCTGCAAATGACTTTATGTTGCAGCGTGTGTCTGTGGGAGTCCTCTGTTACCTTTGATCAGAGCTCTGTTGAATTTAATTTGCATCAAATAGAAAAGTCTGAGTTAATGATATATTGATGTTGACGTTTTATTCGACTGTGAACCTGTACTGCGCCTTGATTTTTAAATTCAACTCTACAGAAAAAACTCCAAGGTTCAGAAAAGGGGGAAGATCAACCTGATCGGCCGCCTGCAGCTCACCACAGAGCGGATGAGGGAGGAGGAGAACGAGGGCATCGTCCAGCTCAGGATACTAAGAACACAGGTATGGACATGAGCTCCCAGCACACAGTTGAAGACACTGCAGGTCGCTTTTTATTTTTGTAACACCACCTGCTGGGAACACACAGTTTCCCCTTCCATTTCTCATCGTGGAGTTTCAGCACACAACTATGTTTGTATTCACTACATTATCTACCCACCTGTCCCTCAGTGCACTTTGTTACCATGTTTATTTTTATTTTTTTTCCTATTCATCACGCCGCTGTGTTTCTCTTCTCCAGGAGGCCATAATCCAGATCATGAAGATGAGGAAGCGGATCAACAACGCCCAGCTGCAGACGGAGCTGGTGGAGATCCTGAAGAACATGTTTTTACCACAGAAGAAGATGATCAAGGAGCAGATTGAGTGGCTGATAGATCACAAGTACATAAAGCGGGACGAGACCGATTTAAACACTTTCATCTACATGGCCTAGCACGGCACACCGGGACGACTCGTGTTGACTTTTGGTTTCGGTGGATCCGGCCTGATGGACACTAGGAGGCTTCCAGGCTCCCCGTCCTCTATCTAAAAATACAATCCATTCTTGTGCAGGCGGGCGGGGACGTTCATTTAAGACCTCGTTAAATTAAATGGAACTTCCTGCCTTAAAGTTGTACAAAGAAAATGAACATTTCAAGTGGGTTGTAACTGTTTTTAGCTCGAGGGAGTTTCCTTTCTGTCCAGATGAGGCTGTTAATTATGTTAATGGTCTGTCTTCTATGGGCTGGGGTGTCATCTGGGCAGCTGCTACGACACTCGAGGCTCGCGTGAGGCCAAACGACCCGCTGACGGGAAAAGCTGAGGAACTTTTGGCTCTTCGGGGAAAAAAACACACCCACAGTCCAGTTTTAATTCCACGACACACACACACACACACACACCGGACCACCAGAACCTCTTCAGCTCTGAGTGAGCCGGCTGGTTTGTGGCGCCTCGGCCCTCCGCAGGTCACAGATAAAGTGATCAGACACTTGATCCGGTCGTTCGGTGTGCATTAAGAGCCCGATGAGCACTTCCTCGTTTGCAGGGACAAACTAGACCCTTAAAAGGCCTCTGTCCTTGGGTATACATAAAATAAGAAAATAGCATATTGCTATAACCCATGATCCTGTACCGTACCCTGGGGCAAAGGTGGCGTTGGGAGTCGGCTTGGAGCTCCGCTCATGTGTGTGAATGGCTCTCTATTCTGCAGGAAGCCCGGAAGACGAAGCTGAGGTCAGTATTACGCGTGGTAAAGACTACTCGGCTTTAGCAGAGTGTACCATGAGATGTGAATGATGAAATGAATAAATAAACAGCACCTTATATAATAAAATTAAGACTTATCATTCATCCTAGCTTCGGTAAACCTTTCCATGAAGGAATTCTTAATGTTTTGCTAATACGTCACCTGTATCAACTTTACACTTCACTTTACATGTCTGTGGTAAAAACAGGTTAGCTTAGCATTAGGACTAGCATGCCATTTCTACTCTTGTTATTTTAAACAATAATTAGTGAGCTTTAGAACTGGTGATAGAAGGACGTTTATTGTTTGTTTTTTATTACCACTAAAGTATATTTATAAAATATATATTTAAATGAAAAGGTGAAATGTCTGAAATTGAAAGAAAAATAAACTAAACTGTAGCTGTTGTATACAGTAATAATCTGTAACGTTTCATTTGTCTCAGAAATTAATCTTTTCTGTTTTCCCCCCCAAAACACAAGACTATTAGTATTAAATATACATATGTAACACATAAACATACTTTAATAAATAGCTGCGATCACTATTGGTTAATTTTTAATGGGCAATTTGCCTCGGATTTGGACAAGTAATAAGAGTACTGTGGATATCTGCACTTTTCAAGTTATATAAAGGTATATCTGTGCAAAAATGACAAATTTGGCAGAAAATTGTTTATTGGGGCTGTAATTAACCTGAATAGCACTGAATGTGCAACCTGTGCAAAACAAAATTAGTGTGGATTTGTTTGGGCCGTCTCTCGATACTAAAAATCTCATGTTTCATCAGTACTGGTGGCTGCAAGGAGCCTGCTTTCTACGACAAACAACACGATAACACTCTAAACAGTGATTGGCAGATTCCACAACGCATCACTGAGAGAACGCTGCACCTCGTCCCATGTTTCGTGTTCCGTGTTCTATGTTCCGTTCTTCACAGCATAAGAACACTCTGCAAACTCAACTGCACGAACACACACACGTGTTTCATTGCCAGAAGTTTGTCGAAAAGGCAACAATGACGCGTCCTCAGCCCCCAAAAAGATCTCGAGGTAAGTGAGGAATCCAGACAGAAGTCTGTGTTAACTGGTTTTGATGGTTTATTGGACTTGTCAGGTGGAGAAGGCTCTAATTTACAGTGGGTACTTTGAGATCTGAACATCTGACTCCTACTGTTGGGGACTTTTTCTTACTGTTTCTTTTGACTGTGCCGTGAAAGGATAAAATTACATTACATGTCATTTAGCTGACGCATTTATCGAAAGGGACTTACAATGCAGAAAGAGGGTTCGAAGCAATCAGGGCCTTGACGACAACGTCAGAGCGGCACTGCTCGCCCCGGGCAAAGGTTAAATATCTGTCTCCCATATTACTTCAACGGTGGTTTTGTAAAAAAAATTTCTTATACGTTAAAACCTGAGACCATAATATCCGCCTTATTACAAAACCTATGCCGACATTGTAAAAAAGCTCAAATAGAAAAGAACCAACCTACGATGTTGGGCGATATTGAGGAGACACGTATGTGAAGTTAAATTGTAAACTCACGGGGCACACATGAAATTTAGAACTATTATTCTGCAGTTATCTGGTCATTTCTCCCATATTGAGCATTTTTGGGATCATCTGCCTGAAATAATATAAAATTCCTAAAATATTCCGTTTTGTCTGTTGGTTTGAGGGGCTTTTTGTCCACGTTGTTGTTGTGACTGTCAACAAACTGACAATCCTCTGTGTATTTTTTGCTCATCTGTAGGGAGCCGCAACACCTCTGTGGAGGTCGTTGACAAGAGAGGCGTCAAGAGGAAGGTCGCCACTGCTGAGGCAGGACCAAGCAGAAAGAGACAAAGACTGGTCAGTGAGGACCACAAACAAGACAAACAAGGTCAGTAGTTTGTCTTCTCTTGCAGTTGGTTCCTTTAGTTCACAACAAATCAATGTTTCATTGGGGTTTTTTTTTTTCTCATCTGTAGATGACGCTACAAGCTCATCAGTCGAAGATTCGTCATCCGACGACGGCAGAATCCCAAGAAAGAGGGTTCGAAGCAATCAGGGCCTTGACGACAACGTCAGAGCGGCACTGCTCGCCCCGTGCAAAGGTCCCCAAAGCCCCGCGCAAAGCATCATTGTGACTCGAGCAACGGCGAAATGCAACGAGGGAGACAAAAGGAGGAAAAATCTGAGGGGGCGAGGGGCCCTCAATGACCCTCGTTCAGCGTCCAGCCCAGCAGTCACTGGTAAGTTCATCATGTCAAACTGTATAAGGGGGTTCGAACCACCGACCTTACGGTTCCCAGAACACTTTTCCCTCAGGATTTTAACTATCTGTCTCCCATATTACTTCAACGGTGGTTTTGTATTTTTTTTTCTTATACGTTAAAACCTGAGACCATAATATCCGCCTTATTACAAAACTTATGCCGACATTGTAAAAAATCTCAAATAGAAAAGAACCAACCTACGATGTTGGGCGATATTGAGGAGACACGTATGTGAAGTTAAATTGTAAACTCACGGGGCACACATGAAATTTAGAACTATTATTCTGCAGAGTTATCTGGTCATTTCTCCCATATTGAGCATTTTTGGGAGCATCTGCCTGAAATAATATAAAATTCCTAAAATATTCCGTTTTGTCTGTTGGTTTGAGGGGCTTTTTGGCAAAGTTGTTGTTGTGACTGTCAACAAACTGACAATCCTCTGTGTATTTTTTGCTCATCTGTAGGGAGACGCAACACCTCTGTGGAGGTCGTTGGCAAGAGGAAGGTCGCCACTGCTGAGGCAGGACCAAGCAGAAAGAGACAAAGACTGGTCAGTGAGGACCGGGAACAAGACAAACAAGGTCAGTAGTTTGTCTTCTCTTGCAGTTGGTTCCTTTAGTTCACAACAAATCAATGTTTCATTGGGGTTTTTTTTTTCTCATCTGTAGATGACAATACAATCTCATCAGTCGAAGATTCGTCATCTGACGACGGCAGAATCCCAAGAAAGAGGGTTCGAAGCAATCAGGGCCTTGACGACAACGTCAGAGCGGCACTGCTCGCCCCGTGCAAAGGTCCCCAAAGCCCCGCGCAAAGCATCATTGTGACTCGAGCAACGGCGAAATGCAACGAGGGAGACAAAAGGAGGAAAAATCTGAGGTGGCGAGGGGCCCTCAATGACCCTCGTTCAGCGTCCAGCCCAGCAGTCACTGGTAAGCTCATCATGTCAAACTGTATAAGGGGGTTCGAACCACCGACCTTACGGTTCCCAGAACACTTTTCCTTCAGGATTTTAACTATCTGTCTCCCATATTACTTCAACGGTGGTTTTGTAATTTTTTTTTCTTATACGTTAAAACCTGAGACCATAATATCCGCCTTATTACAAAACTTATGCCGACATTGTAAAAAATCTCAAATAGAAGAGAACCAACCTACGATGTTGGGCGATATTGAGGAGACACGTATGTGAAGTTAAATTGTAAACTCACGGGGCACACATGAAATTTAGAACTATTATTCTGCAGAGTTATCTGGTCATTTCTCCCATATTGAGCATTTTTGGGAGCATCTGCCTGAAATAATATAAAATTCCTAAAATATTCCGTTTTGTCTGTTGGTTTGAGGGGCTTTTTGTCCACGTTGTTGTTGTTGTTGTGGCTGTCAACAAACTGACAATCCTCTGTGTATTTTTTGCTCATCTGTAGGGAGACGCAACACCTCTGTGGAGGTCGTTGGCAAGAGGAAGGTCGCCACTGCTGAGGCAGGACCAAGCAGAAAGAGACAAAGACTGGTCAGTGAGGACCGGAAACAAGACAAACAAGGTCAGTAGTTTGTCTTCTCTTGCACTCGGTTCCTTTAGTTCACAACAAATCAATGTTTCATTGGGGGGGGGGTTTTCTCATCTGTAGATGACGCTACAAGCTCATCAGTCGAAGATTCGTCATCCGACGACGGCAGAATCCCAAGAAAGAGGGTTCGAAGCAATCAGGGCCTTGACGACAACGTCAGAGCGGCACTGCTCGCCCCGTGCAAAGGTCCCCAAAGCCCCGCGCAAAGCATCATTGTGACTCGAGCAACGGCGAAATGCAACGAGGGAGACAAAAGGAGGAAAAATCTGAGGGGGCGAGAGGCCCTCAATGACCCTTGTTCAGCGTCCAGCCCAGCAGTCACTGGTAAGCTCATCGTGTCAAACTGTACGTTACATGTCATTCAGCTGACGCTTTTCATCCAAAGCCACTTACGTTTTGCCCGGAGAGCAATTAGGGGTTGGGTGACTTGCTAAGGGACAATGACAATAAGGGAAATGATGGAGCAGCCGGGGTTCGAACCACCAACCTTACGGTTCCCAGAACACTTTTCCCTCAGGATTTTAAATATCTGTCTCCCATATTACTTCAACGGTGGTTTTGTAATTTTTTTTAGAACCAAAGAACCAACCTACGATGTTGGGCGATATTCAGGAGACGTTAAATTGTAAACTCACTGGGGCACACATGAAATTTAGAACTATTATTCTGCAGAGTTATCTGGTCATTTCTCCCATATTGAGCATTTTTGGGAGCATCTGCCTGAAATAATATAAAATTCCTAAAATATTCCTTTAAATAAGATTCAGCCGGGCAGAAAAGACACCGTTTTGTCTGTTGGTTTGAGGGGCTTTTTGTCCACGTTGTTGTTGTGACTGTCAACAAACTGACAATCCTCTGTGTTTTTTTTGCTCATCTGTAGGGAGCCGCAACACCTCTGTGGAGGTCGTTGGCAAGAGAGGCGACAAGAGGAAGGTCGCCACTTCTGAGGCAGGACCAAGCAGAAAGAGACAAAGACTGGTCAGTGAGGACCACAAACAAGGTCAGTAGTCTTCTTTTGCAGTTGGTTCCTTTAGTTCACAACAAATCAATGTTTCATTGTTTTTTTTTTTTTCATCTCTAGATGACGATACAAGCTCATCATCCGACGAGAGCATCCCAACACTCGTCAGAATATCGTGGGCCGAAAAACGAAGCCTCACGCTCAATGTAGCGTCCATCTCAGCAGTCACCGGTAAGCTGATCGCGTGAAACTGCTCCTGGAGATGCTTCCCGTCATCAGTTCACTAAACACGGGGTTCAGACACTTCACAACAAACTGACAATCCTCTCTTTTTTTTTCTCTCTCTCCTCTGTAGGGAGCTGCAACATCTCTGTGGAGGTCGTTGGCAAGAGAGGCGTCAAGAGGAAGGTCGCCACTGCTGAGGCAGGACCAAGCAGAAAGAGTCAAAGACTGAACAGCAAAACCAACCACGGTCAGTAGTTTTAGGTTCAGGTCAAATTGAAATTGGTGTTACCATCGTAGGAAGGGTAGAGTTTAGGTGAAATGTAGTCGCTGTCACTCACAAATGTATTAAAAACAACATGTTTGTGTCTGCAGAAGAGTTGGAGGCCAAATATGAGCAACTGGGCCTCCTCGGTGCAGGAGGATGTGGAAATGTGTACGCCGGCCTCCGCAGGGCCGACAACCTTCCCGTAAGCGCTACACACACACACACACACACACACACACGTTCCCAAACGCACACACACCCTCTAACAAAAGTCTTGTTTCTGTCTCGCAGGTTGCCATCAAACACATCCTGAATGATAACGTCCACTGCACACATACGGTGAGTGAGCAACGCCTGACACTGTCAAAGTGTTCTGTTTGTGAATGTATCACAGAGGAACCTCTCTGATCCTCAACTCTCGCGTTACAGGACGACGAAGGCAACACAATTTCCATAGAGATCGCCATCATGTTGCAGCTGGCGGCCGAATCCGAGGGGGCATCGCCATACCTTACCCTGCTGGACTGGTACCAGTTGGAGGGGAAGCTGGTGATGGTGATCGAGAGGCCCATCCCCGCTATGGATTTATTTGACCATATCATGGCCAAAGGAGGCTCCGTGAAGGAAAAAGAAGCCAAGGTGAGCCGCTGTGATCAGCTCAGAGTCACAGCGCTGAAAGCGCGTCGACGGCGTCCTCTTCTGATCCCTCGCTTCTCTCTTTTTGTTTCCGTCAGATCATACTGAGGCAGCTGGTCGATGCGGCGCTCGATCTGGAGAACAAGAACATTTTCCACCGGGACATAAAGGTGGAGAACATCCTGATTGAGACTAGTTCGAATGTCCCACGTGTTCGCGTCATCGACTTTGGTCTGAGCTGTTACGACGATAAGAAAGAGACCTATCATGAGTTCTTCGGTAAGGTGTCCGGCTCTTGCTCCTGTTCTTCACCAACCCATCTGTGACTTTTGCACTGAAACAAAGCTTCTCAGCCCCACTGACTTTTTTCATTATGTGTGTGTGTTCTAGGAACTCTGTTCACCCCAGAGGTTCACTTTAACGCTGGGTACAGAGCAGGATCCACCACAGTGTTTCAGATTGGAGCCGTGCTGTACAACACCCTCCACAAATTCGAAATATTCAACACGTTGAAGTTCTTTTCAAAGTGTCAGGGTCTCCCCAAAAGAATCTCCAAGAGTAAGTACACTATACACAAACATGTCGAGAGACACAATTCTTTATATTTCAAATTCTGATGATGATCTTCACCTTTCTTCTCTTTCACGCTCCAGACTGCAAAGACTTCCTCCAGATGTGCCTGAGAATCGACCCCAACGAACGTCCCACCCTGGAGCAGCTGAAGAATCACCCGTGGCTCAAAATCTGCTAAGTCCTCAGCACACACACACAAATAGACAAAATGACATAGGGAAAACAACAACATATATATATATAAATATATAAAACAAATTATATATATATATATATATATATTACGGGGTATATATATATATATAAAGACAAACTAAAACACATATAAAAAGATAAATATATATATATATATATATATATACACTTACCAACTAAAATATATATAAATATACATCTATATAATAATATATATAATAAATATCATTAAAAGTAATCTACATATAAAATATAATGTATATATTATATCTATCTACATAGATATAATACATATATATATTAGATAAATCTAAATATACATCTATATAATATATATAATAAATATAATAAAAAATATATATATACATATACATACACATATAAATCTATATACATGTAGAATATATATTTAGAATATAATATATATATATATATATATATATTATTCATATCTATATTCATATATTTATTACATATATATATTTTATATATTGTTTACATATTTATATATATACATTTTTTGTATTATATTTGTATATACTTTAAAGATGTATATGCAGATCAATCTAATATTTTATATATCAATTATACATATATAATATATATGTAAATACACTTATACCCACTAAAATATAAATATACACAAAGACACACTAATACACCTATAAAAATATATATATATATATAAATACACTTATACCCACTAAAATATAGATATACACAAAGACACACTAATACACCTATAAAAATATATATATATATAAATACACGTATACCCACTAAAATATAAATATACACAAAGACACACTAATACACCTCTAAAAAATAAAAATATATATATATAAATATAATTATACCCACTAAACTATAGATATACACAAAGACAAACTAATACACCTATAAAAAATAAAAATAAATATATACATATATAAATACACTTATACCCACTAAAATATAGATATACACAAAGACAAACTAATACACCTATAAAAATAAAAATAAAAATATATAAATACACTTATACCCACTAAAATATAAATATACACAAGGATACACTAATACACCTATAAAATATATATATATATATATAAATACACTTATACCCACTAAAATATAGATATACACAAAGACAAACTAATACACCTATAAAAATAAAAATATATATATATAAATACACTTATACCCACTAAAATATAGATATACACAAAGACAAACTAATACACCTATAAAAAATACAAATAAAAATATATATATATAAATACACTTATACCCACTAAAATGTAAATATACACAAAGATACACTAATACACCTATAAAATATATATATATATATATATATATATATATAAATACACTTATACCCACTAAAATATAAATATACACAAAGACAAACTAATACACCTATAAAAATAAAAATATATATATATAAATACACTTATACCCACTAAAATATAGATATACACAAAGACAAACTAATACACCTATAAAAAATAAAAATAAAAATATATATATATAAATACACTTATACCCACTAAAATATAGATATACACAAAGACACACTAATACACCTATAAAAATAAAAATATATATATATATATAAATACACTTATACCCACTAAAATATAGATATACACAAAGACACACTAATACACCTATAAAAAATAAAAATAAATATATACATATATAAATACACTTATACCCACTAAAATATAGATATACACAAAGACAAACTAATACACCTATAAAAATAAAAATAAAAATATATAAATACACTTATACCCACTAAAATATAAATATACACAAAGACACACTAATACACCTATAAAAATAAAAATATATATATATAAATACACGTTTACCCACTAAAATATAAATATACACAAAGACACACTAATACACCTATAAAAATATATATATATATAAATACACTTATACCCACTAAAATATAAATATACACAAAGACACACTAATACACCTATAAAAATATATATATATATAAATATAAATACACGTATACCCACTAAAATATAGATATACACAAAGACACACTAATACACCTATAAAAATGAAAAAATATATATATATAAATACACTTATACCCACTAAAATATAGATATACACAAAGACACACTAATACACCTATAAAAATAAAAATATATATATATAAATACACTTATACCCCCTAAAATATATATATATATATATATATATAATACAAATATATATACATGTAATATATACATGAATTTATATATACGTATGACCCTCATTCAGCGTCCAGCCCAGCAGTCACTGGTAAGCTCATCGTGTCAAACTGTACTTTACATGTCATTCAGCTGACGCCTTTTAAAGAGACAAAGACTGGTCAGTGAGGACCACAAACAAGACAAACAAGGTCAGTAGTCTTCTCTTGCAGTTGGTTCCTTTAGTTCACAACAAATCAATGTTTCATTGTTTTTTTTTCTTCTCATCTCTAGATGACGATACAAGCTCATCATCCGACGAGAGCATCCCAACACTCGTCAGAATATCGTGGGCCGAAAAACGAAGCCTCACGCTCAATGTAGCGTCCATCTCAGCAGTCACCGGTAAGCTGATCGCGTGAAACTGCTCCTGGAGATGCTTCCCGTCATCCGTTCACTAAACACGGGGTTCAGACACTTCACAACAAACTGACAATCCTCTCTTTTTTTTCTCTCTCTCCTCTGTAGGGAGCTGCAACATCTCTGTGGAGGTCGTTGGCAAGAGAGGCGTCAAGAGGAAGGTCGCCACTGCTGAGGCAGGACCAAGCAGAAAGAGTCAAAGACTGAACAGCAAGGACCGGATCAAAACCAACCACGGTCAGTAGTTTTAGGTTTAGGTCAAATTGAAATT
This sequence comes from Pungitius pungitius, assembly GCF_949316345.1. Lineage (NCBI taxonomy): Eukaryota > Metazoa > Chordata > Actinopteri > Perciformes > Gasterosteidae > Pungitius > Pungitius pungitius. Next base: position 16,024,277 of record NC_084915.1, read on the forward strand.
GGTATTACCATCGTAGGAAGGGTAGAGTTTAGGTGACATGTAGTCGCTGTCACTCACAAATGTATTAAAACAACATGTTTGTGTCTGCAGAAGAGTTGGAGGCCAAATATGAGCAACTGGGCCTCCTCGGTGCAGGAGGATGTGGAAATGTGTACGCCGGCCTCCGCAGGGCCGACAACCTTCCCGTAAGCGCTACACACACACACACACACACACACGTTCCCAAACGCACACACACCCTCTAACAAAAGTCTTGTTTCCGTCTCGCAGGTTGCCATCAAACACATCCTGAATGATAACGTCCACTGCACACATACGGTGAGTGAGCAACGCCTGACACTGTCAAAGTGTTCTGTTTGTGAATGTATCACGGAGGAACCTCTCTGATCCTCAACTCTCGCGTTACAGGACGACGAAGGCAACACAATTTCCATAGAGATCGCCATCATGTTGCAGCTGGCGGGCCGAATCTGAGGGGGCATCGCCATACCTTACCCTGCTGGACTGGTACCAGTTGGAGGGGAAGCTGGTGATGGTGATCGAGAGGCCCATCCCCGCTACGGATTTATTTGACCATATCATGGCCAAAGGAGGCTCCGTGAAGGAAAAAGAAGCCAAGGTGAGTCGCTGTGATCAGCTCAGAGTCACAGCGCTGAAAGCGACTAAAATATAAATATACACACTAATACACATATAAAAATTAAAAATATATATATATAAATACACTTATACCAAAATACATATAAAAATAAAAATATACATATATATATATATATATATATAAATACACTTATACCATCTAAAATATAAATATACACAAAGGCACACTAATACACATATTAAAATATATATATATATATATATATATATATTATATATATATATATATATATATATATATATACACTGGTACCCCCTAAAATAGATATATACACAGCAAAAATTGGAGTGTTGAAATCTCAGGGTTAAAAATGTCCGAGTTGATTTTCACTCCCAGAGTGTAATTTTAACACATTCTGATTTAACTGATGTTTAGTGTTTATTTGGCAGAGTTGTTCATGTCAGTGTTAATGTAATTAAGCTCCGCCCATGCCTTTCACTTCTTTAGGTTAGAGACAGAGAAGACAAGTCTGCGCCGTTTTCTACCTCCCATGCACTACTACACGGTAAGTTCAATTAAGTTAAACTTACTGAAACAATTAAAAATTGATGCTGAGAATTTCTGTATGAACAATTAAATATCTACAGAGAATATATGCCTCACACAGCCGTGTTTGTTGCCAGGACTGAACAGTAAATTTGTCCTCGTGGTTAGCTAGCTAGTTAGCAGTGGATGGTAAGCTAGCTAACAGTTTGTTACTAAAACTATCTCCAACTTTATCAATAATGATTTAACAATTCACAGGCATGCTCAAAGCTAGGAAATACAAAGCATTATTATATAACTATATACTATATATATATATATACTTTATATTAACTATATAAAATCTTGTTTGAGGCTGGAGCTAACGTTTTTTTTCACTTTGAAGATCAAAGGGGCCGCAAATAAACGTGTCCCAACGGGTGTTTCACGTGTCTAGTTCACGTGTCTAGATATCCGTCAGATTCTATGACCTGCAGTGTTGGAAAAAGTACTCATTTACTTAAGTAAAAGTATGTATTACCATTACTATAATTACCAAGGTAAAGCTAAAGTACAAAATTAGCAGAAAATCGAGGTGTGACTGATATATATATATGAAATACATTTAAGTGCATCATTGAATACCTTTGAGTCGGTGCATAAGCAGACGATTTTCTGGAAAGTAATACTTTTGGGTCACCAAAAATGGTGTAACACTGTCGTCTTTTTACCGTTCTTGCTTAAATGTTTATTTACTTTGTTAAACTTCATTGCATGTCTCAGTCAAAATGCTGGTCCAGGTGAAGTACAGCCAACAGCAGAAGAATGTAAATGAGGATGAGGACGAAGGACTGTTTGACTTTCTGCAATTCCATTAAAAAGGTTAGCATGGCTTACAAAAAGGTTTTAAACCACATCCATGTTCTTTTTAAAGCTCTTTACATGTCTTTATCAGACTCTGTAAATGGGTGTACATTGCTAAACATTTTCAGTTCTGCAATGTGTGCTTCATAAAGTGTAAAGTATAATATACACCAAAACAGTCAATAAAAAAACCCACAATCATCAATTTTTAAATTTGAACTTGGAATGGGTTTTGTGAGGGACAAATACTCTATGTCTATTTAATGATTATACAGTGTTGGAAGTATGTATTTAACATGAACAGTTATTGGCTGTGAGGCAAGAAACAGTGCGGACTTCAAAACCTTATCTATTCCAGTCATGGAGAGATTTGGCCTGCCACCTGATGCAAATGTTATATACAAGGATGCAACAGGGACAGAAGTTGATGGAGAAATATTCAGCGAACTCGTTGGACAAGGCAATGTGGTCCTGACAGTTTTCTCGGATCAGGGTGAGATATCAAGGCAGGTGTAATAAAGCACTTTACACCTTAGCATATAATTTAATAATTTAAATGTTCTCTATTGCTTTAGAATTCTCTGATCTCTCCTTGTCTTCTGAGACGTCTGACTCAAGCTTCAGCTCAAGTGCATCAACTATAATCCTAGATGTTCCTAACAAGAGACAAAGAATTGAGGAAACACGTGACGCTGTGTCTGCTAAACAGGTTGGTTAATGCTTTCACATTTTTTCATTCTGAGTCACTACAAAAACTGTTTATCACCATGTTTTGTATTCTCATGTTTTTGTTTTTTATTAGTTGATAGAGGCTGTGCTAAGAGGCAAGTCCTGAGGTGAAGAAGTACTACAGGAGCATTGCATAAATGTACTAATGTACTAATTTAATATCTCCTCTCAGGCACTGCCCCACTAAAACAATCAGAGAAGATTATGCACGTGGGATAGTGATGCTGTTCCCTTCCCTCAAGGATCCATACTCCAAGAAGGGCTATGTAATAGGCATTATTATTGTTTAAACTTCAATGTCATGTTGTGACCCAAAACTGTGAGATTTCTTATGAGCCAGGTATTACAACACATTTCTTCTTTCATTTTATTATGATGCTGCAAGCTCTCTCCTATTTGACGAAGACACATCCTCCAGGCTTCTTCAGAAATGGGATTTGGTCTTCAAGACAAATGTCATTAAAGAGGCTAAGCGACTCACCTCAACACCAGAGTTGAGTCGCTTGGTGCAGTCAGCAGAAAGTCCCCCAGGAAGTGATCTTGATGAGGCAACAAGTGAGTGTTTTGTTTATTTGAATACATTTGCCATCATTTCAGTTAAACTATAACTGCAATAATATTTATTTTTTTCATTCTGTGTCTCTGAACGTTGATCTGATTTTTAGGATAAGTGTGGTAATAGTGATAATAGATGGATGACTGTTTAAAACTTTGTCATAGTGCCTCCCTGTTCTCATTCAAACTTAAAGTATTACATTTGAAGCGTTTTTAGTTAATTCTTGTGACTGTTTGTCCTCAGCCTACGACCAAGAAATGGCCTCCCTGTTGTTGCTGTTGCATCTCCTTCCACCACCTCCAGGGGGACTGAAGTCTCCAAAAATTAGTGCATGTGATGCAGTTGAAAGACTTGTTGTCTTTCACAAGGTAATTATATTATTAAGGGGATTATAATAATTTGTCATGTCAACTTCTTAGCCACATATGTAAATGAGGGTTGTGGATTGTAATTATGTCTTCATTCCCATCTTGCACTAGCCAATAAGATGTTAAAATAATCACTTCTATAATGTGTTTTTTTCCTTTGGCTGCACATTATTCTTGTGTCTAATGTTCAGTTTTCTGATCTCAACCATAGTCATGCTGCAGTTTGGAGGAGCATCTCCGCAACCAGCAGGGTCGGCAGCCTTGCAATCTTGCTCTTCTGACGCCCAACAGAGAGGAGGTACTCTGTACTCCTCTCTGTTGGGCGTCAGAAGAGCAAGATTGACAGCTTCTACATCACCATGGATAAGCGTCTCATCCCATGCAAGGCAAACCGCTCCCTCGGGGCATGTGATGAACTTTTCGAAGCACATTTTGTGTTTAAGTAAAGCTTAAGCGATAGTTCTGGAAGGAAGACTCCCCCTTTCACGGTGGGTCAATAGATGTGGCTGGCGTCTTAGCTGTTTGCAAACAGCGAAGGGGGCGGGGGAGGGTGGTTTCCACCAGTAACAAACAACCAACCAGAAGTGGCTATGGGTCGGGTGACCAATCATAGCATTGCTGTCAAACTATTTAAGGAGTGATCTTGTCCTGTCAGCTGTCATTTCAGGTCGGACCAGACGCAACCCTCCTCCACCCCAGGCACCTCCGGTCTAACAACAGGCAGCATCGGCCACTACAACTTCCTGGTGTCACCACCACCACCCGTGTCTGGACTCTAGGGGGGGAATTCTGGAGGAGCCGTACTGTGTCGCCTCCCCCGATTATCCTGTTCGAGGATAGAGTCCAAATCGCCAAAGACTATAATTCTGTTTCATACGTAATAAAGGGGTCTATTTGCAGAACGAGTCTCTCCTGATTGAATTTGTCTTACGATGTGGCACTTGTGAATTTTTATACATTCCTGAAGACAGAAGTCTTTTTTCAAATAAGTGATGTACTTTTGGTTGAAGATTACTTATTTTTTTTGACAAACAAGCTATTTACAGAGAATTTTGATGACCATCATCATGCATTCAGAGTATTACGAAGTGCGGAAAGATGTTTACTAAAAATGTCTGAGCTTAAATTTCGTAAACCGTTTGATATTCAAAGCTCATACAACGTTTCGGATGAAAGTTTGTACATTATACCTTCATTCACAATGTTTTAATTCAACTGACTGCAAGGGAGAAAAGGAATAAATGTTTTTGAAAATGTTTTTGATTATTGTGATTAATTCTTATTAATATAAGTATATATTTAATTAATAAATTTAAAATGAATTTTAACATTTTTTCAGTGTAGATAATTGACACATTAGGGAGAGTAATTAACACTACCAAAATAGTTTAAAAAAATTAACTCGGAGCAGTGTTAGTTGTCTAATCCCTCAGGGTTACTTTAACACTGTTTTGTGAGTTAATAAAGGAACTCTGGTAGAGTGTTAAATGTTTAACTATTTTGAAAGTGTCAATTTAACGGAGTTAATTCAACACTGGACTTTTTGCAGTGTATAAATATATATATATATATATATATATATATATAATACAAATATGTACATGTAATATATACATCCATTTAATATTACATATATAATATATATATATATATGTCCATATAAATATATACATACATTTATATTTATGTATATAAATACTCTGATATCCATTGGTCTCTTTGACAGAAAGCAGTATGTACATCGGAGGCAGTCCCTTGATGAGCTACAGGACCCCAATTCTCCAAAAAAAGATTACTGAATAATTACATTTGTATATGATCTAAACCAGTGTTTCTCAACTGGTGGGTCGCGACCCACTAGTGGGTGGCGGACCCGTTTGTGGTGGGTCGTGGGCCTTTGCATGGGAATATAAAAAATAAAAATAAAAATAAAAATTCATCCTGTGATTTTATTTTTGACCGATCGATTTGGGTCGCGGCTTGTCATTAAGGGGTCTTTTCTCTTCTTTTTGATGTTATGCTACAGTGTTCTTGAGTTAATGAGTTTGAATAAAAAAGACACATGGAAGTTTGATTGCTTTTCAACTAATATTTTAATCCTGATTTAAAGTGTTTATTCACATTCTCATTTATTAAGACATTTTTACCTTTAAAAAATGACAGAGGAAGAACAAAAAATACTTTTATATCTAGTAAATTATCGTGGTTAACATGATTATTTTCATTAAAATTAAGTCAGGCATTTAAAAGCACATACTAATTATTTTCATTACAAATAAACAAACTTTATTTATATCATTTAGGCACAAACAATAAAAAGAGAAAACTTGGGGTGAAGATGTCGCTGTTGAAGCATTTTAATCACTATTTCAGTCATGTTTTATTTCAGAGAAGAGAGAAAAATTGATCCAAAAAAGTAACCCTCACATTTAGAAATAGTTTATTATCAACCACTTGCTTTTGTTTACGTTTGTAAAACTGAAAATTCCTTTTCTTTATTGATATTTCTCAAACATAAAAATAAATTAAAGCTCCGTTATATCTTCTAAGGTGTTACATATGGGCAGTGTTTAAACTGGAGCACCGTAATTAGGTGGATAGTGTTTTTTTCATAATTAAAGCATATTGCAGCCTCTTGTTATTTGTGACAAAGGGGTTTACAGCGCATGCTCAGATGGCGCCTTTCTGCCCGCAGCCCTCCCGAGGACCGCTGTCATGTAGTAGCAACATAAATATTTAATTTCCTGTTCGCACTTTCAAAGTAAAGCAAAAAATGTGGCCCTGACGCTGTCTTGCGAAAGCCAATCAGCGTTGAGATGCTCCGCTCGTCATCGCCGCCGTCCTGCTGCCGCAGCGTGAACACACTTTGTGAGGCTGAGATGGAACGCCTGTTGGTTGGTTTGTGTCTAACCGAGAGACGCCGGCACCGAGCCGACACCACAGGTCATCAGACCGGCTGCAGGTCAGCCTGAAGCGGCGCCATCCAAACGCACTTCCTGGAGGAGACGGTGAAATTCAAGGTGTGTGCGATGCCGCATGACGTCATGAACCCGAACACGACGCCGTTTGCGGTTCCGATGTTTGTGTAATTCTTACAACAAAGAGAAGAAATGGTGTTTACTTATTTCCACGGTGGATAGTTTACATACAGATAATGAATAAATGTCCATGTGATGATCACTATATCAGGTTTTTGCTTGTTAAACTTTTTTTGTTTTATTTTATTTAGACATTGAATACAAATCCAACCTATAATCATATTAATTAGTTAATACAAAACAGTGTTAATATTTGAACGGGCCCCGGGCAAATTTGCTCTTCAAAGGTAGGGCCCCGAGGTCAAAAAGGTTAAGAATGATGCTGCTTGTTGGCTATGTTTCCAATTGTGGATAATAAGCAGTCATTGGAGGGGTTTTCTTTCTATATCCACAAAGGGTAGTCGAATATTTACCTCCCTTTACAGCTCGGACTTGATCTCTAAAACTTAAGTTACATCTTATGTCTAACTGTTAACGTTAGCTGCTTAATGCGCATATAACTGTGTGCTCAACGGTTAGATTAGATTCAATTTTATTGTCAACACACATGTACAAGTACAGAGCAACAAAATTAAATTTAGCATCCAACCAGAAGTGCAGTAGTAGTAGGTACAAGTATACAGATAATAAGTATCTTACAAATATAAGTTATATAATATGGGATATGCAGATTGATTGAGGTAATATGTACACATTATACAGGTTGATTAGTGAATTTAAATGTAGGTAGACTATAAGTAGGAACTATAAACATGACGGGAGATGACGAATTGCGGGGTTTGTGGGTGGTGGTTAGTCCGTTTGGTGACGATTTCATTAAACAGTATTTATATATGTGTTGGGGTAAAAACGTCTTTTATTTTGAAATTCTGAGAAGATTACTTCCTGTTCTCGTGCCGCCTTCCTCCATGAAGACTTGATACCGTTCGAGTGAGGAGAGAGGAGCGAGGAGAGAGGGAGGGAGAGGGAGAGAGAGCGTGGCGAGGAATCCCAGCAGCCCCCAGGAGAGTGAGAGCCGGACCGGCCGGACCTCCCCCCCTTCCCCCACCCCCTACCACCTCCTCGCCGGAGGAGGACCCGAGAGAGAATCACGTCGCCACGGGAGAGGCCTCGGATCAGGTAACCGCGACGTGTGAGCCCGCCTTTCCCGCCCCCCCTGATGCTTCCACCCGGGCGCGCGCGAGGCGCTCAGCGCGGCGACGGAGCGCCTCGCGCGATCTCAGGAGAGCCTCCTCGGATCCTTCCGCTCCCCGCAGCCGTCCTTGCCTTGCGTGGCCTCTCTTGGACGGGTGCTGCTGGGTCGATGACATGCTCGCGCGGCTGAGGAAGAGGAATGAGAGGAAATATTTTATCAAACAACCGCGTTTTACCTGTGTGTAATGAGCTTTAAATTATGCGCAATAAGAGCGGCATATTGGAAACCAACGCTGAGCTTTTTCTATTAGCGGGTATAAATTGCAAATATGCTATTGTGTTTTTTTTTTCTTTTACCAAATTGTATCATATTTCGATCTTGTTTTCACAAATAGCCGGCAATGCACGGCATAAATATAAATCGAAAGTTTCCACGAATAAAAGCTGGAGGCATATCTTCCAATAACAACAGTGGAGGAGGGATAGCTCGAAGCTCTATTCCAATGGTCACTCCTACTAAACAGCAACAGAACAAAAGACCTCCTGAAATCAACCAGCGACTTATTGTGTGTGTCACCCCTAGTCTTCCTCTTGCACAAGGAGCACTACATTAATAATGTCAAGAAGTGCATTGTTCTGCAGAGCAAGAGGGGACTGCTGCACATTCATAGTGCATGCCCTAAAATAACACTAGTCCTTTTCCCAAGTAGATCTTTACAGTGAATTCTTATTAAATAAGGGTTGGCACAACTAGTAGTCCCTTGACGCTAAAGTAAGAATCCGATGTTAAAACATGGAAACATAATTTATGTGTCCAATATTAATAAGAAAACTACTATTATATAGTGCAACCTTATTTTTTAAAATAATATTCTTGCAAAATACAGTAGTTTGGTCTTCTTTGATGAGAACCTGTTTTCACATAGACAAATCTAAGTGATGTGGGCTACCTGGGCTGAGTGCAGCTACCTGGGGTGCATTGCCGTTCGGACGTCCGAGAGGTTGTGAGAACACGAGTGAATAAAACCCGGTGGAGAAAAGTGACTTAGTGGTGTTGAATGTCACGGCCAAACCCCTCAGTACCAACGGCATCATGCAGGAGGATATACTGCGGAGAGGAGATCACGATGCTGGGAGGATGGGAAGCTGGGATAGCCCTCCTCCCTGGTGAAGGAGGGAGGATGGACAAACCCACGGTTTGGCGCACCACTCCTTTCTCTCTCTCTCTCTCTCTTTTCTCCCACTCTGACTCTCCCTCTCTTTATACTGGTGCATTATCGTTCTCCTCCCTGAGCGTAATCAGCCTGTCAGCAGTCGCAGACTCAATCAGTCACTCCCTCCCCTGATCTCTGACCAGCACAGTGCCGGGATCTGCCGCTGCGCGCGGTGCACGTTAATGATGTGCTGCACAGTTTTCCCTTTTTCTCAGTTCTTATCATTGCGTCTAATCAGGGGAAGCACAGTTTCCTTCACAGATCACTGTGATAATCTTTTTTTGGCGGGCTCAAAGTCCGGCTGCGGCTTCCATTGTCCCTTTTTTGTTACTGATATTGAAACGGTCACCCCACAGAAACTCGTTGTCCTGGAGCCTCTCTAGCAACAACATGGCAACGTCTTACCCAGGATAAAAGTAACAGGCTCTTCCCTTGTGCTGCCAGGCAGAGTGCGGAGAAAATTGTTTAAGTGTAGGCAGACACGCCATTACCCTCTGGTAATAATGCCTCCCTGGCTATAAGTGGATTTGACATCCCCCCCCCCCCCCTCCCCCCCTGCCCAATTGATCGGTAGAGAGGGAGGGAGGGTGCGTGCTCGGGCTGCTCGCTCCGGTTCAGGGCCGCGAACCCGGGAGCTGTCCGTGGTGCTGCTCAGTCGGCTCCGTGCGGCCCTCAGATGGACGCTGTCCCTGGTGCTGAAAAGCCTGCCGCTGCCTTTTCGCTTGTCCCTTCTTCACCAGACCCGATTTGCAGCATCAGGTTTTTTTTTTAGCCAATCAGGACCATGCACTAGTTTGACAAAAGGTGTTTTTTTTCATTAATCTGGTGCAAGGTAGACACAAACATAGGCTGACCTTTTTTTATAAGCCTGAAAAGTTATTCGCTCCTCCCCCAGGCTAACTCTGAACTTAAGATCCATTTTTCTATGTTAGCAACCGGTGAAAATCTGAATTTTTTTCCTTCTCCAAATCGAGGGACAAAAGACAGGGTGTGCTGCACACGTTGTAAAACCCCTCTGGGTAAAAATTTAGATTTTCAGTGCTCATCATTACTCTTTCAAAGTTGTGACAAGCCTTGCAGGCATTGGCCTTTTGTTTCTGATACGGAAAACATTAGTCGTTGCCGTTTGGCAGAGGTGGTTCAGCGGTTTTGGGACCCCGGGGGCCGCGGTGCATCGAGAGCGCCTCGGTTAACAAGTCGGTGGAGAACGTGCTCTGCACAACGAGGGGAGAGTAAGCACTATGAATTATTTGTTACCCTGGATCAACACGTCGGAGCCCAAAGTGTAGCTGCTGATTAATTCACACTGCGTTACACAGTGTATTACACACCTTATTACTGCAAGGGGCACTTTGCCTCCTTTCTACTGCGGCTCAGGAGTATTGATCATTGATTGGACGCCTTTCCCCCTCCAGCTTTTCACCTCTCTCCACTGCGGGAGATGTCAGTTTTGAGTCATGACTCGGTTGTTGTTGTTGTTTTTTTTCGGGGGAGGGTTGTCTGCGCAGTCTGTCAATCATGAATTAGTCAACATCTCATCACTATTTCATCCTCAGCGGAGGTTTTGTTCCTCCTCCACGTGTCATTTCTCATGTTTTAGACATGCTTTACACGTTTAACGTAGTTTCTCGTTCACTTAAATCCGTTGGCCACTTGGCGTGGCGAACGGCCGGCGTGCCATCTCGCCAAACATCAACGCCTCCCCCCCCCCCGCCACGGCGTCTTTCTACCGTCTTTATTGCCCATTATCTGGGAAACAAACCGGCCACTTTCTGCCAATTTCTGACTAAGCGGTTCCTTCCCCTCTCCTGTGGTTTCTGCTGCAGTCCCGTCCTTCCTGCCGCGTGGGCCGTTTGTAATTTATTTCCACTTCGTTCCTTCGGCATCTCTTTTGCTAACCACACTTGAGCCTCGAAACGCCGTTTTCTTTTCCAAATCGAAGCATCACTTAATGTTTGACGACGCTTCGTGCCGTGCTTAAATCCTCATGAGGTGTCATGGATTGCAGTGTGACGCCGGTGTGGACAGTTAGGGTCAGGTGAAGGGATGTTTCTTTCATCTTCGATGATGATCCACGAATCCATGAATCCTTTCAACCAGAGCGTTAATATAAAACTGCAAACGCATTATCTCTTTTTTTTCAGAATGAGGTTTGTTTGGAATTCGTGCAGAATGATTTGCAGATGCACCACTCCAACCTTTCCAGTCTGATACTGAAACCTGAGCTTTGTGTATCTTCAACTACAGACTACTGATACAATACCAGTGTTTCTATAAAGGGCGCACGGATAAAGGCCTTTTTCTGACCTTTTTGCAAACAAAGGCCGTTGACATAATATATTCCGAAATGATTTGTAATGCTAGTAGCGGCTAATGTAGCAAGAGGTCCGGTTGTCTGACTCTCTGAGATCTCTACAACCCTCATTTACACTGAATTTAGTTTGTTTTATATTTGATATTTCTTTTCAATTTTTTTTTTGCAGAATTGAATTGTAAAAATGACTTGATTTGAACAGTATATCGTTGGCAGTACGTACTACATTATCTTGTTATACCAATGTATCTGTGATAAGAAAATATCAGGCTGTTTTTATTATACCAGCAATGCATGAACTGAACTCAAGGAACTAATCTTCTTTAGCGTTTACAGCTATTGAGGTAAAAGGAGAGTAAATTATTAACAAAGCCTTGGACGGATGAATTCGTACATTGATGGTTGCTATGTAGACAACAATTCTATTGCAGCAAATCTCATGTTGTACTGTCAATATTGATTAGAACATTGCTGGAGAGGCACTATGGTAATGTATGACATTTTGGGTAAAAGCTAGTGGATTTGGGGATTATCTAATGTTTTTGTATTGATTATCCCTCAGTTTGTCCTCACGCTGACCCACCAGTCCCACTGAATGCCCTGCCGGTCCGGAGCTGATCAATGAGTACATGGCTCCTTTAATGCATAGCAGTGATAATTAGGCCCTCGAGGATATCAGGGAACTGACAGATGCATCATTTTGACCCAGTGAATCCAGGCTGGGCTCAAGGCAGCAGCACAAATCGACCTCGTATTCCGACAGAGCTTCCACTGTTGAGGTTTAAAAAGCTGGATTTGGCTGTCAGCCTGCTGTGTGTTTGTGTGTGTGTGTGTGTGAGCGTAGGGAGGGAAGTTGGCTACCTTTTTGTATAGAGTATTGTGTGATAGAAACGCAGCGCTTGTGATGCCTAACCACGTGTGTGTGATACGAGATGTTGAAGTCCAGGTCCTTTCTGGTCGTTTCAGGGCTGCAGAATGTTCACCTCAGTGAAGGCCTTCGACGGGCAGCAGTACTCCACCCTGAAGAGGCAGTGCTTGCAGAGCGGCCTGCTCTTCGAAGACCCCCGCTTCCCCGCCGTCGACGACTCGCTGTTTCACCACGGCAACAGGATCGGGCGCGTGGTGTGGAAGAGGCCTCGGGTGAGTCGGAGCGTAGATTGGCGGTTTGAGGCTGCCTGCGGCTCTTTGCCGACCGGTCACCAGGACTCAAAAGCTTCAAAAGATACATATTATAACATTATCATATAAAAATAGTGTACTTAAGTGGACCGTGCTAATGCTGCTACGGGCCCCCCACCCCAATGAGTCCCTCGCGCCTGGTCAGCGGCCATCAAGCGCTTCTCCTCTCCCTTCTGTGGTCCTCTGTGGTGGCGCCCGGGCGACCCGACGTCTATTTCAGTGGCAGATGATACCGGATGCAGGGCCTCAGGATTCAGTGAGCTGACTCCCCCCCCCCTCCTGCCCCCCCCCCCCCCCCCCCCACGCAGCGGGCTGTGGCTCTGGACGGAGTAACCTCCTTCTGCCTGTGTGCCGCCGCCGCCGCTGCTGCTGCTGCAACAGCAAGCGTGCATCGCCATGGAAACTGGGTCACACAGATTATATGTTTTGGTCTCTGCCGACTTCAGTCATGCAGACTGAGAACTGGAAGGAGCTTCCTTTTTTTTCGTCAGGACAGGATTTGTGTCTTCAGTGACGGTGGTTTATGTCAGCAGGGGGGGGGGGTGGGGGGGGGGAACAGGAAGCCCAAACGGGCCTTTTAAAAAAAAAAAAAAATTGTAGGGCTGTTTATGAAGCACGCTTAGTGTGCGGATCAGATTCTAAAGCTACTCATCACTAGTGAATCACAAAAACAGCTAAATGACACTTGCTTTTTGTCCTTGAAAGCCTATAACCAGTAAGACGTGAGAAGATAAAAGTACGTCATTGGTTCTTTAAAATAACGGCTATTTGAAAATGAAAGGCGTGTGTTCAGATCATTTTACTAGAAGGAGTTTGTTTGGTACGACCCAAAAATCCCAAATTCCTCAGGGAGACAATCGTTGACCAACCTAGATGTGCTACTTCAAGGGGGGGGGGGCAACCAAAGCGTTATTTTCTAGATTGATCCTTTTTTCTTTTTTTTTTTTTCTTCAGTTTTTCAAAGCGCGAGGTGAATTCTTAAAACGCGTTCCGTTTAATTAATTATACAGAACCGCAAAAATCAGTAAATCCCCCATAATCGCGAGATTTTCCGCTAACGATGAAGCACGATTAAAATAGTTGCCGATGATGATGACCTAATCTATTACAATTTTTTTTTTAATTGTGCCCTCGCCTGTCCCGGTCCGACTTGTCGTGCGCTCCTTTTGAAAAGCGCGGTTTGGATCTGATGAGCGTGGGAAAAAGTGGGCGATGGGGAATCGGATGTCAACTTGCCGATTGGAGTGGACTGTCGGGGAAAAGGGCTTCAGTCGCGCCGTGATTGATGGCACCCGTCATATTTAGAGTTGTTTTAGCTCGGCGTGCTGGACGGACGGGGATCTCTATAAATAATCGGATGCTAGACCTAAATTTCCACTCCGTAAAAGCCTGTCGGCAGCAGTTTGGTGCGCAGCGGCGGGAAAAGAACCCAGAGTCATCATAACTGGTACATCACCTTATGAAGGCGGGCGGGGGGGCGTCACTTGTCTTTTTGTTTTTTCGTTCATTTATGGGAAGTTGATTAATGACGTTTGTTTAGCTCGGTGTTCTCGAAATTGTTCTTCCAGGATTGATTCAATAAAACCCAGACGGGTTCCTGCCCTCGTGTCGTTTCTTATCCGCCCGGCGACGCAGAGGTTGTGTTATCAGTGGGAGGGGGTGAAGGTTCACACCCCCCCTCCCTCTTCTCCTGTAGAGGTTGTTGAGCTCGGCGTTATCCTTGCTCAGATGCGCCCAGGCGATATTTATGGCTGCAATGAAGTCCCGGTGGAAGAGCGTGGCTAAAGAGCAGCCTCTAATAAAATGTTCCCCCATCTCCGTCCATCTCACATTGTCCCTCAGCCTGCCCCCCCCCCCCCCCTCCCCATCTCTTCCACTGATTTGTGCTTATTTATGTCCCGACTAGGCGAGGGCGGGGCGATGTGACGCCACATGCTGTGAGACGGAGGGGGACGTTTCCGCTGAGTACTCAATGCGATTAATACCAACTCATGACTCAAAGCAATCCCTGTCCTTGTGTTTTCTTATATTATAAAAATCATCCCACCTAATTATAAGTATTTAGATCTTAAAGCACTGTTATATCAATATTCCTAATCAGGAAACATCTCTTATTTAGGTACGAAAACGTTGCACGAGCGCATCCCTATTTGTATATATATGTATATGTATGTATACATACATATACATATATATATACAAATATATGTATATGTATGTATACATATATTTGTATATATATATGTATATGTATGTATACATACATATACATACACTTGGTGGTGTTTAGGTACGCGATGGTTCCTCACGGAGGCCGATGGACGGTGCTGAGGAGTTCTAAATGATTAGGCCACAATGTCCTCATTACTCCGGTGTCTGCGGGGCTCTGCCGGGGATCGATGCTGCATTACTCTTCCGCCTGAGCCAATCCGTGGTCGGCGAGGCCGCCACAGGGAGCCCCCCCCCCCCCCCCCCCCCCCCGCCGCCGCCGCCTCTCAGACCACCGATCAATGCGGTTGTGGACATCGGGGGCAAGAAAGAAAAAATAACTTGGGACTAAAATGTGACTGAGAGCTCAACTCCGGACCCGGGAGTTAAAGATTTGTTCCGACCCGCTCGAGCAGGAAGTGTTTGAGTGCTGGTCTTTGTAAGGTGAGGTGGGAGGGGGGGTGAGGAGGGAGGGAGGGAGGGAGGGAGAGGGGGGCCTAGGGCAGAGGACCACAGGTCTCGTCTCCAGGGAGCGCTGCACTGGCCTCTGCTTCTGATTAGAAGCTAGCCTTTTACAGCAAGCCGAGTCAGCAGATTACTGACCTCTGTGTGTGCGTGTGTGTGTGTGTGTGTGTGGTTTTTACCCCCCACACTTGAACATGCAACATAGTGGGTTTATGCTGTGGTCGGCATTAATTGACATACACAACGTGACACTGAAAGGTTGCAGGTTTTTTTTTTTTTTCTAACGATTGATACAGTGACCAGAATCTCTTAACTAACCTTTTTTCTCTTTATTTACTCTCATACAAGAATACATGAGCAAGAGCATCTGGGATTATCCATTACACACATTGCAAATTTACATGAGATCTAAAGGGCTCTATGCAAACAATACATTTGTCCCTGTTTTCAGCAAATGCATCTTTCAGGTTCTCACCTGCAAAGTCTCTCCACCACATATACATTTTGCACACACACAGGTCCATCTATTCACCGTGTTTCAGACACCTTTTGGTGGGCCGCGCTGCCCCCCCCCCCCCCCCGTTGCCAGGCTGCGTTGCCTTTTCAGGGTGCAGCCTCTAATGTTGCAGATGATTTTCTCTCCGAGCGTAAATGACAAATAGCCTCTCCCCTGCGTCCGGGCGGATCGGCTTTCATTAAAAGGCCGTTTGCGCCGCGGTGCCCGCTGCAGAGGTCCGCCGTGTGTAATTCACGTGAGTAAATGCTCTCTCTCTCTCTCTCTCTCTCTCTCGCCCTCTTTTACTTCTCCGGCCCCCTAGTTGAGTGCGGCAAGTGTGTAAAGATAAAGAGCAGTTAAATGGCGCTGGGCTTTCCCATTCGAGTAATGGCCCGAGGTGCCCATCGACCCGCCGCTCCCATAAAGCAGGGCAGAGCCAACGGGCTGTTCACGGCCCGGAAGGCTGCCAGCGGGCCGTAGTAAAAACCACGGCGCTCCCTCTTTTATGTTGGGCTGGCGTTAACCTTTTTTTTTTTTTTTACATTAAAGATCAGAATATCGGCCTGTCACCGAAACGAAGGGGGGTGAGAGTGTGTGCAGAATCGATTAGGTCGTGGTTTGACATAAGCATCAGGCGCTGGGAAGGGAACGTATTACTCAAGAGAGATGGTGATCCAAACCAGTTCGGGGAACTTGTTGTTTTGAATATTATCTCCGCCTCTGGGTCGGCGTCCACGGCAACCGTTGAGTGGAAAAAGAGCCGCTGGCTTCTGAGGTGTGTAAATATATATATATATATATAGCCCACTCAGTTAGGCTAGTAACACTTCTGAGGCTTTCTCTCTCCCTCTTTCTTATCAAAATATCTCTCATTTGTGGAAATGATAACATGCTATTTTTTTCAAAATAAGAATCAAAAGCCAAATACCAAGAGAATACTGTACATTTTGTGAATACTGTGTACAAAGTGCACTTTATACCGAAACTCGAAAAATTAGAATGTCGTGCAAAAGCTCATTACTTTCAGTAATTCGACTTAAAAGGTGAAACTAATATATTATATAGACTCATTACATGCAAAGTGAGATATTTCAAGCCTTTATTTGATATAATTTTGATGATTATGGCTACACAATATAATATTAGTTTCACCTTTTTAAGTTGAATTACTGAAAGTAATGAGCTTTTGCACGATATTCTAATTTTTCGAGTTTCACCTGTATGTATTTTTATTAAGTCCATTGTGAAGGATTGGAAATAAGTAACTGTTTTTTTTTTCCGTAGACCTCCCCTCCTGTTTGTGCCATTGATGCCGTAGTGTAGCTTATTGTGCGTACACAAAAGAGCAGAGGACAGGGTGTCCCTCTGAGTGCCCGGTGTCGGCTCGCACCCTGTAGTATTCATCCCACACTTCATCTCCGGAACAACAGGGTGTCTGACCGTGTGTGTGTGTGTGTGTGTGTGTATAGGTGCATTAGTCCTGCAGAGGGAGAGAAGCTCATTGAGGACCATGTCGTTAGACGTAATAGAGGTCCGTCTGCACACACTGTGGTAGAAAATGGACCCCAACGCTGCAGCCACAGGAAATGTGATTTCATAAAAGCACGCAGCCCTCCCACACTTAGGCCGAAGATTGTGAACATGATACGTGGGTGCGCCGGGACAGATGGTCTTTTTTTTTTTTTGTTGGATTCATGCATTCGCCTTAATAAACCATTCGAGCTCCTTTGGTGTAACGTACACCCTGTGTTCACATATGCTATTTCACCTTTTACCCTGCAAAAAAGACAACTTGTTGTTCTCCACTAAAACTGTATACGACCTTTGGCGACCTTTTCTAAACGCTGCCTTGTCGGCGTTTGAACCGCGGAGATGCCCCGCGCTGAACTTTTGTGCGTCTGTGTTTGGGGGGTGTAGGAGCTGTGCGAGGACCCTCACCTGTTTGTGGATGGCATCAGCGCACACGACTTACATCAGGGACAGCTGGGTAACTGCTGGTTTGTAGCGGCGTGCTCGAGTCTGGCCTCAAGGGAGTCTTTGTGGCAAAAAGTAAGTGCTTTATTTCATTCTTCTACACGGATGTGTTGTTCTGTTCTGTCTTTTTCTGCTGCTGTCTTCTTCTTTTTTTCAGACTCCACCAGTTTGGCAGAAATGCTTGTGTCATGTGTCATAATGCTGTGTCAAATCCTCCTTTTTAGCCATTTTTGCTGCTGAGTCAAATTGAAAATCCGTCTGGTAGTAAATGTGTTTTTATTCTAAACATCTACCCATGATGATCCGTCTCAAATTTGAGGTGTCATATATTACGATGTGAACTTTCGCTTGTCGGGGGGGGGACATTGACCGACGAGATCTTCTGCATCCATCCTGAGAGAGCAAACAAAGGGATCAACGAGGTTTTAGTGGGATCTGAAACGAGATGTCGCAGCGAGATGATGGATCGCGACGGTCTGCTTTAGAGCGGATGTGTACACACACTGTATCCCTCATTCTCTGTTTGCTCCGGCTCTCTCTCCCCGTATGATCCCACAAACGCACACAACCATCCTACAACTCTGTATCCATTGAGCAGCGTGTTTACTGCTTAATTTCTTTTCTTTTTTTTTTCTTCTACATCCATACATTCCTTTTATTCCTTGTCATTTGCTTTTCTCGCCGAGAGCATTGCCTCTTGAGAGTGTCAGGTCAATTTTATTCATGCAGCTCAATATCACAAGTTTTCCTGAAGGGGCTTTAGAGTCTGTAATAGAATACGACACCTTCTGTCCTTCGACCCTCCCGTTGGGGTCAGGCAAAACTCCCCAGAAAAGCCTTTTTAGATGAAGACGAGCGACAGAGGACGGACCCCTGGCGGACAACTCTTTTTTTTACAAATGTGAAATAATTAACCAAATTGAATAGAAATCCGGAGAACCCTGTTTGGGTTGCGTTATGCGACAGTCCTGGGCCTGGAGCTTCCATGCTACTGGTCTGTTTGAGATGTGGATCAAGATGCGTGGAAGTGCCGCGTGGTGGTTTTGTTTCGTGTTGTCTTCCTGTGAAAGCAAAAAACAAGCAACGGTCCAACTCTCACGGGAGCAGATCGCGTTCCCCAGTGAGAGCCGAGTGCTTTCTACATTTTTTTTTTTTACTTTGTATCGCTTTAATCTGCTAATTAGCTGCAAATGGTGCCTCTCATTCGGCTCCAGAGCTGTTGTGCCCTATTAGATCCCTGTAATTACTCAAAGCACGATATATGTTTAATTTCTAGGGTATATTTGTTTATCGTCACTTAATAATAAGATGCCTTCAGGGATAATTTTCCCCAAAGCCAGTGCATTTGTCAAGGCTGATTCTTTCTATTTATGCATTCAAGTCTGCAGGCGACATTTTTGGTGGTTTGTTGTTATCACAGAACGGATTGATGGTTCGGGCGGTGAGTTTAGAAACCAGTCCAATACCCCCCCCCCCCCCCCGACACCTCGGTTATTTTCTATTCTCTCGCACCTCGTCTGACGCGCTGCTTCTCGTCTGCAGTCACGCTTTGTGCTCCATCCGCCCGTTGCGGAGGCCGAGGGGGGTGAAATCCACATGCCTCCCCCCCCCCTCCCTCCCTCCCTCTCTCTCTCCCTCTTGCTCGTCAGGGTCACCGTGCGAGACAGAGACGGATGAGGCAACAGGAACCTGGAATATGAACAGGCATGCGCTTGTCTCTATCCATTACCCCCACCAGGGACTCATTTCAAGCCAAACCCGCCGGGGGAGGGGGGGGGGGGGGCGGCTGTTTGTCGAAAGAGGAGCAACACGCAATCCCGGAGAATTAAGCGCCCGCCGTCGTTGGTTAAGAAGACCAACACCTTTTTTGAGTTACTGGATTTATTTGTGTACAGCTACTATTTGACATCACAGGACACAAAGGTCAACAGGCTCAGTAACGAAAGCAAAGGAGGAGGGTGGGGGGGGGGGGGGTTGCCTCGTCCC
Source organism: Pungitius pungitius (assembly GCF_949316345.1). Lineage (NCBI taxonomy): Eukaryota > Metazoa > Chordata > Actinopteri > Perciformes > Gasterosteidae > Pungitius > Pungitius pungitius. Next base: position 16,043,928 of record NC_084915.1, read on the forward strand.
ATTCCGAGGCGTCGGATGATGCGACAATGAAGGATTTCTTTGCGCAAGCAAATCAAAAAGAGGAGGTTTTTTAAGTCCAAGGCCTCAGCGATCCACCGTGAAGGCGATGGAGCAGTCGACCGCCTGAGGGCCGCAGCCGTCCGCGAACGCAAACAGGAAGTACATCACCTTCCTCACCCTGGCCGACTCGGCGATGCGCTCGCCGAGCTCGTGCGCGTCGGCCTCGTAGCAGCGGACGGGGGCGTCGCCCGAGTCGCCCGGCGCCCTCCAGAAAACCCCCACGGGCTCCAGCAGCTGCCGCGTCATCAGGTTGGTGAGGTCCGGCGTCCACAGCTGCGAGGTGGCCGTGATGCTGAGGCGCCCCGCCTGGACCGGCCCCGCCGACCACCGCGAGAAGCCGAGCGCCTGCCCGGGGAAGTCCAGCCGGTACACGGCCTCGTTGGGACCCAGCAGGCGCTCGCCGTCCTGCCCCCTCTGGCCCCGCTGCTGCAGGGACTGGACCCGCAGGCGCATCACCTCCGTCAGGTGGGTGTCCGGCCGGAAGGTCAGCGCCAACTCCGCGGACATTGCTCTCGGGGGGGGGGGGCGGCGGCGAGAGGTTCGGTGCCACGCGGCTGGATTTCGGCGTCCGTTCCCTTCCCTTCACTCACTCTCGCGCGTGTGTTCGTGTCTGCGTGGCGTCGGCAGGGGGAAGAGGGCTGGCCGGTTGCCAGGCAACGGGAACAAACGAGATCTCTGCTCTCTCCTCGGGGGGGAGGGGAGGGGAGGGGAGGGGAGGGGGGGGGGGGGGGGGGGGGCGGGGCGGCGTCTTGTTGTCTTTATTCGGCTCTCCCGGGCGGCGGGGGGTTAAATGTGATCACCCAAAGAGTTCTGAAAAGGGTAAAGTAGCCCTGGGTCACGGCTGAAAGGTGAGATGAATGGAGCCTTCACTCTCTCTCTCTCCCAGAGTAAGCAACAGCGAGGTGGGGGCGAAAGAGAAATCACCTCCCGAAGGATTACAAACTGACTCTTGAGGTTTCTGTGGTGCAGTCCCCCCCCCCCTCCTCCTCCTCCCCTCTCCTCCCTCCCTCACCCACCTTTTCCCCCCTCGGCCAGATTCTCTCCATCAGCAGAGTGTCACCTCCTGGAGAGAGGCGTGACAGGAACTGCTGTTCAGTAAGCGGCACCTTTCCAGGCAAACCCCGCCCGAGCGCCGTCACCTGATTCACTCGGGGTGTCGCTTCCCGCATCCTTTCGCCCTCTTGAATGTGGCGATGCAATTTAAAAAAAACAATCTGGTGGATGTTTTCGCAGGTCGCCTCAATGTTTTAAGGTTCAGTTGTGTGACGTGATGCAGAAATAAATGTTTCCAGCAGTAACAAGCGACAGAAAAATCCACCTTTTTGGCTGCTATGGCAACATAATGTATTATGTATTGATTGTTTGCAAACCTTCACGATTGTATGTGAACGTATTGTTTGTTTGTTTACCTCTCTCCTCAAAACCAAACATTTTGCAAAATGGTGGCTTGGTTTCACTGGACCACAGTAAATCCAGGCAGCTAAAACGCACGCACACACACACACACCGCAGTTATTACCTCTCACCCATGTCCTATTACAGCTGGATTTATGACCGAGGAGGGGGCCGAGGTGATAAATCTGTCCCTTAATGCTAAATGCATCAGCGGACACGAGGAGCAGCCCGCTCCACCTTGACATCACTCAAGCTCCGTGGGCCCATCGGTTTGTTTGGCTTACCTGCCCTCTCCCCCCCCCTCCTCTCCTCCTCCCACCTCTCTCTCCCAGGTCATTCCCAACTGGAAGGAGCAGGAGTGGGACACGGAGAAGCCCGAATCGTACGCCGGGATCTTCCACTTCCGCTTCTGGCGCTTCGGGGAGTGGGTGGACGTGGTGATTGACGACCGGCTGCCGACGGTGGACAACCAGCTGGTCTACTGCCACTCCAACGACAGCAACGAGTTCTGGAGCGCCATGGTGGAGAAGGCCTACGCCAAGTTAGTACCAGCGCCAACGGATCCGAAAACCCAAAACACTGTTCCTAACCCCCCCCCCTTCATCCCCCCCATGAACCGAACCCTCCTCCTGTTCCCGTCAGGGTGTACGGCTGCTACGAGGCTCTGGACGGGGGGAACACGGCCGACGCGCTGGTGGATTTCACGGGCGGCGTCTCCGAGCCCGTGGACCTGCTGGAGGGTCAAATGGCAACGGATGAGGCGGCCCGGAACCAGCTGTTTGAAAGAGTGCTCAAAGTCCACAACAGAGACGGCCTGATCAGCTGCTCCATCAGGGTGACTTGTTTTGTTCTTTAGAAATGTGCTTTTGTGCTTTTTTATGCTTATCTCTACGTGGGGCTTTTGGGTCTGAACGCTAATGTCCGATGGTAATTCCATTAGTTTGGCAGCCGTTTGCACTTAAACCAAAGTATCGAGAGTTGGAAGTTGGAAATTTGACCGGACGACTGTGCAGGATTAATATTCATCTGATGGAAAGCATTTTGTGTGTCAAACGTTCAACAAAACCCATTAGCAGCATTTCAGCACCTGTTCTCTGAACACGATCGAATCCACCACCAAAACCGACCCCTTGTGCCCCCGCAGCTCTTTATTAAAGCATCATCTGCCGTGATTTTCGAGTCCAGGGATGAAACGCTGGCTGTGTGTGTTGACTTTCTCTTTCTCTCTTTCTGCCAAACCTCTGCATAAATTCTCCCTGCTACTTTTTAAAGGCTCTTCAAGGCTGTCAAAGCCGGGTGGTTCTTTGTTTGAGGTTACGTTGGGTGAAACGCACAAATGAATAGTGCTTCTGAATTGTCCTTTTTGATGATTTTGTTCCGGCCTTTTCCCTTTAAAGATATTTCCACTAAGCCTGGGATGTTCCTCACAGCTAATGTAGTTTATTCAGGAAATCATTGTGTTTGAGACGGTCTGTATTTCAGTGAAAACCTAAGTTTGCTTTAACGTAGGGCGGTCTGTTCATAACGCTTAAGGGATTTGAGGCAAAGAAATCCCAGACTCGTTACGAATTTCTCGTCTTGTTTGGCCCCCCCGCCCCCCCCCCTCTCATGCCAATCTGACACCCTGACGAGCTGCTCCGGCAACAACCGATGAACAAACCCTCATTGTGACTCGGAATCACACGCAGTTCCTTTTCATAATGGCGCATGGCTCGTTTATATGCATGAGTTTTTTCGGATTCGCAGAGTCTTATTGTTCGACTGCAAAAGCAACGACGGCTCGGCAGCACGACACCCCGATGCATTTTCCACATGTGCCCCCCCCCACCCCCCCCCCCCCTATGTTATTACTTCAGCTTGTGTGAATGTGTGTATCCCGCTGTCCCCTAGGAGGCCGCATACATCGAGGCTACTCTCGGGTGCCGATTTGTGGAATGGGAAAAATCTGAGTCCAGCCTCACAGCTTATATTTGGACAAAGCAATTATTCTAAACTGACAAATATTTGTCCTTTCCCTCTTTTGGATTTTTTTTCTGCTGTCAATAAGGCGCTCCGCTGATGAACAAACGGTCGAATACAATTTTAAATAGTTAACGTCGCCCCAGTGGTCTCACACAGAATCGTCTCTTACCAACAAATAGCCTTTTCCCGTTTTTTCCCAGGCGACCACGATAGAGGACATGGAGGCACGGCTGGACTGCGGCCTGGTCAAAGGTCATGCCTACGCCGTGACAGACGTGCGGAAAGTCCGGCTCGGTCACGGACTGCTGGCCTTTTTCAAATCCGAAAAGCTGCAAATGATCCGCATGAGGAACCCCTGGGGAGAAAAGGAGTGGAGTGGCCCGTGGAGCGACAGGTAGGTCACCACAGCGCCACCTGCGGGCCGGGACGAACTGCTGCAGCTCATCACGTCTCATCCTGTCTCAATTCGGATCCGGCTGTTGCGTGGAAAAATTAATCTTCCACTAATATTCATGTTAAAATGCAGGCGTGCCTTCTTCGATTAACTCAAAACGCCCCCTCGACATTCGTGCTAGGTCCTTTTTTAAATGAGTTGAATTTCATGCATGTAAACAGACATTTGTCCTTTCATTCTTGACCTTTACTCTACGTTCAACCAATACTCCTAACCTCAAATTTGACCCACTGGTCCCCGAGACGAATGAGCAAACTCGTATGGAGTGTCCCCAACGTATCCCGAGGAATGATGCATGATGGGAACCTCTTGAGACACAATTCAGGTAACGGAGCGGCGTCTCTCTGTCTGCGTCTTGCCTCTGTGAAACAAACAGGGAGGTGGTAAAGCCGGATTATAATGGAGCCTGAATTATTGATGAGGCCGAAACGGGGGAGAAAGATGTTGTTAAAGGGATGCGAGTCATCGCTCTTTCTCAATCACTCGCTCGCTCTCGCTGAATAATTTATTCATATCTTCGTGAAAAAAAAAACTCCTTTTACTGTATAAGGAGTCCCGACAGACTGTTGAGACGCTTGAGTCATAAACACAGACCACTGCATCCAGTGAAAAGCCTGTGAGCAGTGAATACAGAACGGACCTTTATGTTTAGGTGTGATTCACACTCTCAAATATACACGTTCAACGCACACTTTAGTCGTGCCCTCGGGGGCAGAATCATGCATCATTTATACATCTGAACCTGATGTATTAACTGGCTCGCAATGGGTATTTAAAGATTCACAGGTGAATTACCCACTCTTCGTATATGTTAAGATATTGAGTCTAAAGTGCTTATAAGATGCTACTGACTATGTTAGTAGTTAATAATAGCCTAATAAAAACATGTATTGCTAGATTGTATCTATATTCATAAGCACTTATTAGAATTTATTAATACTTCTGCTTATATACTTTTTCTTTATTAAGTATAAGACATACTTGGGTCTAAATAATGGCTTAGTTCAACTCAATTAATGTGTTATGCCATTATAAACATTCTGGACTTATTATTAGGAACAGTTTTTTAAGTTGCTTACCAGTTATATACATATGTTCACGGTGCTATTGTTAGCACAAAGTAATGTTGAACAGCATCACACGAGGACATGTAATTGATTACCTGCCTAATTGCCTCCTCGCTCTTTGCTCTCTCCCTGCAGTTCGGAGCAGTGGAACAAGGTGAGCAAGAGCGAGAGGGAGAAGCTTGGCGTGACCGTGCAGGACGACGGCGAGTTCTGGTGAGAGCCGTCAATCTACTCGCCATCTACAATCGTTGTTCCCTCATCTTTGAACCATTTATTAAGTTTTCTTATTCGAGATAATGCCGTTGAATCATCCATACGCCGGCCTTCCAAATTCTTTCCTTGTCAGCGCTCAAATTCCCAGTTTCCCTTTTAACACGTGACCCTTTTTTTTGTTCCTGATTTCATCTCCTCTATTTTTTTGCACCTTGTTAAAGGTCTTCTTCTTTCAAGCTTTTTCCTCTCGTTGGTGTTCCTCTCTCTCCGGTCTCTTCTCTCCTCTCCTTTCGATGCTCTTCTGCAGGATGACGTTCGACGACTTCTGCCAGTACTTTACTGACCTCATCCTGTGCCGCCTCATCAACACCTCCTACCTGAGCATCCACAAAACCTGGGAGGAGGAGGTGATGAGGGGCTCCTGGGTCCACCGCCAGGACCCCCTCCGCAACCGGTCCGGAGGCTGCATCAATCACAAGGCCACCTTCCTGCAGAACCCTCAGGTTAGCGCGCGCGGGGGGGGGGGGGGGGGCGGCGGCGGCGGCGTTTGTCTTCACGTCACAGACAACGCGACCAGTGCTGGAGACTTATCATGCGAGACACCCTCTCTTTTCCTCCCCCCCAGTACGTGTTTGATGTGAAGAAAGTGGAGGACGAGGTGCTGATCTGCTTACAGCAGAAGGAGAAGAGAGCCACACCCAAAGAGGGCAAAGGGGAAAACCTGGCCATAGGCTTTGATATCCACCGGGTAGAAACACGCACGCACGCACAGAGTAGCACTACGATGGGTTTATAGAGCAACGGTTACCCCGCGCGGGCGGATTTCTGCTACTCTTGTCTTCTCGTCCCGCAGGTGGAGCTAAATCGTAAGTACCGTATGCACTCGGCTCAGCAGAAAGTAGCGGGCTCCATCTACATCAACTCGCGCTGCGTCTTCCTCAGGAAGGAGCTGAAGGAGGGCCGCTACGTCATCATTCCCACGTCCTTTGACCCCCGGCAGCAGGGTGACTTCCTGCTCCGCGTCTTCACTGATGTGCCTTCAGACTGCAAGTAAATCTGATCTATTCCCAATGAACACATAGTGTAACTTATTTTTTATTTTTTTTGAATGTCCTGAATGTACTTTGAACCTGCGTCGAGATGGATTTGCCAGCTTTGGATCGACAGCGTCGGGTGGCACAATATAAAAAAAATAGCTGACGTTGTCATCTGAATCCGTCTGCGTTTTGCAGTGAATTTTATTAAAAGTTAAATACATCCGTCTGGTGCAATTAATTAATTTAAAACTGTGATGATGAAAATGCACCCACAAAGCATGATAATGAACCCAGTGTACCCCGCCTCATTGTAAGCAGCTGCACACTTCATAATGAAACTGTGGCGGGCGTCTGTAGTCTATTGATAATAAATCATGGATTAATTGTTGCACATCGCACATGATTATTGGATACATTGCAATATGCTGAAATTATATATATTGTGCAGCCCCATCTCATAGCTACACACTCCCAAAAGTATATAGCATGCAGTGAAGGGATAGTGAAAAAAAGTGTTGTACCAATCCCATAAACGAGGAGCCATTGCACAGCCCCCCCGCATGCACAAATGCTACGGCTGCTGTTCTTTGTATGGCACTGACTGCATTGGCCTTCGTCAGTTTTATAGCGTTCACTCTGTCTTTCCCAGAGAACTGACTCTGGACGACCCCCCTCAGACGTGTTGGACTGGGATGTGTGGCTACCCTCAGCTGGTCACCCAGGTCCACGTCATGAACGCTGAAGGCCTGCAGGGACCGGACTCCAACGGAGGTAGGACCACTACTCGCGTGGCGTTGCGTGCTTGCGTGTCGACGATCGTATTCCTGTGTGGTAAACTCCTGTAAACACCAACAGAGCTCCACTGGCTGAATCCCAGTAAGGAAAGACTTCTGAGCAAAGTGCAAGGTACCACGGCACCATCTGCTGAGACCGTAGCTCCCGTTCTTAGTCCTTAACCCCTTAAAGCTCCCATAGCGTGTGCGCTTACTTTTGCATTTCACTCACCTTTAAAGCCATTTGCTTATTTTTTCCAAATAAAATATCAGCCGTTCCATATAAAAGTGGATGCAGTACGTGTTCCGTGTCCACCGGGTGGCGCCAAACATAGTGGTTTTAGATTAATCTGAAGTGGTGGAAGAAGTAAAAATGCAATGCAATCATTCCCCCCTTTTTATACATCACAACATGAAGCAAACAGACGAGGACAGTATTGTTCAATTATTTCATTACGAAGAACCAAAGACTGTCACCTATCACAAAGACTTTTCAAACTTTTCATTCCATTCTCAGCTGTCGATCCGTACGTGATCATCACCTGTGAAGGAGAGCGGGTTCGTTCACCAGTTCATAAGGACACGCGGTGCCCGAACTTTGACATCAAAGGCCTGTTCTACCGCAAGAAACCCAAGGAAGGCATCCACATCGAGGTGAGCCACTCACGTCTTTCATTAAAGGCATTTCATTTTTCATTTGCTTTACTTTAACCCCATAACCCTGGAAAACTGTTTGAGCTGCATGGAATTAAACATCCGTCAACAATCAATTACAGACTCGATATCGGTCGATATGTCGAAAGCCAGTGTGTTTGTTGGATAATTACAACAATGCTGCATTTACTCAATCGGACCTGTGAAATTGCATTAGTTGTATCTCAGAGGCAGAACTCATGCATCACACATCATCTATTTTCTATTATCTTTTATATGTTTTGTAAATTCCGTAACATTGTGTTAAATAAGGTAAACCATACAAGCACGGTTTACTATTCATTGGGCTTCTTCTACCAAGTTTTATATCCCGTGTACATATTCTCTCGCAGTCTTCTCTTTTCGTACCTGCTTATTGTCTCTTTGTCTTTTCCGCTCCCTTCTTTTCCCGCCCCCTTCGCCCTCTCCCTTGTCTTTCGGGAATCTCTTCACTAGATCTACAACAAGAACATGATCGTGGACACCTTCCTGGGTCAGGTGATCCTGTTCAGCGACCCCAACGAGCGCCAGGAGCAGCACACGCTTCACCTGCGGGACAAGGGCAGTCGCCAGGACAACGACCTGCCGGGCACGCTCACCGTGCGCCTCATCACCGCCACCGCGCTCACCAGCATCTGACGCGGCTCGTTTAGCATTCGGACGGCGCCCCCCTCCCACCCCCCCCCCCCCCCCCCCCGGCGTTCAGGGTCGCGGATCCCTTCGAGGCGGTGGGCGGGGAGCTCACTGTGTCTTTCTTTTTTTCTTCTTTTTTTTTTTCCCCCTGCGGCTCGCGTTCTCTTCGCGCCTCTTAATTGTCTCCCCGTTTCTCTTCTCGCTTTTAAATTCAGCTTTGTTTCAGGTGTTTAAAGGCCGATGACTACATTTCCTGATGAAACGTAAGACGACATGTTTTCAAAGGAGGTTTTGTTGCAGGTTTTTAGAGCCTCAATCTCCCATCAGTGGCTGACTTTTAAGAACAACTTCTTCTTTTCTTCATGCATATTCCACCTTACTTCGGACCCTCAGTCATGGACACACTACTCATGCAGACGTGTCTGCACTCTCCATGCATGTGCCAATGTTTCCAAGGGCTATGCATTGCCTTAAGGTCGAGTCCGCCCTCTCCACCTTGAGGAGGGATGATGTTAAACACTCTTCTCCATCAGCTGTGCTTGCACAGCTTTCAGTTCCGTCTCTCGCTCCTCCCGCCGTTGCTTTCATCTCTATTTGCGATATATCAACGTGACGTAATGCTCTTTTATATATTTATGTGGATAATTGTCCCACCCAGTCACCCCGAACAGACGCCTCAAGTCTCCACCAGTTTGTCACTTTCTATCGTGGATTTTACAAAGCAGCTACTCTCTCTCGCCCTTAACTGAGAGCTTTTCTGTGTCGTTGCGCGAGCGTGCTCATGTGTGGGATCTTGTCTTCCATCTTTGAAACCCATCACAAACTCCCTCTCTGCCGGTTGCTATGGACGATCTCAAAACTGCATGGCTTAAAAAATAATAAGAAGAAGGGAAACAAAACTAGACTCTTTGCCTGTGCTCTCTTGTCTCTCCGGTCGTAGCTTAGCAACCGGTGCTTTCGATAGCGCTACCCTTCCCTCTTTGATCCCGCCCCCTCCCCTCATGTGTACGTCTTCTCAAATCCAGCGGAGTGCAAAGATTCACCCTGACATAGTCAAAGTGCTTTATGGGACCAAAGAGGAGCCGCCTGCTCGCTCAGTCCCTTTCGGACCCCCCCCCCCCCCCCCCCCGCCCCACCTGGCCCGACCCGGGCCGGCTAGAAACCACCACCCTCTGTGCCACATCACCCCTTAACGGCAACACCACTGCCTGACGCTTCCTCTGCCCCCCCAAGAGGCAGCAGCCGCGCTTCTGCTGTTGGCACAGAACGGGCGTGCGTGCGTGTGTGTGTGTGTGTGTGTGTGCGCGTGTGTGTGTGCTGCGTGTGTGTGTTGCAGAGCAAGAATCCGCGAGTGCTTGAGGGTGAATGAATGTATATCTCTCAATCCACGTTGTACCTGAAGGGAAACACTTTCTGTGGAAGGTGTGAACTGAAAGGGAAGGAACCCTTTAGTGGAACACACGCCTCGCACTTTGTTTTGACTTATTGAGACTTTAATGGACGAAGAGGAAGAGGGCGGCGAGCTGAGAAGGCGTCCTGCCAAAACGACCCGTGCCATCGCCTTGATCCTGGCTTTGCAACATGGGATGAACTCTTTGGGGATTTCGGGAGGATTTCAGATGGCTTCGGCATATTGGACCAACACTGGTACAGTTTAATCCATCTGTGATGAACCATGACACTTCTTGACCACAATCAGCCGTTCAAATTTGACCTTTTGACTCTGGGGATTTGTGTGACAGAAGCCTAAGAAGAAAATCATAACTTGTGTTTTTTTTTTCTCTTCCCCAAAAGTGGAATATCACTGCAAAGACTTTTCATTTCACGTTTCATTGACCTTCATTATGTCTTGTTTTCTCTTTTTCACAATAGGAATTAAAAACCTATGTAACACTCATTATCAAGACAATTCCTTTGAATGTAAGACAAACAGTCAGCGGACTGATCTCCAACTATCAAGTTTGTTTTTCTGATTTTCTTTCAGCGCCTTTTTTTCCATTACTTGAACTGTCACAACATGGCATTTAATTGACCACACACCTTTGTGTACAGCATCTTTTGTAAATGTGTCTTGCATGGGTTATTTTCCAATATGTTCATGGCCTTGTATTGTACTGTTGAATTATTACTATATATATATATACATATATATCTATTCTTTATTTCTCAAAAGTCTTGGGAATGCTAGTTTTGAGCAGTCGGCATGTCTTACTCTAATGCACCTCATGTCGGTCGGATCAAACCAACGGGTTTGATGCGGTTATTGTCTTGTAATACAGTGATGAATTCATAATGCCTCTAGCATCTGTGGACGTTAGCAGCAGTTGTTGACTTAAAATTAGGTGCTATTTATCTTCTCTCTCTGCTCTTTTACATTGTCCTTGGACAGAACGTGAGGGTCAACTAAGGCAACGAGGCTGGATTTGGAACATTTTTAGCTTGCAGACAGACAGGTTAGACTGTGCCTGGTGAGCTTCTTTTTTTTTTTGGTTTTATTGACACGGCCGATGGGGAAAAGAAGGACGGCCACCCTGCAGCTTCCCGGTGTGGCTTTACATTTTGTGTGTGAATACGTGCAAAATCAAACTGTGAATACGTTCAGCTGGAAAACGAGGGTGGACGGAGGGGTTATTGTGAGAAAAGGTTGGTGCCAAACGTGGAGGCGGCGACTTGGATTTGGATAAACTTGACGACTGGCTTTTTCTTTGTTTCCTCTGTTTACCAGGCCGCTGAAATGCGGCTTCAGCAGCTGCTTCCTCCTCCGGACACACACACACGCGGTTTTTTTGTGGAAATAACACGTTACAATGTGGCCAGATTTTTAAAGTGATGTAATTAATGCACAACACGTCATTTCCAGCTCCCTGATTCAGAAATAGTGTAACAACTGGGGAAAAAGGTGCATTGTGGATTTAAACTGTCGTGATGGACGTGTTCAGAAGAGTTTTGAAGGATTCTGGAAATTCTTTCAAGGTCAAATTTTTGGTTTTGTACGGAATAATAATAACGAGGTGCACATTGGGCCTCGGTTAGACTTTGCTTTGCTACAATTGGATGCAACTTTCACCCCATTTAACACCACGGTCTGCAGTCTGTCTCACTAATCAGACTTTTATATTCTGAAACTGTTTTTTGAGAAAAAGGAATGCATTTGTAAAGTAACGTTTGCCACGTGAAAATGTACAAAAGGGGGGGGGAAACCTTTCCTTTCTGTGTTTTCATGTTCTCCACCATGTCCTCGTCTGCTCCTGTCTCGAAATGCTTCTCATTGCATCGCTCTTCTCACCCATCGGTAGTCGTTGCAGATGGGGATTCTTTGCCAAAAGTGTTATGGCTTTCACTGTTAACCCCCCCCACACACACACACAATGTGTACCCCCTCCAGACCAACCAGGCTTGACTGTTTTTCTGGACATTTCGCTGTAACGCTTACTGTTTTTCGGTACATATATTCCTGTGCACGGCCGTGCCAAAGAACACAAGAACACGAAACCCGTTGAATGAACCGCTCACGGCGTCTGACTTTTGTACAAACCCCCAAAATGCCAGTGCATGTAGCAAAAGCGCTTCAAATCTGCTCGCAGCATTACGAATCACAGAATATATATATATATATATATATATATATATTCATTTTAGTTTTTCTCTTGAGTGATGTAAAAACGACTCTGTTGTTGCTACTTTGATAAACATACTGTGTGAAGTAGAAGGCTCGCATGCATTACAACAGTATCCAGTTTTCTAATATTTTCTATCCAGTACCCTGCAGTATACAGTATGCGTATAAAAGTAGCAGCAACTTGACTGGTGGCTTCCGTGTTTTGATGGATGTCATACAGAATATCACAGACATTCATTTAGAGAGGAAGACGATCACGACCTCCAGTGATGTAGGAATACGAAGAGGGATCTAATGATTTATTTGCCTTATTCCGAGCCCCGTAACACCTCCGCATGAGTTGAAAAGTTGTAGCCGTGTGCTACAAACTGGCTTCCTTTTTCCCCAGAGAAAGGTACGATGAGCTAATGCAGCCTGTCTAAGGCCATTTAGGAGAATACGCCGCCTGATCGGGGTTTTTAGGTTTTGACGTCGGCGCTCCTTGAGTTAAAAGGTCGCGACAGGTCAGGACATCTTCTAAGAACAGGGAGGACACTTGTACCAAATAGTCACAGTGTGTCCTGGCACTACGAACAAGGCAGAAGAGGAAAATATTTGAGTGATGAGAAGTTGGTGGTTTTGTTTTGTGGTTATTTAAGAGGCTTTTAACGTGGGTTGCGGTTTCGCATGCGTCCAACGCTACGGGACATCGGCCCCAGAACCCAATTGGACTCTCGCCGGTCGCCACGGGCTTTTTCACCGTCGGCTCCAGGGACGAGCTCGTGCTTCTTCGTGTATTTTTCTGCTGATGTTTATTAACCGGAGGCTGGAAGTACCTTCTGCATGGTGACACTTAGAGGAGATGCTACGGCCTTTCTAACAAGGATCTTTTATCAGCATTTTATAACCTTGTTGATTTCTATATACACTTAACCTGGCGTTCCGACCCGGTGTGTTTACTGATGGCTTCAGAGAGCTGTGCTGTGTCTTCTGTGCTGTGTGCTCGTCTGTGTCCTTCTTTTCAACTTGAGCTTTCCTTTTTGTATTGCTTTTATTTTTATTTTATTTTTCGATGCGTGTTTCTCGGTTACACTGTGGTTATTTTATATAGCTACAATCTGAAATTATACTTCTTTCTTTTGTATGTAATGTCAACTTGTGGCATGACTTTGAAATAAAACAGGAAAAAACGTTTTCTATCTTTGTCATCATTTGATTTGAATTAAAGAATGTTATTCACACAAAGATGGAAGCGATTTTTTGTCCTTTTTTTTTTTTTACCTGTGAAGTGACCTTTTTTCTTTTCAGTTTACTTCGAATGTGGCAACAACTTGGAAGTGGAGCCCCCCCCTCCCCCCCCCCCACCACCACCCACAGGCTCCACCTCTCGGCTAATCAGGATCAGCCGCCACGGACCAGACGCCGCGAGTGAGTCCGGAGCCCCGTCGCTGACCCAGACGTCAACACCCTGGGAACCGGGCCCCCGAACCGCCGCCGACCCTGCAGGACGGGGGGGGCCACGAGAGAACGGTCAAAGGAGGAGAACGGGAGAATATTATTATTTTTTTTACTTCAAAGAACGGGGGCCGACGGAAGAAATATAGGAACCGGTACCTCAGCTGCTGCTGCTCCAGTCCTGCACCTCTCTTCACGCACTCCTCCTCGGGGGGGCCACAGGTGTGAGAGGAGACCGGGCCGACGACGAGGGGGGGGGACATCTACAGAGTGTGTTTGGAGGTAAGGGAGGGGGGGGGGGGGGGGGCAGGTGAGCGGTGTGGGGGGGGGGTCGAGGCCCGAGGGCTTAACCTGCAAGCAGGCCGCAGTGCTTCTGCTGTAGCTTTAGGCCAAAGCCTCTTACTGCTCTGTGGCCTGTGCCAGCGCTTAAAGGAGCCGTTCTGCCTCCTAGTGTGTGTGTGTGTGTGTGTGTGTGTGTGTGTGTGTGTGTGTGTGTGTGTGTGTGTGTGCGCGCGCTGCATTTAGCTTTGGAGGCTTTCTTAATTTCCAATTTAGATTCCAGTAGAGATTGCCATGTCATGTCCGATGAGACGGCGGTTTTAATTGTCTCTGTGAGACAGTGAATTAAATGGAATAGAATGAGTAGCGTAATTGCTTAGCGCAGTAAAATAATGAGACTAGAGACGTGACGAAGAAACCTTGAATAAACGACCCCCGAAATAATTAAATTCAATGTTCAGTCCGCACTAAAATATGGGAATGAGAAGCAGAAACTCTTCTCGTTGTCTCAGCTGAACACATGATTTATTTTTCCTTGTAAAACTTATTTTTCTGTTTGATAGGCCACAGTTAGATCCATTTTTACATGAGAAAATGTGAAAATGACCTTGAGTGAGGATTCTTTAGAGGGAGTCAAAGTGCTGTCACCACTTAGTGGAGATATGATGAACATGTGATTTAGAAAATGTCTCAAAATATTTTCAATTATTGCTTAATGTTGCTTACAAAGATTTAACTGTGGCCATCAGATCAATGGAGTTAAAAGTATACGACCCTCCAGGAAGCAGCGAGGTAGAACAATGAAACCCTACAAGTAGCTCAAAGTGACTCTTGGTTAAAAGTACCCTGATTCCTAATTGAGTTGCACTGAATTCTCCTTCATTCTGGTCTTCTGTGAAATCTTCCTCCACAGACCGAACCACCAGAACTCATGGAACCATAAAACCATTAAAAGCGAATGCTTCATGCCTCTCTGTGCCTGCTCCTCTGAATCCCTGCCATGTGAGTCACAACTCATGCACGCACACACACGCACACGCACACGCACACACACACACACACACACACACACACACACACACACACACACACACACACACACACACACACACACACACACACAGTAAACACGCATGTAGGCATTATGGGCCACACACGCAGATTAGAACCCCGGGGCATTAGCGAGAATGTTATTGGGCCTTTGCATGAAAATCCCACAGCCGGTTAACGAGAGGTCACGTGACCTGTGACGACGGACGTGTCGAACTCTGAGGTCGAATTGAACATTTTTATTTTTTTATATTTATTTAATTATTTGGAGCTGTTCTGGTGGGACAGACATTTGTCAGTTACAAATTGCTTTATTTCCCGTTTAATCTCTTCAAATGCTTAGGATTGTATTCTAGGATACTACTTTCATCTCGTAGCAACATACTTTGTTTAGTGCCATGTAGCAAATAATATTACCAAAAATAAAAAAAAGGTGTTGAATATGGTCAACGTCACATTACAAACTTAATAGTTAATAGTTTGGGTTTTTATTCCAAAGATCATTGAATCAAAATATAGTTAAAGTACAGAACTGAATCATCAAATAACAACGAATAATTACGTTGGAGGAAAAATACAAAAATAAAAGCCATGGTGTAAACACTTGAGTGAAGTACAAGAACCTCAAAGTGGTGAAGCACAGATCCATAGGTCTGTGTTTGGGATTAACGGATCGGCCCCCTGCGGCTCTGGACAAACAGGAGCCACGCGGCCCGGCTCCTGTCTGTCTCTGCGACGTCCTGCACACTAATAGAAAATAACTGCTGCACGGGCTCCAGAGCCGTCCACCTGCGCCCGTTTCAAGGTGAATCGCACACAGTGCGCCTTCTGTGAATTGTCTGAACTGTTTGTGCGGCACGTGCAACTGAATGTTAATCTACTTATTGGACCCCTAATGGATCGTTAGTACACTTATCCCCCTTTTTACCTCGTGGCCTCGTCATCTCGCATGCAGCCGCTCCTATTTTTGGTCACACAAGCTATTCGTCAGCGTGGGGGGGGGGGGCATCTCCTGCTTTGGACTGGAGTCCTGAACGTCCTCGTGGGCCGGGTACAGTGAGGATAACAAAGGAGAGAGGCTGCTCAGAGGGGGGGGAGAGAGAAAATGATTCAGCAGTCATAATGGGCTTCTACTTAAGCAATGAGATTAGCTCCAGGAATCCATAAAGCCTTTAACGTCCCCCCCCCCCCACCAGACCCTTTGACCCCCTCCCTCCTTTCCTTCACTAGTCTCCTCTGTCCTACTAGAGCCCACGGATGCTACGTCCGGTGTTCATTTGCAAGCGGCCCTGTCTGATTGAGGCCCGTGACTTGTCTCCTCCGCAGAGCCCACACCGGGGGGGGGGGGTGACTTCTGATGCGCTGGAACCAACCCGGGTCTGAACCATGGTCATTCTGCAGCAGGTCAGTCACGTCGGGTGGAAACATCTCCGGTGTCGCTTTTAAAGCGGTAATAGGAACCGTCAAAAGGTACAAAGCAGAAAGTTTCTTCTTACTGCTCAACTCACTAAATCACCTTTTTGTAGGTGACGCTTTCCATGTTTTTTGTTTTTTTTAAACAGATAAGCAGGAGTTCAATTATAATGTCCTCAAAAGATTAGATAAAGCCTGATATATAAATTATATTTTTTTGCAAAATCCGAACCAGATAAGAATATACCGGATGAATTATATAAGGGAGGATGTTAATCATTAATGCAAAAGGTCAGAGGGTCAACAGCCTGAAGAAAGGTCAAATGTTGTCTCTAGTTTCTCATAGTTCAACATGTTTGTGTCTATTTGCAGAATAGTCACACAGTTAATATTCATCCCCTCGCACGTTACATTTAATCCGTGCAAAGGTCAAAATGAATCTATCCTATCTATCAAAGTCAGCTTGTCTTTTTTTTTTTTTTACTTTATTTTTTAGCTTTCTCAACATCATCCACAAACCTTTTCACTTGTTTTGGGGAATATATGAAGCATGTGGTGGTCATTGCTACAGTAAACCACATGGACTGATACATACAATGAGAATTAAGTGCTCTTAAAGGGACCTTCGTCATATCCACACTAGGCTGAACGCTGTCAGATTCAAGTCTTTAGTATATTTTAATACAGTTTAATATGGAATCTTTCTATTTTCTATCAACCTTTTTAGTTTTCTCTCTCGACCTACTGTGTTCACTGTCCAGCACCTGAACCCTGTTGACTCTCTCTCTCCGTCCAGGGGGACTATGTGTGGTTGGACCTCAAAACGGGGCGAGAGTTTGACGTCCCCGTGGGAGCCGTGGTCAAGCTGTGTGACTCTGGACAGATCCAGGTCCTGGATGACGAGGGCAGGGTGAGTCTATTATTCTATCAGTCTATTATGTTCTATTACTGTCACAATTTGACCAAAATAGGAAATATGTCTCTCAGCCAAGGGTTGTCAGTTCATCTGAGTGTCTCTCTCTCTCTCTCTCTTGCAGGAGCACTCGATATCCCCCCAGAATGCCGCCAACATCAAGCCCATGCACCCCACCTCCATCCACGGGGTGGAGGACATGATCCGCCTGGGTGACCTCAACGAGGCCGGCATCCTCCGCAACCTGCTGATCCGCTACAACGAACGCGTCATCTACGTTAGTGCCCCCTTGGTTCGCTCGCCTCGAGCTTCTTCTCTCTTTATTATTATTATTTTTATTTTTTTTACATCGGGTAATCTCAAAACGGGAAGAAGAGGACTCTGTTCTTCCTTCTGAGCCAAACGGAGGTGATCTGTGGCGCGGGTCACACCTGTTCATGGGGCTCACGCAGGTTTACGGTGCATATATCGTTATATATTAGCTGGTGCTTAACAGCTCAGTCTCTCCCAAAGCTCCGGAAAACTTGAAAATGTGTTGTGCATTCCCCAGTTAGTTCTATAATAGCTTTTGGTTGTTTTGTTCTCTCTCTCCATGTAGACGAACTGTGGTGGAAGGGTGAGTACGAAGTCGAAATAGAAACATTCGCTGTAACCCCTCCGGCTCTGCTGCCTCTTAACACATTCCCCATGTCTATATTTGCTGTGTTTAACATGCGGCTCTTTACTCTAATTATCTCTGCTGCTTCGGCCGCTTCTTCGCGTCGACTTTAGACTCCGGGAAGCGTTAGCGTAACGCTTCCACGTGATAGAGATGGTTCAGGTGGACGAGGAGGTCGCAAATTTTTTTTTTTCTTGGTCTCCGTGTGTTTCTGTTGTTTCATTAACTGACTTTCATTCTTGCTCGTGCACTCACAAACTTTGAATTCCGTAATTCTCAAAGCAAACAAACTTCCCTAATCCACAAAGGTCAGCGCTAAATGCGACATGCAGCGGCAGTGAAATGATTTCCTCTGCCTTCCTCGTTTAATAAGCAGTTTTCCCCCGGCTACAGCCCCCAATATTACTTGTTGTTTGTTTCATCTCTTCGCCTTGGAAAACAAGGTTGTGTTTTTAGCTTGAAGCTTCCCTTCCATTCTTCATTCACTCTTCACTGTATTCAGGGAAATATGCAATTAAACACCGAAAATCCAGATAAATGGCTGCCGGGTGCAACACATTATGGGCGAACGGGAGTGTTTACGCTGTGACATGCTTTTACAAATTGGGCCTTGAGACGAGGAAGACAACAGTTTTCAAGTTGTGCACCATTTTGTGGAGATGTGCGATGTTTAAATTCCTATACAAACATGTGCTCTTTGTGTTTTCTTGGCGGGGGGGTTCCCACAGACGTATACGGGCTCGATCCTGGTTGCAGCCAATCCTTACCAGCTGCTCCCCATCTACACGCCGGACCAGATCCGCCTCTACACCAACAAGAAGATCGGCGAGCTGCCGCCGCACATATTCGCCATCGCGGACAACTGTTACTTCAACATGCAGCGGAACAACAAGGACCAGTGTTGCATCATCAGGTGTGTGAACTGAACCGCTTAAGAAGGGGGGGGGGGCACGTATATTGCCATTTAATTTTTTATTTATTTGAGCAGTAACCATTCTGCTCGAAAGGGGTGCGCCGAAGCAAAAGAGCTTATAGGCGCCCACCCCAAAATTAAATGAAATTTGTCATCTCACAATAGTACTACAGACCATAGTGCCAAATACAACAATTACAAAACAAAAGCAAGAGGGATTATTTACACTTACAATGTCTGATCATGGTAGAATACTCCTAATGGACAATATTTTCTTTTTTATACTTGTCAAAAATCTTTTGTTTGTATTTATATTTAAACAGGTTGATATCTGGACATTGTTTCATGTCTATCTCTAAGTTATTCCACAGTTGCACCCCATTAACCGTAAGGCTAAAACTTTTCAAGGTTGTACTATGTTTTTGCGTCCTAAAGTTCAATTCATCACGTAATGCAGAACCACCGATACGTCCTTGAAACCTTCTTTGTTTTTGACTTGGTAATAGTTTGTGCCTCGCCTTATATAGCATTTGTACTGTTTGGAACTCAACAATGTCATAAAACTTCATTAACTTAGATTTTAAAAATAATGAGTTTGTGTGGTCCAAAACCCCAACTTTATGCATTAATATTAGGGCCGGGACTTTAGCGCGTTAATTAAGATGAATTAATTACAATGTGAATTAAGATTAATTAATTACACAAAACATAACACATTAAACATTTTTTACGCATTTTTACACTTATTTTTTGCACTGCGGAACGTTTCTCACTGGATGAGTTTCGGAGGACCGATTATACTGGAGCACCAACTAGCGGTCATGACTTCAGACAACAACAAACCACAGTGAACATGAACGAAGAAGCTGACGAGACCGTGTCGGGTGGCCCCGTGAATGGGAAATCTTATTATAATAAACACACGGATGGAAGCGTCGATAAGAGCGTGGTTGTGTGCAAGCTGTGCAACAAGGAATTCACATCGAGCCTCAAGTATCACCTCAACGCAAAACAATTAGCAGCTAGCGTGGACGTTAGCCCCACTCCGAGTACAAGGACCCACACCCAACCCACACTGCACCAGATGACTGGTTTAAGGACCAGGGTAACTAAGTCCACGTCTATAATCTAAAAATAACCAATGTTCTGAATGTACTTGAAAGTATTGGTCTACTTAAAAAAACATAGTTTACAGAAGGTCTACTTACCTATAGGCTACCTGAATTTCTGAAAGTACTATATTTCTAAATATGCTATTGCTACACTTGTCTGCTGGAATTGGTTGAACAAAAATAAAAATCCATGTGAAAAAAATTACTTCTCACTGTTCTCAGGTCAAATATTTATGCAATTAAAATGCGATTCATTTCAATTAATTAGTTACAGAGCATCTAATTAATTAGATTAATATTTCTAATCGAGTCCCGGCCCTAATTAATATACAAGTTATGCAAGTGTTGTTATGTGTTTCTTCAAAGAAAGAAAAAAATATATATATATTTATTTTACTCACAGTCATTTTGACATTTATCATTCATTGACGGGCCGACTCCAGCATTATTTTAGCATATTTGTATTATTATTAAAACTAAATTAATTTATGGTTGAGAATCTCATGTCTGAAGCCCATTAGCTTAGCTTAGCTTGTCATAGTACATGAAAGGCAGAAAGGAGGGAACTGCTGGCCTGCATCTGTCCGACGGTTGTAATAAATCCCCTTCCAGCACCTCTTTAGAGCAGTTGCCCGGCAACTCATCCCAAGCCCAAAAGTAGTCCGCCTCATGAGCATCTCCCAAATAGTGATTTGTCATTTTTACACCTAAGTCTGTAAATCAAATCAGAGAAACAAAATTCAACCTGTGTGACAGCGGAGAGTCCGGAGCCGGGAAAACGGAGAGCACCAAGCTGATCCTGCAGTTCCTCGCCGCCATCAGCGGACAACACTCGTGGATTGAGCAGCAGGTGTTGGAGGCCACGCCCATCCTGGAGGGTCAGACAGTCGCCGTGTTTTTCCAGTTGGTTGTAGCTCTCCTTCCCCCCCCCCGCCGCCGCGCTCACTTGTACGGTTTGTCGACCCCCGCTCAGCCTTCGGCAACGCCAAGACCATCCGCAACGACAACTCCAGCCGCTTCGGGAAGTACGTGGACATCCACTTCAACAAGAGAGGGGCGATCGAAGGGGCCAAGATAGAGCAGTACCTGCTGGAGAAGTCCCGCGTGTGCCGACAGGTGAGAGACGCCGCGGGGGCCCCCGGAGGTCCTTTCTGTTGACTTTTGTCTCCTTTCCTGACTCTCTCTCTCTCTCTCTCTCTCTCTCTGGGCCTCTCCTCCTGCAGGCTCCGGATGAGAGGAACTACCACGTGTTTTACTGCATGCTGAAGGGCATGGCCCCGGAGATGAAGGCCAAGCTGGGCCTGGGCCTCGCCACGGACTACTCCTACCTGACCATGGTGAGTCTGCAGCCGAGTCAGTGTTTTGCCGCGACACCTTTTATTTAAATTTTTTTAACTACATATGTTAAAACACGTATGTTTTATACCCTGCAGGGTAAGTGCACGGCGTGTGACGGTCGAGACGACCTTAGCGACTACTCCAGCATCCTGTCGGCCATGAAGGTCCTCATGTTCACTGAGACGGAGAACTGGGAGATATCCAAGCTGCTGGCAGCCATCCTGCACATGGGCAACCTGCGCTTCGAGGGTGAGATGAGCGCCGCCTTTACTCTTTTGATTTTTTTTTTTTGTCACGTGTTACATGCGTGACAAGGGCGACGACGTTTTTTTTTTTGTGGTTGTCCTCAGCTCGCACGTACGACAACCTGGACGCCTGCGTGGTCGTGAGGTCTCCCGACCTGATTACTGCCGCTTCGCTCATGGAGGTGTGTGAAAGTAAAAGTACTAGTAATACCGCGCCAATGGTCCTTTATTGAAGAAAAAAAAAAAAAAAAGCTTTAAATTGAACCCTCTTGAATCCTCTCCCGTTTCCTCGCGGCGCTTCAGGTGGACCCGAAGGACGTGATGGTGTGCTTGACCACGCGGACCCTGATCACTCGCGGCGAAAGCGTCGCCACGCCGCTCAGTGTGGATCAAGGCCTGGACGTCAGGGACGCCTTCGTCAAGGTGCCAGGAAAAAAAAAAAGTCTGAAGTCCGAAGCCGGACCGCAGCGACACAGTGAATGTGTAGATGTACGAGAAACGCACGAGCCTGTGACACCATGAGTGACCCTCTCAACAGGGGATCTACGGGCGGCTGTTCATCTGGATCGTGGACAAGATCAACGCCGCCATATACCGGCCGCCTTCCTGCGAGAGCAACGTCGCGCGCCGGTCCATCGGGTTGCTGGACATCTTCGGCTTTGAGAACTTCATCCTCAACAGGTGCCCCCCCCCCCCCCGAATGCCTCCCAACATCTCGTTTGATGAAGCCCGCCGGGCTTGTGTTTGCGTCGTCGTTTTAATGCCGGCGGCTTCCTCCCCCCCCCCCGCCCCTGTAGTTTCGAACAGCTGTGCATTAACTTTGCCAACGAGAACCTGCAGCAGTTCTTCGTTCGCCACGTCTTCAAACTGGAGCAGGAGGAGTACAACCTGGAGGACATCAGCTGGCAGCACATCGAGTTCACGGACAACCAGGACGCGCTGGACATGATCGCCAACAAACCCATGAACATCATCTCCCTCATCGACGAGGAGAGCAAGTTCCCCAAGGTGCGGCGCCTGGCTTCGGGTTGCGTGCATCGATGTGCCTGCGTCTTTTTGCGTGTTTGTTTGTTGAGCCCGGTGCCTGCTCCTTTGTCCTTTCTTGAAGGGAACCGACGCCACGATGCTCTACAAGCTCAACTCGCAGCACAAGCTCAACTGCAACTACGTCCCGCCCAAAAACAGCTACGCCACCCAGTTTGGGATCCAACACTTTGCCGGCGTGGTGAACTATGAAACCAGAGGTGCGTTCTGTTGCTTCAGTATAGAAGTATTGTGCGAACGTTTGCTCTTTGGATGGGTTGTGTTGCAATTTGAGACAATTGTGGTGAGGTCAGAGGTCAGGTGGGACGGAGAGAAGCAGAGTTTTCCAAATGTGCTCGACCTGAACGAATCACAAGTGGAGACAAACACGCAGTGGCAGATACGGACAAATGTAAAGCCATCAAAAGTAAAAGTATCATTTTGTCCTTTTCCTTTTCTGTGATACATAAATAATGTATTTTTTCCTCCAAATCTAACAGCCTTTGACTTTACAAGTTAAATGTTTTGAAAGATCTATATTTTAAGTTTAAATTGTTTCCAGCTTTACAAAGGTGATGAATTGCTGCTTTTCCTTTTAACAAAATTAATTATTGCAACATATTAGAAATATTGTTGTTTGGAAGTCTCTACTTGGTAATTCCTCATTATTTTACATTTTTCAATCCAAACAATTAATTGACTAAATACTTATTAGCTTAATTTATAATGAAAATAATTTTAAGATCATGCTTTTCCATGAATTAATTAAAGAGTAATCTTAAACTATTTTCCCGATAACATCATTTGACTGAATTATTTTTCAGGAGTCATTTCTTTAAGCATCTGAACTTCTCTCTGTTTTCCCCGCAGGCTTCCTGGAGAAAAACCGAGACAGCCTCCACACCGACATCATCCAGCTCGTCCACTCGTCCAGGAACAAGTTCATCAAGCAGATCTTCCAGGCGGACGTGGCCATGGTGAGACGACTGCTGACCGCCTGCATCAACACATGTGTACTAATATCTTGAAGTGATAATTCTTCCCTTCGGGGGTTTTTTTTTTCTCCTCATGGTGCTTTTTGTTTTTCTTTACTAATGTTACGCCCCCTCTTCTCCTTCTTCTTCTTCTTCTTCTTCTCTCTCTCTTCTCTGTGCCCTCTTTCTTCTCCTCTCACATCAGTTTCTGTGTGGCTATCAGCAGCCCAGCACTCCTGCTCCCAAGGTAATCGTCTTTATCGACTTGGGGTCTCTCAGAAAAGCCCGTGTGTGTCCGTGAAAAAAAAACATGAAATCTAGGGCTGGACTTTGTTCCTTAAGCTCTTGTTTTTTTTTTTTCGAGAAGTCTGCAGGTTGTTTGTAGCAGCAACCGGGGGAGGAAGGTGTTTATTTGATAAAACGTAATGAGGAAAATAACCAGCAAACCCCCCGGCGCAAACAATTCAACAATTCATTTCAGAAAAGCGATTATTGCTTTTTGGCAGGAATATCTGAGGGGGCTTTTCCAAACTTTGAACTGATGATGATCCAGGAATATGTTCGTCACAGGAGCCAAATATTTGTCATTTTCTCTCTGAATCGGTGGAACATGAGTTCACGTCCGTCCCCAACCTCCAACCCCCCACCCCCCCGCCCCCCCCCCCCCTCCGGGTCGGCGTGTGCTTGCAGGGCGCCGAGACGAGGAAACGCTCTCCGACGCTGAGCAGTCAGTTCAAGCGCTCCCTGGAGATGCTGATGAGGACGCTCAGCGTGTGCCAGCCCTTCTTCGTCCGCTGCATCAAACCCAACGAGCTCAAAAAGCCGATGGTGAGAGAAGAAAAACAGCACTTCGGGTTCGAGTTTAAAAAATGTTCAATATTATTAAAAAGGAAGCCTCTAGAATGTCTCCATGTGACTTGTTGTCTGATTGGAAAAGGTCAATTAAGGTCAGTATTTTAAGTAGTCTAGCTGTTTCCAAGACATTAACATTGCTTTCATCTGACTCTGAAAAAGAAAGCAGATTTTCATCAAAATCCTCTCCCGTCTGTTTCTCTGTCTGTTTGCTCTCCAGTTATTTGACAGGGAGCTGTGCATTCGCCAGCTGCGATACTCCGGCATGATGGAGACCATCAGAATACGGCGGGCCGGTTACCCCATCCGGTACACCTTCGGGGAGTTCGTGGACCGTTACAGAGTCCTGATGCCGGGCGTCAAACCCGCTCACGTACAGGTCCGTACGTGAGCTGTACAGTAGTTGAAGAGGATGAACCTCTGCTGAGATGCATAAAATACCAGTGTCACATTCACATTACGCGATAAGAAAAAAAGGCATTTCGTCACTTTGACGTCGTCCTCTGTCCTTCCAGGACGACCTACGGGGGACCTGCCAGAAGATCGTGCTGGCCCGGCTGGGGAACTACGATGACTGGCAGATCGGAAAGACCAAGATCTTCCTAAAGGTTGTTGTTTTTGTGTACGTGTAAGAGTTGCGACGCCTTGAGTGCAGCATCTCGACCTTCAGTCGCCATCAGGGCTCCCGTTTGGTGCCATAGTCGAACAGAGAGTGAAATGAATGAAAAGACTGCAATGTTGCATATATATATATATATATATATATATATATTGTCATCTAATCCAATAAACAAATCCATGTACCTTATGTACCTTTTTTTTGTTTGCCTCATTCATTCCTGATGAACCAAATTTGTTGCAATCGAATGTGACCCCCTGGGTCCCTGATAGCTTGAGGCTGTTTTCTTTCTACTCGTCTCTGCAGGACCATCACGACATGCAGCTGGAGATCGAGAGGGACGCGGGCATCACTGACAAGGTCATCCTCATCCAGAAGGCCGTGCGGGGGCTCATAGATCGGTGAATGCAAAAAGCAACACACGCACCTAACAGATGCAGACAAATGGGGGTAAATGTTTTTTTCCTCACAGTCCAGCAGCGTGTAAAAGCTTCTCTCCGTCTCCTGCTGTAGGAATCACTTCCTCAGGCTGAGGAGGGCCGTGACCTTCCTGCAGAAGGTGTGGAGGGGCTACCTATGCCGGAAGAACTACAGAACTGTGAGTCCTTCACGCCTTCAGCGTGCCACTCCCAAAACCTGTCCGACCCCCTCCGCTGCCGTCCTCTCCCGCCTGCTGAAACCCTCTCCTCCTCCTCCTCCTCCTCCTCCTCCTCCCCCCTCCTCCCAGATGCAGTCCGGCTTCCTGCGCCTGCAGGCCGTCTACCGGTCGAGGAAGCACTTCAGGAGTTACCGCACCACGCGGCGCCGCGTCACCCTCATTCAGGCCCGCTGCCGCGGCTTCCTCGTCCGGCGGGCCTTCTGGCGACGCCTCGGCGCCGTCTTGACGCTTCAGGCCTACACCAGGGGCATGATAGCCAGGCGCCTCTGCCAGAGGCTCAGGGCGGAGGTAAACAGTCCTTTTGTCTACTACTGCTACTTGTACCACGTGGTTAACGGGCCGGCGAGAGAGGGCCGCTGGTGTTGAGGGCGGACGTGGCAGGAAGTCATTTCAGAGATTTGTTCCGGCCTTTTAAGAGTGTTTTTTTTTTAATCAGACGTATCTGTAAACGTGTCTTTTTTTGGGGGAAAGTTGCGGTAGCTGGACCATCTGTGCTTTGTTTGATACACACCGGGACCTTTAAACAAAGTGCATCCAAACGAAAAGGACTTGCTTGTGTTAAGAAAGTCTCCCATGTGATCCCCGCCTAAGATACATGTCACCGTAAAAACCTACTTTTATATTTGATATTTTCTAAATATGTTAGTTTAAACCTCGTTGCACGGTGGTGTTTTTAAGAATGATTTTTTTTTTTTATTAAGAAAATTGCTTTGCTGTTCTGCCCATTCTTTCCAATTCTTTTCCTGTTCTGAAAGATAATGCTGAATAAATTAATTTGCTTTGTAAACGTTTGTTTAATCTCAGTTTGTTATCAGCCTGATGAACTAGAAATAGCTTTCGGAGAAGTATCTGACCAGGACCAGGAGGAAGTTCAGCGGATGGAAGCGCCTTCATTGGAACCTCGTTGCGTTCAGTGGTCAACAACAGTCCTCTCGTTAAACTCTTTTTAGTCCGTCTCCACCTGTAACCTCCACCCTTCAGTTCCTCTGCTCTAGTCCTCAAGTGGACGAGTGGTCAGAAGCCAACCTGCCTCTGTGGACCCTTCTCTCTCCCCCCCCCCCCCCCTCACAGCTGCAGCACCGCCTGGAAGCAGAGCGCCAGCGGCTGGCCGAGGAGGAGCAGCTGCGGTACCAGATGACGGCGCGGCGGGCCAAGGCCGAGGCCGAGAGGAAGCACCAGGAGAGGCTCGTCATGCTGGACCAGCGGCAGGAGGAGAGGGAGCGGGAGGAGAGGGAGGAGTCGAGGAGGAAGAAGGAGATGCTGCAGCAGATGGAGAGGGAGAAGGAGCAGCCCGTGGATCACTCCGACATGGTCGACCGCGTGTTCGGCTTCCTGGGGAGCGCCGGGCCGCTGCCCAACCAGGACGGGCGGGCGCCGGCTGGCTTCGAGGTACGGGTCGATGCGCTTGTAGTTCCGCTTCTACTTCTGTTGTCCTAGAAAACACTGAATGGAATGCAAACATTTTTATAGAGGAATACGTTTTTTTTTAATCTTCTTTAATATTCAGGCATCATTATTTTGGTTTGATTAAAACTAAATTAGAAAAAAACTCTCAGACAAAACGTAAAATACTTTTTGGCAACAAACAGGGAAATTCCATATACAGTAGGATACGTTAATAACATAATAATTATGGGGGTTATGTCCACACATTATGTTTTTTTCCATATAATATCTGTAACTTACAGTATTGTTTCATGTTCACTGTTTAGCTTTATTATCCCGCTACAACTCAGGACTACACAGAAAATATTTGTTTAAATAATCAAATTCTATATATATTAAAAGTACCACTTCAGGAAGCGCATAACATTTACAGTTATGTGTAATATGTGCATTATTAGTATGCTAAAAATGTTGCATGTGAAATAACGTGTTGTGTTTTTTCGCTCAGGATTTGGAGAAAGCGCCTGACGGCGAGGAGGCCGAAGAGGTTCTGAACGAAGCCATGCCGTTGCCCGATGAGGAAGACGAGGATTTGTCAGAGTACAAGTTCTCCAAGTTTGCGGCCACCTACTTCCAGGGCGTCTCCACTCCCACCTACATCAGACGACCCCTCAAACAACCCCTGCTTTTCCACGAGGACGAAGGAGACCAGCTGGTGAGAGAGCGAGACGCACCTCGCCCCAACGCCTCCTCAGACCCTGCCCGAACCGATCCTGAAGATCCACTCATATTTTTTTTAAACCTCCTGCGGTGTGACTGCAGGCTGCGCTGGCGGTGTGGATCACCGTGCTGAGGTTCATGGGGGACCTGCCGGAGCCCAAGTGCCAGATGGTCATCAGCGACGGCAGCGAAAAGATTCCCGTCATGACGAAGATCTACGAGACGCTCGGCAAGAGGACGTACAAGAGGGAGCTGCAGGAGCTGCAGGTGGAGGGGGAGGTGAGACGAGGACGGAGCCCGTGGTTGAGGAGACGTGGGGGGGTGGGTGGGGGGGGGTTTAGGAGGCGTGAGTGACGGTCGTCCCGCTTGCGTCCACAGAATAGCTCCGTGGACGCCCAGAAGAGGAACAGCGTGAGGCACAAGCTGGTGTCGCTCACCCTGAAGAGGAAAACCAAGATCACGGAGGAGGTGAGACGCGAAAACCAACGACCCAACGTTCACCATCGAAATTACAAATATTTATTGTTTCTTGCTCGTTCTGCTGTGCAAAAGAGCTGCGTGACCACAGTTTCTCCTTCTAGGACGCCCGTTGTTTCCGGTGGGCAGGACATCGGTTCATTTTATCGGTTTTAATTGTTCTTCTTCTATCGGTCGGTGTCAGGTGACCCGGCGGTTGACGGAGGTGGACTACGGTCTCCAGGGGAACAGCATGCTGGAGGACCGACCCACCTCCAACCTGGAGAAACTTCACTTCATCATCGGCAACGGGATACTGCGGCCCGCCCTCAGGTGGGTCCCATCAGAGAGGTCCAATGTTAAAATGGGAGAAGCATTACTTTAAGGGTGATTTAGACAAAAATGTTTAGTAATTAATCCACATTTCTTGGGAATATCTATTTCAGGGCAATTTTACCAATAAAATGTAATAGATTTTGTTCAGAATAAAGCAGTTTGTTCTGGCCGTGTGCTTTGGATGTGAGGTTTAGTCCAGCTGTTGTTTCTCTGACTCAGGGATGAGGTCTACTGTCAGATCTGCAAACAGCTCACACAGAACCCGTCCAAGAGCAGCCACGCCCGCGGCTGGATCCTGCTGTCTCTCTGCGTGGGCTGCTTCGCCCCCTCCGAGAAGTTTGTCAAAGTAAACGACCCCACTTCTGTAACGGAGTCGAGCTCCGCGGGAAAAATGAGAAATCTCATCCGGCTTTTTTTATGACTTTCCTTTCTTTCCCCCCTGTTGTCAGTATTTACGGACGTTTTTAATCAACGGGCCCCCTGGTTACGCTCCGTACTGTGAGGAAAGGTTGAGGCGGACGTTTGTCAACCGCACAAGGACCCAGCCGCCATCTTGGTTGGAGTTACAGGTACTGAACATCATTTTAAGTTGCTTTTGGGCATAAAATGTGAGCTTTTGTTATCAAATTCTATTAAATTGAACACGATCTTTCTTCGTCCGTTCAGGCCACCAAATCTAAGAAGCCCATCATGCTTCCAGTGACGTTCATGGACGGCACCACCAAGACTCTCCTGGCGGACTCCGCCACCAGCGCCAGTGAGCTCTGCAACGCTCTGGCCGACAAGATCAACCTGAGAGACCGCTTTGGCTTCTCGCTGTACATCGCCCTGTTTGACAAGGTGAGACCAGCAGGTTAGACCGGGAGGTCAGACTGGGAGGTTAGACTGGGAGGTGAGACCAGCAGGTTAGACCGGGAGGTCAGACTGGGAGGTTAGACTGGGAGGTGAGACCAGCAGGTTAGACCGGGAGGTCAGACAGGGAGGTTAGACTGGGAGGTCAGACCAGTAGGTCAGACTGGTAGGTTAGATTTGGAGGTTAGACCAGTCGTGTTGATGTTAAATGCTCTAAATAATAGGGTCTCAATCGGTCTAAATGACCTTTTTTTGGATCAGCTGGGACACACAGTCACAAAATTGGAAACGGGGTTGGCTGGTATTTAGGCAGATTCTTATAATACGGCACCAAGTTGTCCCCTCAGACGAGAGGCAGATGTTCTCTGATGCGACACAGAGGTTGTACATTGAAATCAGAGCGACGGGTGACTTGAAGGCTCCCGGGATGAAGTTGCGAACGTTCTTTGCGTCAGGTGTCGTCTCTGGGCAGCGGGAGCGACCACGTCATGGACGCCGTCTCCCAGTGCGAGCAGTACGCCAAGGAGCAGGGCGCCCAGGAGAGGAACGCTCCCTGGAGGCTGTTCTTCAGGAAGGAGATCTTCAACCCCTGGCACAACCCCGCCGAGGACTACGTCGCCACCAACCTCATTTACCAGCAGATCGTCCGCGGCGTGAAATTCGGAGAGTACCGTTGTGAGAGGGTGAGCCGCTTTGTCTTTAAATGAAACTCTGTCCTGGTGAATTAATTGATAAACTATTGAATAAACGGCCATTTTTTCCCGTCTCCTGGCGCTGTGTCCGTCCTGCAGGAGGAGGACCTGGCAGAGCTGGCCTCTCAGCAGTACTACGTGGACTACGGCTCCGAGCTCCTCCAGGATCGCCTCCTCACCCTCATCCCCTCCTACATCCCCGACAGGGAGGTCACCGCCACCAAGACCGCAGACAAGTGGGCTCAGCTCATCATCAACGCCCATAAAAAGGTATCCGACGCACCGCCAGAGACCCACAACTCGTTCCCACAGTGGTTTAACTGTGAGCGTCTCCGCAGGGACTCCACTCCAAAAGGAGGCTGACCTCCCAGAAGGTGAAGGAGGACGTGGTGGACTTCGCTCGTTTGAAGTGGCCTTTGCTCTTCTCACGCTTCTACGAGGCCTTCAAGTTCTCAGGTCGGTGGGGCCGTGTTTTATCACACGTATTCCTTACTAGGTATCTGTATGTCGTTGTTTTATTTCATGAATATCCCTCATCCACATCCAGGACCTAGTCTGCCTAAGAATGACGTGATCGTGGCAGTGAACTGGACTGGGGTTTATTTCGTGGACGAACAGGAGCAGGTCCTTCTGGAGCTCTCGTTCCCAGAGATCACTGCCGTGTCCAGCAGCAGGTAAGATGAAGAAGTTATGAATATTATAGCTGTGGGTTTATAACAGCAAAAATCCCCGTATTTCTCATAAATAAAGTATATATATATATATATATAGTATGTGATAATACCCTGAAGTGATGCTCCAGGCCAAGCAGTCGCTTACTGTAGCTTTGTAACATTCTGTTTCTGCTCAAAGAGCCCCTTTAAACGCACCGGCTTTTTATTAAAGTGCAACGTTCACCTTTCAGAGGGGGTAAACTTCAGGGTCAGAGTTTCACTTTGGCCACCATCAAAGCCGACGAGTACACGTTCACCTCCAACAACGCGGAGGACATCCGGGACCTGGTGGTCGCCTTCCTCGAGGGGCTGAGGAAGAGGTCCAAGTACGTGGTGGCACTGTTGGACTGTTCCAACCCTGGTAAGATTCACTGAGGTCTTGTATTTAAAAACATTTTGTATAGTATAACTTAAAATACATGTTTTTTACTTCAAAGCAGGGGTAGACTCCACATTCCTGAGCTTCTCCAAGGGGGATCTGATCATCCTGGACGAGCACGACGGGGAGCATGTGATGAACTCCGGCTGGGCCCACGGCATCAACGACCGGACCAAGCAGAGAGGGGACTTCCCCGCGGACTGCGTCTACGTGGTGCCCACCATCACCAGGCCGCAGTACGACATAGTGGTGAGCGGGGACCACGGCGCCGGTGGGCGTGGCCCGAGATGAGAAACGGCTGGCCTGGTCCCGCTAGGCGCCAGCCTGGTTTCCATCGGCCCTTCAGTCGTTATGCTAAGCTATGCTAAGCTATGCTAACCGCCGCCCCACGCTTCACACGTTGACTTGGGTCCCCTGATGCATTCAGACAAAATCCATATGAAGATTTTTCATTGTTCACAATCCCTAAATCCTTTTTTTTTTTTACTTCATCTCAGGCTCTTGTGACTATGACTCCTGATCAGAGGCGAGAATCCATCGGTTTGTCCCACACGAGTGCCTCGGGCATCGAGGACAAAACCAAGGCCTACTCACTGGAGGAGTTCTCCTACGACTACTTCAGGTGCGCTTCCCTGATCCTTTACACACACACACACTCACACACACACACTTTGTCATATCCGGCCCTTCCTTCCAGGCCTCCTCCCAAGAGCACCCTGAGCAGGGTGATGATCTCGAAGAGCCGAGGGAAGGACCGTCTGTGGAGCTGCACCAGGGAGCCTCTGAAGCAGCCTCTGCTGAAGAAAGTGCTGGCTCACGAGGAGCTCTCCCAGGAGGCCGTACTGGCCTTCATAGATATCCTTCAGCTGACATGTTTGTATCGATGGGCCCTTATTCTGACTTTAATCCCTCTCTCCTCCCTGAAAACAACAGTAACGGACATGAGTGATGATTAGACCTATTTCTACATTGAATCAGCTGTTACTACTGTGTTAAATGTTTGTAATGACTATATCAACTTTTAAAAGTTAACATTTTTATCTCCTGTGAACAAGTTATAGAGACGTTTTGGCATGACGAGATTTTTAAGTTCCTTGTTACCTTTACTTAGGTGGAATCATGTCAAAAATTGCAAACTAGATGAGACTAAAAGCACTTGTATGTTACCTCCAGTTTTAATTCGTCAACTAAACAAAATTCACATTATTTGTCACAGATGAAAGGGCCGTTAACGCGGGCTAATAATTTGCAACACAAATAGACATTTTCTGTGAACAATCATTCATCAAAAAAGTGTTGAAAGTCACAAAGAAAAGTAGATCCAAACTGTTCCAACCCTCCCGCAAAGTATGGAGGAAGATACTCATTCACACACACACGGCCTGTTGTGGTTGGTTGGTTGGTGTCCTTGACCGCGGCCCCCACCCGTCATGAAGTACATGGGCGACTACCCGTCCAAACGGGTGCGCTCCGTCAACGAGCTCACCGACCAGATCTTCGAGGGGGCCCTGAAGGCAGAGCCGCTCAAAGACGAAATCTTCTGCCAGATTCTCAAACAGCTGACTGATAATCACATCAAGTGAGTCTGGAACGCGCACACACGGAAAGTAATGGAGAGTATTCAGCTGTTTTAACTACTATTACATTTAAATGCCATAAGAACTCATTTTTGTTACATCTTGTGTGTAGGTACAGTGAAGAGAAGGGCTGGGAGCTGCTGTGGCTTTGCACTGGTTTGTTTCCTCCCAGTAACACCCTCCTGCCTCACGTGCAGAAGTTCCTCCAGGCCAGAAAGCACCACCAGCTGGCTCCGGACTGCATGCAGCGGCTGCAGAAAGCCTTGCGGTGACGCCAGCTTCCTCCTCTCCGTTCGCTTTGACTTCATTGAGTCTTCTTTAATTTACTAATTGTCACTATTGATACTTGTTGCAGAAATGGGTCGAGAAAGTACCCTCCTCACCTGGTGGAGGTGGAGGCCATCCAGCACAAGACCACTCAGATCTTTCACAAAGTCTACTTCCCCGATGACTCGGACGAGGTCGGTGAAGCTAAAATGCAAAATATTCTCACTGCGATTGCCAAACGACAAGATGATGTTTACGAGGCTCTGATTGGCCCTCGTCACTTTGTCACCTTTAAAGTCATTTAATCACATCTGATTCAGGTGTTCGAAGTGGAGTCGAGCACCAAGGCCAAAGACTTCTGCCACAACATCTCAGGACGTCTTCTGCTCAAATCCTCCGAAGGCTTCAGTCTCTTTGTGAAGATCACCGACAAGGTGAAGACGCCAGCGTGGCCTCGCCCTCCTGGATCCTGGCGAAACATCTGTTTTAGTAGCTAGTGGGACATGACGGCGTTTTTTTTTTTTTTCCTTTCTTTTTTTGCAGGTCATCAGCGTCCCCGACGGCGACTTCTTCTTCGACTTCGTGAGGCACCTGACCGACTGGATCAAGAAGGCCAGAACCGCGAAGGACGGTGCGCACGGTGTTTCCCTCTAGAACCTCCGCAACTGGGCCTCTTGCATCTTCCCGTCTGAGGACCTCCTGTGTTTTTGTTTTTTTCCCCCGCGCCTGCAGGTGCGGTGCCTTCGCTGACCTATCAGGTGTTCTTCATGAAGAAGCTGTGGACCAACACCGTGCCGGGAAAAGACTCCATGGCCGACTCCATCTTCCACTACTACCAAGTGAGACCAACGCAACGGTTCCCTTATTGCTTGATGTTACTCCTACTGCACTAACTATTTCCTTTGCCGTCTCCCCTCCACAGGAGCTGCCCAAGTATCTGCGCGGCTACCACAGGTGCCCGAAGGAGGAGGTGCACCAGCTGGCGGCTCTGATCTACAGGGTGAAGTTTGACGACGACAAAACCCACTTCCAGAACATCTCCAAGGTCCTGAAGGAGCTCGTCCCTCAAGACCAGATCAGGCACCTGCCACCCGACGAGTGGAAGCGGGTGAGCGGGCATCTCAACAACAAAAAAATCTCACCGCCAAAACGGTGGAGGAATGAGGAGACGTGAACACGTGTGTGCGTTTCCCCTCTCAGTCCATCGCGTCGCTGTTCAACAAGCACTCGGCAAAGACTCGAGAAGAAGCCAAACTCTCCTTCCTCAAGATCATCTACAAGTGGACCACGTTCGGTTCGGCCTTTTTTGAAGTCAAGGTAAATAGTAGTTGTCGTTTTTTCAGGCCTTTTGATTAGATAGAAGTGTCAAGACTGAAGTGTAGAAATATTATGTTCTAGTCCCGCATTCACAAAGCATCATCATTTTTTTTCCCAGCAAACAACAGATCCAAATTACCCGGAAACCCTTCTGATAGCGATCAACAAACACGGCGTTAGTCTCATTGACCCTAAATCTCGGGTGAGTCCACACTTGTTCATATTTCGTATTATGGATTAGCCCGAAAAACCCGAGGGTTCGGCCCGCAGGGCGCTAAGCTGTCGGCGTTGCTTGCAGGAGATCCTCACCACTCACCCCTTCACCAAGATCTCCAACTGGAGCAGCGGCAACACCTACTTCCACATCACCATCGGGAACCTGGTGCGAGGCAGCAAGCTGCTGTGTGAGACCTCGCTGGTGAGTCGCTTCCCCCCCGAAATCGATAAAATACATTTAAACTCGGCCTCAGTGCATCGCGACCTCTGACCTCAACCCCCCCCCCCTCCCCCGCAGGGCTACAAAATGGACGACCTTCTGACCTCTTACATCAGCCAGATGTTGACGACGATGACGAAGCAACGGACCTCGCGGCGCAGCAGCAAGTGAGCGGAGCGGCTCACCGTCTCACACACAGTGTGAATCATGTAGACTAAATACTGCATTTTACTGTGAATTGTTTCCCAAAGTGATTATCAAGATATATGCCATTCTGTATGGGTTCTGTCTTAAGAAAACAAACTCACCTATTGCCTTTAAAGTACCCCCCCCCCCTACGTTATTTAACGTCTTGAGTGGGTCCAGTCGGATGTCTGCGAGGACTTCTCTATTTGTTGGACCGGTCTTTTTTAGGTTGTAGGAAGTCCTCCGTGAAATGTTGTGCACATGGAGAATAAGTGAGAGCAGATCCCTTTTTTCATTTAAGAGGGAACGGGTTCCTTTTACAGTGTCGAGTGCAAAATGTAATTAGCCTTTTTTTGGGGGGGGGGGGGGGGGACGAAACGATTTCAAATGCAAATAACCCAATTAGAGTCTGAATTATGAAGGAAAGATGGAACACTTGTATGTTGTCAGGAGTTTGATATAAGAAGCTTTAAGACAACAAAACGGAACTCTGCCCTCTTGCTTGATTTACAAAAACAAGATCCACCCAGTTTTATAAAGTAAAGTATTCATTTTGTTTTGTGAAGTAGCTTCGTCTTGTCTAAAAGAAACCACTCATGATCTGTTAAGTCTATTTAGTTGTCCAGTTTGGAAATGTAAAACCGGATTTAAATGTAAATGTTTAGCCGTGCATGTGCACAGGAACGGACCATACGTGTGCCACAGTAGTGATTTTTTTTTAGCTCATGTACACTCACTGTAGAAGAGGAATGGTGTCTTTTTTTCTAAATTAGCGTTGGTTTTTATTAAACATCAAGTCGTAACACTGTTTGTGGGTCATGTGACCACTCGTTATGTAGAGATGATATTTTTTAAAGAGCACATAGTTGTTCGGGTAACAGTAACACCAATGATCACATTGAATATTAAAATAAATAACAGCTGAAAGTACTCGACTCTTTTTACATGCTATAACTATTCGACTTTTTTTATACATGTAATACTCATGATCAGGAGAATGGAGACTAATGAATGAAGGTTAGTCAAACATTTATTATAATGAAGCCAACACAACATGTAATGGAATGTGTCCGTAGCAACAATGAGATAATATACCATGCAATGGCTTATTAG
Organism: Pungitius pungitius; assembly: GCF_949316345.1. Lineage (NCBI taxonomy): Eukaryota > Metazoa > Chordata > Actinopteri > Perciformes > Gasterosteidae > Pungitius > Pungitius pungitius. The sequence goes on from NC_084915.1 coordinate 16,079,745, forward strand.
GAGTCTCATTTTAATGAAACTTTAACATGCTATATTAAGACTTTACTAACATTTTAAATCACATCAAGTTACACAAGTGACTAAGGAAATCTTTCAACCTGATTTTTTTTTTTTTTTACAGAATGATCAACAGTCATTCCATGGTATGTTAAACATAAAAATGTAATGTATGATATGGTCAAGTGTGACTGCAGGGCTTCCAAAGATCAGAAATGTTACTAAATTCTGAACTGAGACGATGTCAAACACAAGATGTTTGGTTTATTCAAAGTGTAGAAACACCTGCCTGAACATTTCAACAGCACGAGAAAAAAAAAAAAAAGCGTATTTAGATTATGATTAAAAGGAATAGGATAAAAGCATATGTGTGAGTAAGGGCAGGATCACGGAGCTGGGCGTCTTCTGGCAGCCAAAGCGGGGAATTCGTCACTTAAGATTGCCGGATCTCTGCAGGTGGGACAGGTTCTGTTCTCCTTCAGCCACGAGCGTATACACTGAACACACACGGGGGGGGGGGGGGGACGCCTTAAAATCAGTCAGACTCAAAACATCCTTCACTTGGAATAACATTGTTTAGCTACAACGGCGGGGGGGGGGGGCAATAAGGGGCGTCTCTGCTCACCGCGTCGTGGAAGCTGTGGCGGCACTCCAGCACGCAGATGTCGATGGGGTTCATGTCCTCGTGGCAGATGATGCAAGGATCCTCGACGTTCAGCTGCAGAGACACAGAGAAACGCACCGTCAGAAGGTCGGCTCTGTTCCTTCGTCTCTCTGACCTCGAGCCGACGGACGGCGTTTCGGACTCACTGCGTTGGGGGGCGCGTCCCTCTTTGGTTCAGCCGGCTGCCAGGCCGGGGGGGCATGAGGCGGGGCGCCGTACTTTGAAGAGCTCTCGTTTCTCTCCTGTGGAGCAGAAGCCCGAAACAGTCACTTGTGAGGCGTCACGTGAAGGAAAGTGATCGGTGTTGAGGACTTTTGAGTCGTCGGCGTTCTCTCCCCATCGACCACAGAGAAGAAACGCCCAAAAAAAATATGAATGAAGACTCACTGCGGTGGTCTTTTGTCCGTGTGCTTTCCAGACCGGGGCGACCCAGGACCAGGCGGTACACGGAGTCCTGGCGCTCGATGCGGCAGCTTTAGGCTTCTCCTGTGAGCAAGAGGAGCCAAAACAAATCAATGGCATAAATAGCCCAAGATAACCAATAATAAAATAAATTTAAAAAAAAAAAAAAAAACCTGATGGTCCAGGATCAGCTGAGTCACTCCGCCGACCATTTCCTGAATGGTCATGTTGCTAAGGTTACCGCCGCTGGACGAACGGAACTCCTGGACAAACCTCATGAAGTCCGACCTGAACACAAACACATTTCAGTCGTCCTACAGGAGGATTAAATATGCACAACTTAAAAAAAAAAAAAAAAAAGTTACTTTTACAGTTAGTTTATTTGGAGGCCGACAAAATTTCCAAGTATAAAATATGACACTTGAATGTATCATTAACACCGTCCTTTTTTTTTTTAAATGACAAAAGGGTCACCTTGTGTAAGCGGGGAAGATGGCGGCCAGGCGCTCAACGGACTGGTCAAACACGGTGTTGTGTTGAGGCTCCAGAGTCCTGGACGCGGGTCGGAGAGGGGGCGGAGCCTGAGCGGACGCCGCTTCAGACGGAGTGATGGCTGCAGCCGACTGAAACGTTAAGAGCGCAGAGAGTCAGTGGAACATTTCTAATATCTGATAAACTACTGTTTAATTACGTAAAGGAGCTGGAGATACAGAAGAACCCAATGTAGCTTATTTTTATTAAAAACAAGGTGGTTACGGAGAATGGTTTAAAATAGAGGAAAGCAGCACGATGAATCCGCACTACACGCTGCGCTGGTGGGACTGGTTCTCTTACTGGTGCAGCTGGAGAGTCAGACAGGCCGTTGACCGGAGACCATTCAGTGAGTCTCCTGCCGTTGTTCGCTTGATCCAGCTGCTCCTGATACAGCGCCTGGGGAAAATTGGAAGACCTCGATCTCTTATTTCAAACCAAAAACAATAATTTTTTGAAGATGTGACAGCAGTGGAAGCAAAGAGGATTGCGACATCCACATCGCCACGCTGGTTTAATGACTTAGTGAAGCCATGGTTGTGGTTTTTTTTTTTTAATAAAGAGCATCTCATCATCTACTCGTGTTGCTGCATGAGATGACTCTGGTACCTCCGCACTGGAGATTTTCTTCTCAACCTCTTGGACATTAACTCTCCAGATGTTTCTAGCCATTTCCATCTCTGGGTTTGGGTATCTGGACAGAGACGAGGGCAGACAACGCACAAAATGAACACACTACGCCACCAACCGGTCCTTTCAGAATAAAAGTGGGTGTTTTGCCGTCTGACCTCTGCGCCGCTTCGTCCAGTTTGCCGAGCAGAGCCTTGGCGACGGCGAGCTCCGTGTACAGAGGGAACACGACCTGATCCCGGCTGCTCTCCAGCATCCACACCTGGAGGAGCACAGTGATCACCATGAACTTCACAAGCATAATGGGACGAAGGCTATTTAAAACTTTATATAAACCGTTGACGTGTGAACTATTACTGTGGCAGTTCATACGCACCACGTGCATATGTATTTATTTTATCATATGTTTAATGTCAGTAATATGTCATTATCCCTATTTTACTTTTGATATATTTCTTAATTTCAAATACTTTTCTTCTTGAATGAAGTACACTGTAAATTGAAAACGCTTCAATGAAAAAAACATTACACACACAAAAGTAAAAAAAGATTTATTTATGTTGAGGATCAGCCTACCTGAGCGATCCGAGACCTCCTGGTTGCCGCGGTGACCGCAGCCTTACAGCGATTGATCTCCTCCTCTATGCTCATCTTCTCGGCTGCGGACTGATTGCTGAGAGGAAAAGGACGCGGGGAAAAGAGGAGGTGAACAGGAGGAGGTGAGGAGCTTTAGCTGACGCGTCACTATCAACACCTACCTAGACTCGAGGAAGTCACTCAGCTTCAGGTCGAAGCTGGCTTTCTTCTCTTGGAGGCCTCGGGAAAGTCTTTGCATGAAAACAAGACAAATGACATTTAAAAAAAAAATCCTTAGAAAGCCATCTTTACATGTTCAAGCTGCAACGGTAAATCTAAAAATCGATTCATTCAGCACACAAATATAATAATGTCCCAGGTGAAATGTGGAAATACGCTTCTGCAAGTACAAGTCGTGTATTTAAACCTGTAGATACAAGTACATCCATAGTGTACTCAGACACATCAGCTCCCACCTCCCGTGTTGCTCCCCCAGCTCTTCGATCTCCATCTTCAGGACCCTCAGTCCTTCCTGGTTGGACTTCTTCTCCTTCTGGTCCTTCTTCACCTCCTCTTCCAGTTTCTGCTGGAACAGGGCCAGCTCCCTATTGGTCACCTTGACAAGAGGAAAACACCAGTTAACAGGTTTTTTTATGTACTTCGTTGCATAAACTTCATTATTTTCTCATGTCAATATATCCAAACTGTAACTACTTGTATATTGGCTTTGATCTCCTGAATCTCCTCCTCGAGGACAGCGATGTCTTCTTTGTGTCTCTGGTTGAATCTGTCACAGCCTTTCACCATTTTCTTAATCTGCTTCTCCAACTTCCTGTAGCTCTTTTGCTTCATGTTGACGTCACCCTGGACCGACAAACGGGACGAAAGGGTCAACTACAACTTTTGAGTCTTTACCCACGGACCTCCGACAATTAATGAAACCGGTTTGTTATTCAGTCCCTTGTTTAAGGACACGGGTATTTGCACTGAACTCACCGGGCTGCTCTCAAAGCGCTCGTACATCTCCGTGTTCACCGCCACGCTCCTCATGTTCTCCTGACACGTCTGAGAGAACAGAAAAAAAAACAAGCACTTCAATCATCTCTCACGCATGCAATTCAGCAGACTTTAAAGGTATTGTATGTAGTTATTGAAAGGGCCGATCCTTTATATAATCGCCTTTTCACAACGCATGACTCGTCTGGTTTTCATGTTTATTCTAGATGAAAATGTTGGGTCTTCACCTGTACTCGTTCGTGTTTCTTCAATAAGCCTCCATTGGCTGTCACCGACGACATAGCTGAAGGTCCGCCATCCAGATCCAGATCCAGCCCCCCGTAGTCAGTGGCTAAAACGTAAGGGCTGTGAAGCTCTCGCGGAGGCGCCTGGGAGCTTATTACGTAAGGATTCGGCACGAAGGGGCCGACGTCAGTCTGCGCGGGAAAATAACTGTCCAAGTGGCTTCGGAAGGCGGATTCGAGGCCCCCGTTCAAATAAGGAGTCCGAGAGACCGGGCCGGGATCCGTTATTACGTCCAAGTCGTCCAGACTGGCCGCCTGCTGCTGCAGGCACACGGCGTGCTTTATCAGGCCCACGCGGCACCCGATCTTGATGAAGCGCAGGGACTCCAGAAGGAAGGCCTCGAAGCCGCCCGCTTCCTGCATCTTCAGCTGAGCCACGGCGGGGAAGTTCACCAGCTCGCCGGACAGCAGGGGGTCCTCGGCCTCCAGCGGGCCGTGCTCCTCCAAGATCTGAGCAAAATAGCTGCAGAGGCATTCACATGTCCAACGTCAAAAATACTTCATGCAGGGGGGGGGGGGGGGGGGAATACGTGCATTTTCTCAATAGTTGCACTTCAGGAATCAGGAAACGTTTATTGCCGTTATACATACATGGAAATTGACTTGGCGGTTGGAAGGAAGACAGTGCAGCAATATATAAAATAAAAATATAATAAAATATATGCTATGGGTTAGTACGCTAAAGCTATGGGTTAGTAAGTAAGAAGAAATAAAGATAAAATGCACCAGCTAATAGTGACAAAGTGAGAGTCAGTCAGGGGGGGGGCCCCGGGCTTGACTGGAGTATTTTGATTAAGACGTTCCGACCTTTAAGCAATTTGTGGACTACTGACAGTGAATGCATCATATCGTGTTAGTATATAAAAAGTAACTAGTGTATAGAAATGTAGAACAGTAGAAGAGTAACGTAGCATGAAAAGGAAAAGTACGTTAAAACTGTACTTACTCGTACAAACTCTCTTTTGTCGGGTCGGGGTTGTTGTCTAGAATCATTTTATAGTGACCTCTGTGTCTTGTGCTGTTGTAGTGCTCCTCAAAATCGGCCACTTCCTCTCGGAGGTGACTCGGTACACTGAACGGATCCCCCGGGTGAAGGAACGATCTGTCGACACCAAGCCCCACTGTTGTTACGCATGAACACGTTAAAAAAACGTTTAAGTCTCCGACGTGGGGGGAACTTACAAAGAATCCTCTTCAAATAAATCTTGTTCACATTCATCTCCCGGAGTTGAAGCTCTCGTCCCGGGGAAAACGTAATAGGCCTGAAAAGGGAAGAGGAGAGGCGACACTTTTTTGAGTCACGCAGTCCATGCGCGTTTTCTCGTCACAAGCAGCGATCGCGCCCGCTCTCACCCGCGGCTCTCTGGCTTTCTTTTTCCGGCCTCGACTCTTCATAGGAGAATTCTGAAATCAAAACAAAGCAAATGAGGGAGCGCGAAGAGCCACAAAGAGAGCCTTCAAATTCCCTTTAGGGTCAACTACTACCAGTACAATAGACCTACTAGTTCTACACAACATGGTCCACCTGGATCCAGAGAAGAAGCAGGACATTATTAAGGATTAATTAAGGACCATTATGAGGCAATAAGCATCTCATCCACTGTGTTCGCTACAGGTCTCACAGCTCAAAAAGTTCCTGACAGCCTGCAAGAGAAAATATTTAATATCTTTGGAAGAAGTTTCCCTGTTTGAGGTTCCAGACATGCAAACTCTGTGCTAACCCTTTCCATTTGTTTCCAGCCATTATGCTAAGCTACGCTAGCTGCCGGAACATCTGGTATTTAGCAAACAAACTCCAGTTAGCATAGTAAATAAAAACACCATCAGGGTTCCAAAAACTTACATTTTCATTTTCATCAGACTTTTTTAAGACTGAACAATGTCCATCTGAAAAATAAAGAATTGGGAGTAAAATCACCGCCAACAAATGAACGAGCCTTCAAACCACATGTTTGAAAAGTTAAATATACACACCCATATCAAAATAGTCATCCAGTATTTGGTGGCAGGTGAGATATTTGTCCCTATGCTCCTCCAGAGTCCAGATAAAGAGTCTCATGTCATGTGGTGGGGCTTGTTTTAGGTGATCCGTCACTGTCACGCTGCTTGAAAAAAGCTCCGTCCTAGTGCCGAACTTCTCTATAATCGCGTCCTGCAACGGGCCAAAGTTGAGCAGAATAGACAAGTCCAGCTGCTCCAAGTGCTCTGCGTGGCGCTCTATGAAGGATCTCGCAGCTTTGAGACCTACAGAAAGCAGCAGGGCAGGCGGTGAGACTGGAGGACGAAGTGCGGAGAACAAAAAGAGCTCCAAAACAAGTTCAAAGGCGTCAAGACAGAAAGGTCTAACGGTTCAGTGGTAAAATAACGCCAGAGTTAGTCATTGAAGAAAGAAACTGGAGGTGTTCTAACAGAAATGGGTGCATATTTAAATAGGACGGGTCATAATAACGCAAACTGACGAGCAAAGTCAAACTTAACACAGATATTCATCCAGTTGTTCCTTCAGGGCATGTCACATGACCCCCCCCCCCCCGCTGACCTGCATTGTTGAGCTGGATGGCCCAGCTGCCGAGTTTGGGATTTATATCCTCGCAGTCACAGAGCAGGTGTACGAGGACGCGAGCCCAGATGCGGTTCTTCCGCTCCAGCAGCAGATCCAGCGCCTGCCTCAAGCTCCCCGCCTCCTCCTCCTCCTGCTGATGATGGTGATGATGCTTCAGGTTCAGCATCCTCTCGGCCACCTGGTTCCCCCTCGAGGAGTCCAGCTCCAACCAGGGCCTCAGAGCGGCCGCCAGGTCGGACGCGCTGAGGCACTTCTCCTCCCTCAGCAGCTCCGCGTTCTGGCTGGTCTGCAGCAGAACTGGATCCCTGTACAGCCGCCAGGCTGAAGACACAGTGGATACAAAAAAAAAAAACAGGGGACTGAACAACGCTAGTTGGTAAAATATTAGAGCAGCCTTATCTTGTATGTGCAACTGCTTGAAATATAGACGTGCAAAAAAAAAGGTAAGAAGCTTCAAACTCCTGGCTACAGGTCGGCCATGATGAAGAAGAAGATACCTTTCTGTTGATTGTGGGTCGCCGGGGCCTCAATCTGCTGCAGAATCTCGTCGTTTATCGCCTGCTTTTCTTGAAATGACAGCTTATGCTGCTTCCTCGTGAGCTTGTGCTCCTCTTTTGATTTTAACTTCTTTAGACTGAAAATTAATAGACGAGAAGAAAAAAGGGGTGTTATTTGGCAACCGGGTACCTGTCAATCAGCAGGTGATACCAGCGGGGCGTCGAGTACAAAAACTACTCATTCCTGTCGGGCTTGTTCTCACCTCGAGCATTTCTGATTCTGTTTGGGCTTCTTTGGCGTCAGTGGTTTAGAGATGGGAGCTACAAACTGAGAGAAACGAGACGCGGGGTCAACGCTGGGATTCATTCGTGAGCGCAGCGACTCTAAAAAGCTCCCCCCCCCTCCCTCGCCCGCAGAGGGAAATCTCACCTCACACTTCAGCAGCCCCGTCGGACGAAAGAGTTGGATCTTACAGATTTTGCCGACACAATCTGGAGTAAAACACAACTCTTTCAAGAAATCCTGCACCAGAAAGAAGTGAAAATTTAAGACTTTGGGCAAGAAACGGCTCCATTTTTTATCAATACGTGCATCCGCTGAAGCATCCATGTCAACATGAAAAAAATAAAAAGAGTGGCCGCACAACATCTTAAAAATTTTCCTCATTGGAACCACATACACTATAATACAGGAGAAATGTACCTTTTCGTTTTTTTCAAAGAAGGACGTCTTGAGGCTCTTCCAGCAGGCCGTGTGGTATTCAAGAACGCAGCTCTCACAGCAGCATATTCGAATGTAGCCCTGAATTAAACAGCCGCCGTGTGTCACTCGAATTGTTAACAAGTCGAATTCCATCCGTACGTCACGGGCGGACACTTACTTTAAAATCTGGGTCGGTCAGGTAGATTTCAGCTTTCAAAGGGACGAGGCATTTCTCTAGTCGACAAATGGCATCGGGAATAGGGGGAAATTTGCACAACTCTATAGCTCGCTCTAGAACGTCCTACAAAGAAAGAAGCAGAAAATACAAGTTGGGTAAGCTGCATGTGCAATCACAATTGTGTATAATGTCAAGAAGGGAAATGCAAGCCATAAATGCAGGAGGTTATTCGACTTGCTGAATGATTTTTTTATACGTACAAACAAAGTAAGAAGACAACTCACAGTGAAATACTCCGGCTGAGTCTCTTTGACAATCTCCTTCGTTAAAGGCCAGGTGAGTTTACCCGGTGTTATTTTATTCTTTACCGTCTGCAGGGAATCTGAAAACTGCACCAGAGCGAGAGAGAACCTGTCCAGCGAAGACAAACGGTGGGAACGAGTCGGGTGAGAATCAGAAAAGAAAAAAAAAAAGAAGAAGAAGATGGCACAAATCGGTTTAGAACTGTGAGCCGGCGTACCGGTTCTCTCGGAGGTACACCTTCCCCACGGCGTAGTAAACCAGACACTGGAACGTCCTCTCCTCAAACGATTTGATCTTCTCGAGAAGCGCTTGAGCTTCCACAAGTTCCTGCGTGGGACAGAGCAAGCTCGCATGTAACGCCTGCCTCCCCCAATTCAATCAATGCACAACTTGGACGATGAGTTATGTACTCATTGAGTTACCTCAAGCTGGCCGATTTCCGTCAGAGCCAAAACGCGGCCGTACAGCAACAACAGCACGTCCAGAGTGGAAAGGCCCAACTCCTGGGAAAGCAAAAAAAATAAAATAAATACATTTACAGATCAACTCCGGCGAGCCAAAAGCTGCAAGAGAGGATTCAAAAAGAAAAAGAAAAAAACCTGTAGAAGTAACAAAGTACTTAAATACAGTACTTAAATACAATTTATAATAAAAAAAAGGGTGCAACCCAAGTCATGTGCTGGTGCGACCCCCTGAGAAAGAAGTCAAAGTGTCTGTAGTCTGGAACATGAAACGATCATCAGAGGTGTACTACCTTGGCTGGGCTGGTTTCCAGCAGGACCAGCGCCTTCCTGAAGGCCTCCTCTGCGTTGCGGCTGCGTAGGTCGGTCAGGGCAGTGTGCGCGTCCTGCACCATCGACATCAACTCTTTGCACACGGCCGCCCTATCGAGCGGCGCCCGCTTCTGATTGGACGAAACACAAGGAGGAGCCGGTGAGGCGTCTTCTTCAACGATGCTGCTACAACGTCCACGAGTCGGATGAACGGACGATGAGATGCTCTTAAATACAAGCCGTTGACACACAGCCAGACACGTGAGTCACGTGACAGGTTAAGCAAAGCCGTACCTCTTCTTCAGGTTCCTTTTTCATCTTTGGTTTCTTCTTCGGGGAGCTGGCCACCAATTTCCCATTCTTTGAAGAAAGCTCACTGAAAGCACATGTTTAAACCAGTTAAGGGGTCTGGATGGAAGATTGTTTGACCCCCAGATTAGATAACAAAAATAAATCCATTAAAATCAAGCCACAATGTTGAATTTCATCATTATGTTTCCAAGTCTTGGAAATGTTACTAAGCACACAATCTGATCTGAAGCTTCATGTACAAACTGAGCTGCTGGAGAAAGATAAAGATTCCTCAAGCAGCTGTTGAAACAATCAATTATACAAAAAAAAAAAACATCCACCAACCTTTTGGCTGGTTTTGAGTTCTTAGCAACGCTTTCTGACTGTGCAGTCTTTTCGTTTTTCACTGGAGGTAGAAAAAAAAAATCTTAAAATGCAATGCAGGTAGATTTACATAATATACATGTAAAGACAAAAAGACCACTTAGTAAACATGGATACAAAAAAAAATGCTGATTTTGTAACTTAAAAAAATTGGCTTTTGGTGTAATGAGGAAGGAAAGTGTGGACTCTAAATAAAAAAGGGGGAACCTTTAATGCCCTTACATTATAATATGTATTTAAGACACATTGTGTGTGTGTGTGTGTGTGTGTGTGTGTACACACAAGAGCCACAATAAGCAGGAACTGAACCCGGCTCAGAGGGCAGCGTGTAAGCACCCGTTGGAGTGAACTCACCTGGCTTCTCTTCCGGTTTGACCTCGGGCCCCTGCAAACACACAAGTGAATAATTAACAAGGAGCCACATCGAACTTCAGCTAAAGCCACACAGAGAGTGCAAACAACATCCTGGAAGTCTGCTGTTCACACTCATCTGCTGATTTTTATTTTTTTCTATAGTTGGTACAGAGAATAACTTTTACCTAGAATAAAAACAACATGTCAAACCGTGATATAGAAATGACAAAATTGATGTGTCAATTTACAAATGACAATTTTAAATTCCTGAAATGAAAACTGCTTTATTAATTTTAATACGAATTTTTGTTAGACAGATGGATCATAATACGAAAATCATGACCCATTCATTCAGTGTGTGACAGCAAATGTAAAAACAATTTTTAAAGGACAAACCTTGGTCTGCGAAGGAGGATCATTCTTTTTATCGGCTTTCACAAGCGGTGGCCATGGAGCTTTGTTAGGGCTCTGCGTTCTGTCAAAGAAAGATGAGCCATAAGCAAACTGGCGTTTACCCAATCGAGTCGTTTCTTACATGCGTTAAAAGTTATTCACGTACCTTTTACTGGGTTTTTTTTTCATAGACTGTGAAACTGAAGAAAAAAAAAATCAAACCTCAGAAACACAGGTTTCACTTATGGAAGGACAGCGATGGCCTCGGTTTACACACATTTTCAACCAACGAGTTATTTGTCCTCAAATCAGGTTTATTACATTTAAAAAAACGTGTTTAATAGGATGGAAAAACCGACCTTCTACAAGAAAAAGCGTGACAATGCAAAGCGGCTCTTCTGCCTTTTATTTTTTTGAGGCACATCAAAATGAGAAAAGACTTCCTGCTGGTGGAGGCAGTGGAAAATACCTCTAGCGTTCAGCGCGTCGCGCAACTTCTGCTGCTGTTGCTCCAAGTCTCTCATTCCCTTGTGGTCGTCTTTGCACAGACTCTGGGCCGTGGAGTTGGCCTCGATGGCCATCGTGAGCGCTCCCATGGAGCACAGAGCCTCACAGTAGCGGTAGTGACCCTGCAAACAAACAGACAAAAACATGCAGCGCTTCACTCCTCTTGATTATCGCTTGACGGACAGGAGTCCCGCCGAGTGTTTACTTATCTTTACATATGTCGACTGGGTCTTGAACGAAAAACAGTACCTTGGCCCAGAAGGGGTCTATCAGAGTAGCGCATTTTCCATCACAAGCCGCTTTTCTGTAAAAAAAAGTTGTTTGTGTTACAACATTTGTAGGTTTCTTTTTTTTTTTACTGATTGGAGGAAATCTACTACAGATGAAAGGTAAAGTTGGTACTTACAGAAATTTGTCACAGCGAATATAGCATAACGCTCTGTTTCCATAAGCTATGTGGTTGTCGGGGCTGGAAGGAGAAGAGAAGATAATTTCACTTATAAAAGTACACACGTGTACCAGATGATTACTACGTTACACGTCACTGAGCGGACGCTTTTATCAAAAGAGACTTACAAGTGAATTTCAACCAATCTCCCATACAATGAGCTTGTAATCAATCCTTTGTGAATCCTTTTTGTTTGTCAAATCAGCTCTGATGGACGTATTAATCGGATTACTGTAAACGCAATATTAAATTTGAACTTACTAAAATTGGATGGCTTTGGAATAAAACAGGACAGCGTCTTCATATTGCTTTTTCTCAAAGTTTTCGTTTCCTTTCCTCTTCATTTCTTCACTTTGCTGGATGAGGAACAAGACAAAGCATTTTGTTGGGGTGAGTAGTAGAAGTTTGAACCAAATCAAACATTCGGTTTGCAGTGTGTCGGTGCGTTGTTGACATGCAGAGCTGGTACGAGGCTGAAGAGATTTCACCGTTGAATGTTCCGTGTATTTAAAAATAATTAAAATGGACTCAGGAAGCCACCGTGTCACGCAGATAGCCAATAACCTATTGATCTAATCTCGTCTGGAGATCTCGCTGTGGTCTTACCTTTATTAGATGGGTGGATGGTCGAGCCATCAGTGACCTCAACGTCTTTTCCAAGTCGGTACCCATTTCATGAATGTACTTAGCAACTGAATAAAAGCCAGAGAAAAGGGTGCCTGTTATCCACCAACATACGAGCTTTTTTTTATAAAACAATTCCTTAGAAAAGTGATCACAGCCGATGAGACCGTTTTGTGGCGCGAGGCGCTCGGTAGGATGGTTTTGTATTTTACACTCTGTGAAGATGAGGTGCAGGGAGCTGTGGCGCACTTGATCGTTGCCCATGACCCTGATGCTTTGTGAAATGTAGGGTTCCCCGGTCCGATCCAACCACTGCGATGCGTCTATCAAACCGTTGTCGCAGCGCTGATGGAGCAAAGTCAGAGAAAGATGAACATTCAACTGTGTTGAAAGTATGGAGTACATTTGGAAATATCAATTCCAATACCTCAAATCAGGCTTTCTGCTACTACGGACTATCGATCAAATACCAGAGTCAGACAGTGTAAAGTTCTAGCAACAATGTCGATGATGAAACCAATGATCCCAACAAAAGGACTTAAATATTTCAGATTTAAATATTCATATTCAATGTCCATAATAATTTATTGGAGACTTACCAAGTTTAACAAGTTGCTTATCAACACAACCTGCTTTGTCTGGTCCTTTTCCAACTGGAACAGAGATACATTATGTCAAAAGAAGAACCGCAAGCGTAGACAGTGAGTTTTTATTCATTATCATCTTTCATAATTGACCTAAACTAAACTTTTATAGTTCCCAGTTGAAGTACCACTGGTTCCATGGTGCACACTGAAGACTTACGGTTCCTCTCTCCAAGGCTCTGAGAATTGTCTCCACTGTTGAAATCATCTGAAGGTTATTCAGACCCAATTCATTGCCGCTGGAAGGGGAAACAAAATAATTTAAATATTGATGACTCAATTTTTTTTAAAGAGAAGAAAAGGGGGATGTTGATTTAGAGTTTTAAACCAATGTTCAGGCCACATTAATGAGTTCACTTACGGTGGGATCAGACCCAATTCTAAAGCCCAGCAAAAAGTAGCGCAGTACTCCTCAGGTTGCAGCACAATCGGAAGCCAGAAGACACAAATTCTCATTCGCCGCCCGGCTTCCCTTCTGGTTTCAGGAGGGACACGGATCCATCGCTCAAACACCTCTTCTGGAAAAACAAAATAAAATAAATCTAAACACTGTAGTATTACATTACAGGTCATTTAGCGGACGCTTTTATCCAAAGCGACGTACATTGCATTATAACCCATGCGTTACATTTTGCCTGGAGAGCAATTAGGGTTTTAGGTGTCTTGCTCTGGGACACTTCGACATGGCACATGGGGCAGCCGGGATTCAAACCACCAACTTTGCGGCCCCCAGCGCACCACACTACTCCGAGCGCCACCACAATAGTGTCGAGGCATAAGCATGGTAGCACTGCACATCAATGTGAATGGTGTATGAAGATGCACGTCTTCCTCACCCGGTGGACGAAGGGTAAGAATCTGGTCATATTTCCTTATTTGTTTCTGAGAGGAAAAAATAAATAAAATTAGTAACAGTTATAAAGAAAACAATGCGTTGTCAAAATGCATATTTTATTCTGAGTACTAGTTTAATAACTCACAGCAGTCAGCTGGTCACTGAAGTCCTCCCATTCACAGTCAGAAGAGTCTGACATTTTGTCTAAATCTGTGAGAACATTTGCATTAATCAGTTGATTTGTAATGATTTCATATTTACAACATATGTTTATTTTGGTGAACACTACAATGTTGTTTTGAGGATTAAACTGCACACTGGTACATCAAGTTGGAATTAGCACAGTTGTAATCATATCAAAAAGTAAACTGCAACTTCTTTCAAAACAGTAAAACTTAAAGAATATTTTTACAAGAGTAAAGTTACATTTGGCTGAATCGAACTTACTAAAAAGGTTCTCAAAGCAGGACTAATATTCATAGAATAGCATTTAGTGTGTTATTAGTTGTGTTAGTCCCGCCTCACCCACCTCCGTGTATTATTAATCACACAGTTTAAAAACATTGCGACTTGTATTTAATTAACTAACTTACAGAACCATTACTCATGGAAGGTGTGTTTCGTTGTTGCAACTCGACACAAAGGAACGGATACCTAACCCTCCCTGTGATGATGTCACGTTTAAAACTTTTATGACGTAGACAACCGATAGTTTCAGAAATAGACGAAAAGAGAACATTGGGAATTATTGCGTATTGTACCAATACGATGCGAGTTTTTATTTTCAACCGTCCAAGCTGATTTTCGACACAACCTTATTACCTCTCGGGGATTCATGTCACTTTCACCTAAACGCTGGTGATCGATTGGTTATTGCAATGGTAGCATTTGTAGCCCATTTATCAGCTAATCTGCGCAGACGAGCCGAGCCGAGCCGGGCCGGGCCGGGCCGAGCCACGGTGTTACGAGTCAACGTCAGCCAGGTATAAACGGACATACACGTCATGAACGAACGGGGGCCCATACCTTGTGCTTTTTTGGTCGTGTAAACACCTCAGCAGCGCGCTGTTGTCCTGTTCATGCTAGTGTGCGGAAGTCAGAACTGTTCACGTAGCTCACGCAGCGCCGCGTGTCATCAGCGGAGGCTCCCACGTGACAGGACGGTTCAAAAGCGACTCTTCCGCCTCTTCTTCTTCTTCTGCGTCTTTTTTCTGCGTTTCCGGCGGACTTCAAGCGTCGAGGCGGGAAGGTTCCCTCCCAAGTGGTCAGTCTTTTTATTTTATATTTTGAATGATAATTAACATGACCCATCACTGTTCTTAATCTTACATGTATGTGTATATGAATATATGCGTAAATGATATAGTATTAGTTTATGCAAGTGATACAACATTTCTTTTTACAAGCACAAACTTTGACATTTCAAGAATATGGTAACAGCTACCCCCCTCCCAACAAACACACACACTGAACTTGCAGAAATATCAGATAATACAAATATATTCAACCTGTATCAATTGTCAAGTTTTGATAAAATGTGGTATTAATATAATCCACTTTTATTAACAATGGAGCTTTATTACATTATTTCTACCATAAGGATACAAACCCTGAAGAACAATAAAGAGCAATTTCATCAAATCAGCCAACTTGCTATAGATAAGAGTCATTATAAGTGCGATTAAAGTGATACAATTTGTTACTGTTTTTAGTGTTTTAGTTTTTATATCAGCTGATAATGCTCATTTAATCAGTCTCCAGCTCAAAGTCGTCCTTCTGCGAGAGGAGGCCACGGAACAACTTCTCAGGGTACAGGAAGAAGCGTCTGTTCCGCTCCATGTCCTGAGCGTTGATAATACGAGTCACCAGAGCTTGCTGTAAGGCCGGAGACTCGCAGGGGTGATGCTGCACTTTGTGAGTCACGTTCCTCCCTGGCTCAATGACCAACAGCCCCTGAACATCCGCATGCGTCGCATTGTCGGGACACTTTCTGTTGACCACAACCCGGCTGCTTTCATTTCTTGTCCTTGACACAAAGTCAGTTTCGCAGCCTCCGCTTACGCCGGCACTCGAGTTGGGCGACGTCGTCCGGTTAAACTTAAACAGGCTGCCGTTAAAAATGGAATTCCTTATATTGGCTCTGCCTACTGCGCTGGTTGGTCCCGGTCCGACCGCCGGAGTCTCCTTGATGTTCCTGTGCAGATAGGCCGTGTAGCCCTGAACCAGGCGACTTAACGCCGTCTTATAAGACAGACGCAGAGACTCGGCGGATCCCCGAGGCACAGACTTCAGACGGACCTGTTGGAACAAGATCACATCGACTCGTCGGATGGTCCTGAAAAAACAGGGTTTCCAGTTCGTCTTATTACGACTTGAAGGTTTGTGTCAAAGCTATTCAAGTCAAAAACTCATAATTAACGATAACCTTATTTTGCACTTCGAAGACCTTAAGGAGGCCTATTTTATATGTTAAAAAGTTCAAAATGAATTGTGGGTTATGTAGGGGCCAGGTTACCCCTGCTGCATTGTTATCGATGACCAAATTATATTCAGTAGCCCATCGTCACCTTTTAGATGCTTGAAAGGAAAGTATGCTTTTCAACTAGAGTCTACACCTTAAACCTGTTTTTTATGTCAGTCCTGACCTGGTGAATCCTCACGTGTAGATGAAACGCCGCCCCAGCCAACCACTGCTGCATGGACACCGTGCTCATCCTCTTCCTCGTGGTCATCCTCTCGTAGTGGTCAATCAGCTCCAGATTCAGCCAGTCGTCGTGACGCTCCGCGGCCTCGGCCATCTCCTCGCGGTCGTTGGCGATGCCGGGGATCAGGCGCAGGTAGCCATGGACCAGCCGGCCGATTCTCGAAGCGCTGCTGATGCCAAAAATCCTCCTGGGCTGGGATCCGCGAGCGGGTGGGTTCCCCCCAGTGGAACCTTGAGCTCGGACCTAGTGCCATAACATGCATCTGGAATTCTGAGCTTCGGTTCCATTTTACCATCATGTGATACACTTCAAATATATATTAATGTACAAATATATACGGATTGGCCTATATATATATATATATATTTTAAAACCTACTTGTTGGGCAACCTGGTCAAAAAGCAAAGACAAAGCCAGAGCAACCACCCCGACTCCTCCACCGGTGACCCGGCCGCCGCCTCCCAGCTCTCTGCTCAGGTTGAGGCCGAACGCGGCCTGCAGCTCCCCGCTCATGCTGCGCCGCAAGGAGGCGTGTTGGTGCTGCAGAGCGGCCGAGGAGTCCAGCGAGAGGAAGGTGGCGAGGACGGGATCCAAGGAGATATCGGGGACGACGCCGGCGTCTCGAGCCACGGAGAAGAGCTCCTGGACGGTAGCTCGAGAGGGAAGACACGGAGTGCGACCCGTCGGGATCATGGCTGCGGGTCGTCTGGCTGTCTGCTCGTTATCCGTGTCTCTGACCCCTGGTGTGTTTATTCGCCCCCGGAAAATTGTCATCATCCAGTGTGGACAACATGAAGCTGTCTCTAGAGCGAAAACACATGGTAGGGGAGAAGGTATTCAGAAAGAAGAAAAGAAAGAAGAATAAAAAGCATACAGTTACATGAAATTAAATTAATAAAGTAAAGCTGAAGTGCCTTGAATTTGCTGCAAGGTTAAAAGCGCTATTTGAAGTGTGGCTGAGGAGATATGATATGCAACAATGTTGACTATGTCAGAAGGCATTAAAAAATAAACCAGCAGCTATGGGCTTTAATAATCTGTTTGAGCTAATAAATACGCCTGAAAGCACAGCGGTTTTTCTAATCAGTTTGACATTTACACTCAGAAACAAGCATTGAACATTAACCCTAATGTCAATAAGCAGTCAGCTCACTCACGGATAGATGTGCTGTCACTTCTGTTTTTAAGTGTGGAGCTATTTAAAAGAATTAAAAAAAAATGCTAGGTAGGGTACTCTATATTACATAAATAATCACATTTTATTTTATAAATTATGTGAATGTGCAAATTATCTAGAAAGGTAGTGCAGTAAAAGTTACTATGTAGATGTACTAAGTAACATTGCATCATAGTTTAACAGTGCCTTGATAAATAATAATGTTCATTAACTATCGATCAAAGATAATCTTTCGGGATTAAATGAACCGGTAACCATTAAAGAAAGTCTCGAATTAATGCTCTCTCCTTTGCGCATGACCGGTGAACCATGACGTAATTTACCACGCCTTCAAAACTAGCCCCGCCCCCACATATGCGGAAGTAAACAGACGTTACACTCGAACCGACATTACCATGCGAAACAAATCCTCTACATTCAAAACGGTTTCCTCCCGACATCCACCCCGCTCCCACTTTAGGATCCCGAATTCAATAAATGTTTGTAACGTTAGTTTAAAGCCGTGACCTCATCGTCATCACGTCCCCCCCCCCCGACAGCAACGAGGAGGAAGTGCTCGCGCCAACGATCGTTGAAACGCGTCAATTAACGTTACAGCAGGTGAGTGAAGCAGCGCTGCAGGTGAACCCGACAGGTTGAATAGAGAGACGTGTGTGATCTGAGCTAACAGGTTCTCACCTGCGACAGCTAACCCTCCCGAACATGACGCAGCGGGGGGGGGGGGGGGGGGGTCAGCTAACATTATCTGACGGTTTACTGTTGTTGTTGTTGTTACGAGGCAGTGGAGACGCTGCTTCGGGTAGAGGTTAATACTCACTCTGCTGACAGTTTCCTATTATTAAAAGATAATTCATTATTGCTTTCGTTAACAGCAACATTACACAACATTTGAAGGGTGTAGGTCATCAACCTGTTTAACTGGTTGTGTGTTACCTGGCGGATTGGTGTGTAACAATGTAACGCTCATTGACATAACGGGTAAATGATGTCGTGTTTGTGTGTCTGGTACCCGAGCGATTTGGAAGGCCTTCTCTCTTCTCTGAATTGTGAGAAGTTCCCCAATCGGATGACCAATCTTTCCAGGTCGCCCGGGCAATCATGAGTCAGCGGGCGGAGCGACGAGGGGGGATCCACGTGGACCAGTCGGACCTGCTGTGCAGAAAGGGATGCGGTTACTACGGCAACGCGGGTTGGCAGGGCCTGTGCTCCAAGTGCTGGAGGGAGGAGTACCAGCGGTTACGGCAGAAACAGATCCAGGACGACTGGGCCTTGGCGGAAAAGTAAGACCATCTGCTGCTGCACCATCGACAGCAACTTCCCTTGGAAAAACGTTTCCAGACGCCCCTCGCGATGAATTACAACACAGTTTTTTAAAAATAAGTCCTCGGGCTCCAGGTTGCAGCGGGAGGAGGAGGCAGCGTATGCCAGCAGTCATGGAGCGCAGGCCCAGTCCACAGCGCCACAGGCGCACCCGGGGCACGCCTCACTGGGATCCTTCTCCAAGTTTGAGGAGAAGAAGACCAACGAGAAGACGCGCAAAGTGACCACCGTTAAGAAGTTCTTCAGCCCCTCGTCACGTACTGCTCCCAAAAAAGGTACGTCTGCTTGCGGGGCCACCGTGGCACACCTACCACTTGGCATAAAGCCGTGGTTCTCTCCAAATGAAAGAATAGACTAACCGTAGACAAACTGTCCCGGAAACCGACAGCAGCCTCTGTCCTCACACACATTGCTTCCCCCCCCCCCCCCCCCCCCTCATCAGACACCCCAGAGGGCAAGTCCCCCAGTCCCTCGATCAGCCGCCGTGCCAGCTTCGACACCGACCAGGTGTCCAAGGACTTTGCCGACTACTTGAAACATCTCCAGAAGCCCGGCCGGGAGATCCAAAAGCAGTGCCGGGCTTTCATCGTGAGCATGTCAAGCAAGAAGGTATGATTGATTCGACATCGAGCGTGTGGGCTTTATGATCAGTGATTTGTTGATGTAGCAATTGCCTTCCTCTCTGTCAGGACCTGGGTGCTGACGAGCTGTCGGAGTGCGTTCAGGATTTCTACCAGAACTTGGCCGACCGCCTGATGGGTCACTATAAAGGTTGGTGCAGAGACCTCCGCAACATTCAACAATTCTTTTCTACCCCAAAACAAGTCCTCGAAAAGAATCAGAGCACGCCGCAACCACTGGATGGCGGCATAAACGGGATCCCATTCCTCTTTGTTCTCCAGCCTCTTCAGAGTCTGCGGAGCAGGCGATGGACCAAGTGGAAAAGTACATAATGACTCGTCTGTACAAGAGTGTGTTCTGTCCAGAAACCACCGACGACGAGAAGAAGGACTTGACCACACAGAACCGGATAAGGTGGGCAGTGATGTTTTGATAGAGACAACGATCCCTCTGAGATGCAGTTACATGATAATAATAGTAATAGCAGAAATCCCCAGTCATTGCTCAACTCGTGTGTGCAGATTGAAATAGGAACGCGGTTGTTGTTTCAGTGTCACTGCACAATAACGCAGCCTCTAACGAGCCGGGAAACAAACAGGTGACGCGTTGCTTCAGCAAAGCTATTCTTCAAACCTCAGATATAGAAGATTAGTCCAGGATATTGTTAGTAGAAAAATCGGCTGAACACACTATGGACAGACAGATCAACTATTGATGTTTGAATCATTTTCTCTCCTCTTCTTTTGGGTCCCCAAACTTTTTAAATATTAAATAATACATTTAATTTAAAAGACAATCTCTGTTATCCAAGGACAGAACAGCTGATTGCTGACTTTTCAAAATGAATGTATAAACGGGACTTATTACTTTTAGACATATTCCGAATCAACGTGGTTTAGAGGAGCAGTGGCTGTTTTTCGTGTTACATTTAGGCGAGGTGTGTGTTCCTAAGCATCACAGCACCATCCTCATTTTTAGCGCTCTGTGATAGCGGCGTGTGTTCAATTATGCAGCAGCGTTCTCCATGTTATTGGCGCGTGAATTGCGAAGCGACAGCTGCCGGCTTGTTTTTCCATCCGGGGGAGCAAAGAAATGTGTCGCGTGAGCGGAATATGTTAATGTTGAGGCTTAATGAGCTGCTTCTGTGTGCTGCAGGGCCTTACACTGGGTGACCATCGAGATGCTCTGTGTGTCCATGGATGAAGAAATCCCTGAGGTCTCTGAGAACGTGGACAAAGCGATAACAGGTCCACAAGAGTGTTTCTTTTGCACAGATTCAGAACGGACCATAAATCAACAAGGCGTGCCAGCTGACGTCCATCCGACAGGGACACGCTGAGACATTTTTATTCCCTTTCCAATTTTCAATAACTAACACATTCATTTTGCCTGTTAAAAGGGGGGGGGGGGGGGGTTGACTTGGACTCAACACAAGATGTGCAGCTGTTCAGACACGACTGCCACAACGACTCATAAAAGCAAAATAACCTAAATTAAGAAGTACAATTGTGTATTAATTTGGCTCTGAATCAGGGTTTTAACTGGAACCATTGAAAATATCGTATACACATTATGCAAATAGTTTTCTGTCAATAAAACTAATCAAAGTGATTTGTGTCTTCTGCAGACGTGATTGAGATGGACTCGAAGAGGGTCCCTCGGGACAAACTGGCGTGCATCACGCTTTGCAGCAAACACATCTTCAGCGCCATCAAGATCACCAAGAAGGAGCCCGCCTCCGCCGACGACTTCCTGCCGGCGCTCATCTACATCGTGCTCAAAGCAAACCCGCCGCGGCTTCAGTCCAACATCCAGTACATCACCCGCTTCTGTAACCCCAGCAGGCTGATGACCGGGGAGGACGGGTACTACTTCACCAACCTGGTGGGTTCTCAGAGTCTGAGGGGCCTAAAGAAACTGCGGCCTTTTCAGCTGCACATTGTGTTATTACATATGTTTATAGGATCAAATCGTTCTGACCGACCTCTAAATATTGTGGTCACCTGGCTCCACGCGACTCTCTGACCTCCTCTTCATCTGCCGTGTCTTTTGGGTCCGCTAGTGCTGCGCGGTGGCCTTCATCGAGAAGCTGGACGCTCAGTCCCTCAACCTTTCCCCGGAGGAGTTCGAGCGCTACATGTCCGGCCAGGCCTCGCCGCGGCGCAACAGCGCCGAGGGCGGAGGCGGCGCCGAGCCCGCTGCGCCGGTCGCCGTCAACCCCGCCCTGGCCCGGCTGAACCACAACCTGGAGGCGCTGTCGGGCCTCGGCGGGCGGCAGGACGCGCTGATGGAGGCCGCCCGGAGCCTGCAGGCCGACCTGCTCTCCTGGCCCGAGAGCGTGCAGCGGGAGGTGGACCAAGTGCTGGAGAAGTACCCGCTGGAGGTCCGGTCTCGCACCCTCTCCGCCATCAACGACAACAACATGGACAGCGACAACCTGCCGCCGCCGCTCGCGCCCCAGGTGTTCGCCGGGTAGGGGGCGCTTCGCTTACATTTCAGAGGAACGAGAAGCCCGGATAGTCCGAGTACTGCTACTAGGTGCAGCTCTCAGGTACGGTTGACTACCTGGATTTGTTTGTTTAATCCTACTTTTACTCCGATAAATTTAGTTCCCCTGCAGATAGAGATTACAAAGTACATAGTGTAATTAACTAATACATTATAATGTATAATTATAGTTTAGGATACCCAGCACTATATAAAGTAACTGAAATCAGTTTTTTTTTTAATTACCGGCCGCTACATCAATGTGATTTACACAATAAACATTGTGTACTTGTGTCAGTTAGTAAACCTTTTAGCACGCTCAGCATTTTTTTCCCCCTCTGTCTTCGGTGACTGTTGATTTAAATGACAAAAACAAAAGGGACCAAAGGGCACCGGGGGAAGCTCACGGTGTTGATGTGAGCGGGCCCTTTATTCGGCTCTTTGATCCCATTGGCCCGTTTTTATTTACCTCGGTCCCTGGTTTGTCTGAAAAAACAACAGCGAGTAGAAACTTCTGTATTTTGGTGACGTGTTGTGTGTGTTTTTTTTTCATATTTTTATCTCCAAAAAACTTTTTAAAGTATCTTTTTAAATTGACAAACGCTATTTGTCTCATACATTTTTTGTTGTTGTTGAAAAATGAGGTTCCATGGCGCCCTTTAGTTGTACTTGATAATATCACAACATAATGATGTGTGTGTGTTTCATATGTTTAACATGGGTGTAAAATGTTTAACAGAAATCCAGCTGTAACACATATGGAAGAAATACTTAAGCACTCCGGAACAATTTTCTCATCATCGTTGAGTATGAAATTAACTTTACGAAGCCTATTGTTTTTTTTTAATCTTTAGCAGAATCACTGTGCTTTAACGTTGTTCTTTGTTTGTAGAGTCGACTGTATTCAACAGGCTTTCTGCATATTCACCTCGAAGTGTTGAAATGCCAAAAGATGTCTTTATGAAAGAAAAGTAACCCACAATATGTTTTAAATATTGATTCATATGGTTTGCATATTGGCAAGTGGTTTGGTTTTTGTGTTGCATTCGCTTGAGGATCTTTTTGGTATTTTAATTCAGTGACTTGTAATACACTAAAATAATGTAGTACTGTCAATTATTATGTCTACTTATCAGGGACCGTTTTGGCAAGTGAGGTTCAATAATATCAGAAAACCTGAAATCATCAAGTTTTTTCTAATTTTATCCTTTGATGTCAGTTGCTGTATTTTTTTTAAATCTAGGATTAAGTTATTTGAAAGACACAGTGTGCTCTTATTTTGAATAAAGGCCCAACGGGTAGGTGGTGTCAAAACCACGTCTAGCGGCCATTTAGTTATATTTATGTATTTTGGGTTGAGTGACAGGGGCGGTGCAGAGTGGGGGGGGGGGGTCACAAAGAATTCATACAATTTGTTGACAAATGGTGAAATGAATTGAGACCGAACGTTTCATTGAGCAGATTTATGAAGCTAACTTAGAATTTTGTGTTCACAATCAAGTTATTGATAAGAATCACATTCCATGCGTTGTGTTGTGCTTAATGACAACAAAACTGTAACAAACTAATGAGTAAATATTGAAATGAACCACATTATACTAAAGGCTGATAAATGATGCTTATGTTGGAAAAGGATGTTGACAGTTTGAAATGAAATAAAGACCCTGAAGTGACACTAATTGATCAGGGGGTTTTTGTTTTTCGGGTGAAGGAGACGTTCAGATTCAGTAAAAGTACTGATGCCACACAGTAAAAAAAAAAAGTAACTTAATCTTAAAACCCTGCATTGAATCTGAAAGCATGCAAGTAGAATAAAACACATGCTTAATCTCTAAAAAGGTTACCTAGTGACTGCTTTGCTGTTGTATATTTAAAACTATTATCGAATGCCTTCTTTCACTCCGGATTCATTTGGTGATTCTTTTTTTCCATTTAGCATTTCATTATAAAGTGAGAAAATAAATCTGGGACCCCTTAAAAAAATGTCCAACCACACCTCAACATGGTTAGTAAAACATTGCAAAATATTCAGCATTAAACGGCACGACACACGGAAGCTGTCAGATGGATGTAATAAAATCCTCAACATCTCCGTCTGAGGTACAAGAAGAAAGCTTCATGAAAATAAAGGAGACACCACCAACGTACCAGGACTTTGTACTCGAGTTACGCTACTTAAATACATTGCAGGCTGAAGACGGGACTTTGAGGCAGATTGAGTGTACCATTAAAAACCAACCTGCTCAGCTTTGGCAACAGAACATTTACTACATGAAAGAAAATGAAGTAATGCTTTTTGCATAAAAACATGCGACAGGTTGATGTGATATTATTGTTTGTTATTAATCTGCAAAAAGAAATTCTCACCAGATTCACCAGCCGATCGACAGAATCAAATGAATGTTTTACGGGGTTTTCTAAAATATCTTGTCGTTTCAGCTTCTGTAATAATGTGATGATTTACAATTCAATAAAAAGATTTGAAAATATTTTTGTTATAGAACTGTTATATAAATATTTTATTTCAATGCAGAACTTATCATGTAACAGATTATGTGTTATGTGTAAATATGTGTTCGTGTCTTCAACATTGCTCGACAGAGAGAATTCATTTTCCCACATGTTAAAAAACGTCAATACATATTTACTGAAGCACTGTACTTGAGTACAGTTTAGCACTTTATATTTGTTACTCTTAATACATTTAAAACATTTCAGATTTTCTTTTTCAAAATATCTTTGACAATACATGACACATCGTTTGAGATTAAACCAGGAGCTCCAAGCGCTTTTGATTTATAAGAATATAAGCGAAACCACGTGTAGTTTGGGATACTTGTGATAGTTCCGATCTCTATGTGAAGTTTAATTTATTCTTTAAACATCTCTGTTTCATGTACAATACTTTGAGGCCCAAACAGGCAAAATTATCCCCCCAAAAAGCAAAAGAATGAAAAGAATATGCTTAAAAACTGATTTGTGTATCAGTTGTTTGTCATTTCCACTCCAATTAGTCGTTTTACACCCTTAGTGATGACTTAGTATCAATGAGCTATCAGATATTGGTCCCATGACACATTTGTACTGCAGAATGAGACTTAAATACATTAATGGAAAATACCTCTTTCATCAAAGTAGGATTTTAAAGTAGGAATTACGTATTTAAGCAATTTCTTCTACTGAAAAAACACAACAAGATGCAAAAAATCACATAAAACATGCATAATATGCAATTTATTATTTTCTTTATTTTTGATACTGTTAGGTGACACGTGAGAGATTTCAGGAGACTGAAACAGTGACTAAATTTCTCCATCGGAGCCCTCTAATGTGCAAAAGTGACGAGATGCAGTTTTTAAAGGGCCATTGTCTGAAGCCACCCAGCTGCAAACAGCAAGTCATGGCTTCCAAAGCAAGTATGATAATAAGTAAGTACCTTAACAAACATTTATCATGTAGAGAAGTCCTTGTCATTGGTTTAAACTAGTGTTTGCATCCATCGAGACCTAAGTGTTCCTTGTAACACAACACTATATACACAATACAAGATAAACAAACGGCAGATCATGTTTATACATGCTGATATATTTCTGATAAAACAAACAGTGAAAGCTTTATTCATATAGTAAGGCAGAGAACATAACGAACTAACCTAAAATAAGTAGTATCAAACATCTGTTAAAATATTCACAACTGCGACAAATTCAAAACATTTCATATTATGTACAAAAATAGTACGTATGCAAATGTCCCTTATCTTAATAGAAAAAATAATAGGAATCTCATCAGGGGGGGGGGACCTCACGTTATATTAAACATGCACTTCCAGCGGAGGGTGCTCAGTCCAGCGGTGGGCCGCAGGTCCGGTCGTTTTGTTTATTTTTCGGGGGGGGTGGGATAAAAGCGGTTCTCGGTGCAGGATCGCTCGTCCCGCTCGTTGGCCTTCGGGGAGGGGGGGGGGGGGCGGGGGGGAGAGGGGGTTACAACGGGACTCTCACACTTTGGACTCGCTCTCCACGTTGGCGACGTCCCCGTTCCTCTCCGGCTGCCGGTCCTTCCCCTGGTTGGCCGGGCCGCTCTTGGTCTCGGGGCCCTGCCGCTCGGCCTCCGGCAGCCCCTGCTGGCTCAGCCTGCTGGCCAGGGACCAGGTGAGGGGCAGGCGGCTGCGGTTGGTCATGTCGCTCAGCTCCCTGGCGCTGCAGGCCGGCGTGTTGGTCTCGTAGATGTCGTGGAAGCTGTTGTAGTCCACCTCGTAGAAGCCGTCCTCCAGGGTCAGGACCGGAGTGAAGCGGTAGCCCCACTTGATCTCCCGGCTGACGTACGAGCTCCGGGCCTGGCACGTCATGCCTGGGGACACAAGCATGGTGCACTCATACGCTCGTCACATGCTGAAGGGAAACCCAAAAGCGCGGAGAGAGAGGGTCTCAGGCAGCTTCTGCCCTTGGAAAGGGTGTCTTTTAGATCCGATGTGGAGTTGTAAAAGCATGCATGACATGAAGGGGGAAGATGTGATACTTAATAGATAATAGAGGCAAAGTCAGAGGATCACCAGAGTTATTACAATTCATAACTCGAGTCAGTGCCAATGAATCCCATAGTAACAGGGAGAGTCAGAAGATTACCAGTAAGTAGGTGGATTCGTTCTTACCAGTAAAGGTCTGTTGTAATTGAAGAATGTGGGTCTGTAGAAGTGGGATTGTGTGATGTTTCTACATAATATATATATAAATATTTCTGCCGATTCACCTTTGCCATGAGAAAGCAAGTAACATGAAGATCTAGATACTTAGGTAAGGCCCAAAGCGGTGGATCAACCGACCGATTTAACCACTGACTAATGGTCACTGGTCCCATGATTTGTAACACATGCCTAATGACATCACAAATACAAAATCCTTAAAGGTGTGACGACTCACCTGTGGCCTCCACCATCCCCTCCAGAATCACCACGATCTCCAGGTCGTCGCGGCTCAGGTGGGCCTGTGAGATGTCCCAGAAGGGGCTGCTCTGGTTTATCTCGTGGCAGATGATGAGCGGCGACACCAGGAAGAGCCTGTCGTCGCCCGTGTTGTAGCCCACGTTAATGTCCGTCTGGTTCAGAGGGATGAACTCCCCTTCCTTGGTCTGCTTGGACTTTATGAGCTTGGCCCTGATCGAGGCCTCCACGATGTGCGAGTTCCGCAGGTCTCCGACTCGGAACATCAGGCACAGCCGCCCGTCCCTCATTGAGATGACCGCGTTGGTGGAGAACACCAGCGTCTCGGCCCGCTTCTTGGGCTGGGAGATTTTGACAAACATGCAACCCACCATGAAGGCGTTGACGATGGATCCCAGCACCGACTGGATCAGAAGCAGGAGGATGCCCTCGGGGCATTTGTCCGTGATGACTCTGTACCCGTAGCCGATGGTGGTCTCCGTCTCGATGGAGAACAGAAAAGCTGACACAAACCCGTTGAGGTTGTTGACGCAAGGGGTCCACTGGTTGTCTTCCAAGTGCTCCAGGTCGCCCCGGAGGTACGCGATGAGCCACCACATGAAGCCGAAGAAGAGCCACGTCACGGTGTACACCAGCACAAAAATGAACAGGTTGAGCCCCCATTTGAGATCGACCAGCGTGGTGAAGATGTCCGTCAGGTAGCGGTACGTCTCCCGGACGTTACCGTGATGGACGTTGCACTTCCCGTCTTTCCGGACGTAGCGCTGGACCCTCTTGGAGATTTCCTTTTCCGACAGCTGTTTAGGCAGGTCCTCCCGGACCTGCTTTGGCAACTTAGGCTTTTTGATGATGGCCGGGCTCTCCACATCCTGCTCCATGGGGTTTCTGGGTCGGTTCAAGCCTTGCAGAGAAGAAGAAACATGGTGGTAACTAAAAGTAATAGTTGCAAGAGCGAGAGCAGTGTGCATTGACAAATGTACTTTCCATTTTGGGCTATTTCACTTTACTACCTTTTGGAGTAAAAAATTATATACTTTGTGAATTAAGATGAATAATAAACCAATACATTCTGTTGGGATAATGTGGATCATGATATCCAGGGGTATACAAATGAATCCCACTGAATCCCACTGATACAAAACTGATCCCAGTTTCTTCAGGGGTCAAGTCGAACCCAAATAGTCGGAAAAGGGGAAAGGAAATTGTTAAATTCTATATACAGTAGAATAGTTACATCACTTGACACCTCAGATGTCTTTACCAAGCACACTCCCAAAGCCACCGTCAGCGGGTCATTTGCCACCGGAACGGATGTGTTGAAGCCGTTCTGCACACCATTCACGGGAGAATATTATGAGTTCGAGCAGGGCTGGTTTCCATGGCAACACACGGCACCGTCTACCGAAGTGCTTCGATAAAGCAGGAATGCACTGGATGAGGCTGCACACAGCGTTGGATAACAGTTGTCTGTTTCATGGTTTTTCATAATAATCTCATGGTAATGTCCTTGTCTGTCTGCTTCACGCAAAAAGTTGTCATTTTTAGTTTTGTATTTTTAGCTCTGATAGATATCTGATGGATTGTCCCTCTATGTGGCCTACAAAAGCAAACGAGACCACAAGTAATTATAAAGGAGTGTTTTTTGTTGTCTTTAATGCGGAAGGCATGACTTCAGGTTATCTGGCTCACCTTCGTTGCCTTCGTTGGACTGTTGAGGCTTAGACACAAAGGCAGTGTGTTTGTTTGGGGTCGGGATATAAATATTATTCTAAGCCAATACCTTTTGCCCAGAATGTGTCCCTTGGGCAGATTACCAGCAAAATCAGACAAAACCATCTACGGTGCGCAGTCCGGAAGAGAAAGGTTTTACATTTTCAAAAGGTAAAGTCTGTCAGTGCGAAGCACGTTAGCCAATTAAAAGGAAGCAGAAGGAGGTTATTCTCTTTGATGCTTTATTTACTGGGTACGGCTCATATGTGGAAGGATCGGCAAAGACAAAAAGAATAGAACACGCCAAAGTGATGAAGAACAGATCTGTCACGAGGTGATTTTGTCCGCAGAAGCAGCCAAAATCGACGCGAAATGAATGTTCTTTGTTGCTTTAACAATGGATTAAAGGACAACATGTGAAAGGTGTTACCATCGTCCGACTCTGACATTACCCTTGTGCGTGAAAAACCTTTTTAGCATGTTTCACTTTAGTGTTTTGGTTTTGGCTTCACGACTCACAGCTCCCACAAAGCTTTGCAGCGGAAAAAGCTCTGAAGAAAAAAACTATTCAAAGAAACAGGAATAGAGATTAGCTGGTGGAGCATTTATCAGCAAGGAATTTTCTGATGGAGGAGACCAAAAACAGAGCTACAAGAGAACTTCCATTGGGCTGTAATGAACGCAACTCCAAATAACTACGATTTAAGTATTTCAGTTACATATGTGCACATTTAATTTACAAGTGTCGCTTCTTTTATTAAACATAACTGTAAAAACTGTGTTAACATTTAAAAGAAAAATTACAGCCTGATCAAGCTCAAAACCAAATTAAACAAACTTGGCGAAAGTGGACATGGGGGTGAAAGCCTACCATCACATGGAGGGGGGAGGGGGTAGGGGGGGTGGATGTCACAAAGGGGGATAACAACACTTTCATACGCCTACCAACCAAATGTCTCTGACGTACATGGATTGTAATTGGATTTTTTGGACAAAATGGGAAATAGGGAATAACACCATTCACGTCCTTGTTACAGCGATGTCCGTCAATGCTGAAGAATGCACTCGGCCTGAGGCAAGATGCGGCGCACACATCATGCATCGTGTTGGAAGGACTCTAAGGAAAGTCTACCGATCGGTACACACTCGCTCACGATATTGATTCTGAATCATCTCTGCTGTGTGCAGGAGGCTGTTAACCAGGCAGCTATATCCGAACGTGGATCCAAAATCGAGCGATGGCCACGTGGGGGATACGTGCTATTTTTAGGCCCACACCCAGAGCTGAGCACAGGCATGAATGTCTCAAAGAAACGATGCTCGTAGGATCGTATTTCTTTTAGCTCTTTAGTTCTCGGAGGGGGGGGGGGGGGGGGGGGGGACTGTTCGTCAGATGGATCCAAACCAGTCGCATTTAATAACTGATTATATAAACGACAGAATGATGAACCACTTTTAGTTATATAAAATGTATGGCTGTTCTTCCGTGTGGCGCATCGAGCCCCATTATTTAATATGATGCAACCTGGATGACCGTCCACTGGGATTAAAGGATTTATTTGACAGTTACAGCAACTTTAATGCATAAAACATATGTACAGTTGATAAACTACGATCCTTTGTTGTAAATTTAACTATTCAACAGTTTATACAACTACAGTCGATTGATCGCCTCATGGTATTTATTTATGCATAATGAGAGATTTTTCTGAATTTATCATCCTAATCCATTTTTTGCATCATAAAAAAATGATCCTGCACTGAGTCCTATCACTTTTACTACTTTAAGTATATTTTCCTGCCTGTAGCTAAGCATTTATTTGAACAGATTTAGCTGGTGAGAGGATAACAAAGGTAATAAAGTGGCCCACCTGGTCAGCCTGTTAACAGGGACCACCTGTGTGCTCGATGAGGAGGAGGGGGGGGGGGGGGGGGGGTGGTGTTGACCTGCATGTAATAAGCATAATAAAGAGGATTTTGTTGTAGAGCAGAGCAAAGCTAAACGACGGGCCGTTGTCATGGAGACACAGGAGCTCCAGGTGATAATAAAAAATCTTCTTCTCGTCTCTTTCTTTTAATGCACCAGAGGAGCTCGCTGCTGGAGTCCTCCCGGGGAGACCTGAGGGCCGCCGGGGCCTGCAGCCTCTCACAGCCCGTCTTCTTCAATCTATCACCGGCAGCTTATTTCACCTCCATCATATCAACAGGAGGAAGAAGGGATATAAAACTCTCTGTAGCCTGTAATTAATATTTCCTGCGTGTAATCACACTTAATTAATCTCTCATTTGGCTCGCAGTGTTGTGTAACCCCCCCCCCGAGGGGAAACAGATAGCAGATGATTGCATTACAAGCTGTCTTCAGCAACGCGAAAAGGAAGGAAAGGTGCGTCCATACCTGGCGCAGCGGATTCCCTCCGGGAGTCATTTCTAACGGCGCTCCGGTCCCACGAAGAGAAAATGTCCCGGTGATCGGCGAGGCGCCGTCTCTCCTTCCGCGAAGACCGAGTGGAGAAGAGCCGCTCAGTGCCCCGTCTCCTCCATCCTCCATCCGGAAAGAATACAAGAAGAAGAAGGAGAAGAGCACCGAGCAGTCAGCCTCCACCCCTCAGAGGGAGGGAGGGACGGACGAGGGGAGGAGGAGGGGAGGAGGAGGGGAGAGGCGGAGACTTGGATGGTGATGAGACAGAAAACCGCGATAATGTACCAGTGGTTATTACCTCAAGTGCTGGAAAGTAACGGAGTACTTTTACTGCAGGGTTGGTAACATTTTTTGTTTAATATCTTATCTCATTACATTCTGACAGCACTAAATGAATGAAATTGTATGTAAGTGTAATTGCTTCTTTCGGCCAAAGATTACATCCATAATGAAAAGGCCTTAATTGCTGACTGTGCTGTTTATTATTTGATTTGTGAAAGAGTCGGGGTTGGGTTTGGAGTTGGGTTTTTAAAACATATCTTTCTTCAATCCAGTGTGTGAACTCTCTGTGGTGCCGACCTTTGATGCTAATCATTTTTAGCCATGAATACAGGACACAGTGATGTTTTTAAATATCATACTCCCAACCATCACGGCTTCTTGCAGACTTCACCTTCAAACTTCTAATTTCACTGATGGATTTGTGTTCAGCTCCCTCTGGTTATTCTCAGTTTAACCTGTAAAAAGGTTTCTTTTATAAATAAAAGGACAGTAAATGCATTTCACAGTTTGTTTTTACTTATACCATGAAAAAAATAAAAATACCATTTATTTTTCTTTGCAAACTAACTAAACTGAAATAATACAATGGAACAATAGCTTCCTAGAAGCTAACGGAAGCAGATAAATAACAATACAAAAATAGTGCGAACATGACAGCAGCGTTGCATCTCTCCCGCTTGTATGTGTTATAAGCATGTTATAAATGTACCGTGCTTTCTATTGGTTATCAGATTCTTTCTCTTGAGGTAAAGTAAAATCACATATTGTTACAATCACATCATATTGAGTACTTTCAATTCATGATCAGGTACAGGGAACATTTAGCTTAACTTAAAGGTGGGATGAGGTTGACAATAAAGAGTAAGTGATAGCTACTAAATATTACACAATATTTAACTTGGAAACTATTGAAGAAATTGTAAATGGCTGTATTTCATCAGCAAAATTGACTTGTGTGCAAAATCTTCAGCTACCTTCAATCCCCGGCAACTCTGAGAAAAACAAATAAAATGTGAAGAGCGACAACATGGATACCACCCGAACATTTCTCACATCTTTAAATATAATTAATTGCATAATTAAAATATACTCTGTTAATCCAAAAAGGAACAGGTTAAACAGTTCATTTGCATCGTGAAACAAAACTTACTCCTAAAAAATACAGATTTCACTTCATACTTTACTTACTTACAATATTCAATATTTACTAGTGTCATTTACTCGCTGTGGAAACATGAGACGGTTCCGAACCCGATCACATACAAATCCAGCTTAGGGATAAACTACGTAAGAAAATTCAATTAAATAACAATAATAGTAATGTGAGGCCAATGGCCAAACGTGGGACCAAAGTCTCATCAGGAGGCTCATCTCAGGCTTCAGGTTTTTTTGCAGCTTCAATCCATCGTCAATGTGTCTACAACCAGAAATGTTCAGCCAAAGAACCCCAACAAACTGAATTTGAATTCTATAACCAGTAGGCTTCAGTTGAAAGAAACGTGTAAAGAAGCTGATTATCGGGCCCCGTTTAAGCAAAGGTGCAACTTGAATCATATTTAGTTTACTTTTCTTTATCTTGCATCTAACAACAGAGAATGTGCTGGACCAAAACCTGCCTGAAACATACCAATAATATCCTGATTTAAGTTTAGACCTTAGAATAGTAACTTGAAGTGTTGGCCTCCCTATGCTCTCTATGGTGCCAGAAAAAAAAAAAGAGTTTCATCAAATGGCGTGAAGGGAAAAATGTAAACAGATCAGTGCAAACAGACTTTAACAGCATCCGTGTGAAAGACAGCAAAAAGAAAATCCTGTGCAGCTCTACCCCCGAGCATTTCTGAGGGTAATCTAAAAAATGCTTTGTTCAGCAATATCATAGCAAAAATAGTTTTGTTTGTGTTTCTGTTGGATACAAGACTTTGATTAGGAATGCTGCACACAACGTTCCTGGAAGTGAAAGGTTTTATTGATCAGGCGCTCGGCTCTCCTAAACGCTGCACTAGTACTACTTGTACTCATTCATGTTGTTCTGGTTGAGCATTTACTGTACTTCAAGGTGTAACTTTAAATGGGACCTTCACGGTAGACCAAACAGTAAGTTTGTTCTTTTCTTTTCATGTTTGAATTTCGACACGTTTTTCACCTGTTCCTCATTATGTGCCCAGAAGTGTGTTTTTGACACATTTTTACCAAGAGTGATGTCACACGTTCCTGAAGTACACCTTTACATCACTGCATCAAGGCGATTAAATGGAGACCAAAAACAGGACTTTAAAGTGATGTGTGTTACTCTTAAAAGTACGAGTGTTGCTTTGGTATAAACCCTCAGTTACCAGTTAATGAGACTGACTTTAAATGAACTAATGTCGTTTAAAACAACAGTGCTGCAATAAATTCCTCTTCATTAAGTTTTAAATTGAAGATTTAATTCAGGACTGTTGTGTTAAACTGCACTGTAGCCGGCCTAGATAAACTACCAACTGAGTTTGGTAGTTTACTTGTGTTTTTCATTTTTAAAATAAAAATAAAAATAGCGTACCTACATGTCGAAGCGTGATTTAAAGGGTCACATTTTAAGACATCAGCACAAAATATTGGCAACTTCAATACAAAAACCAATATCGGTCGAGTTGTAGTAAAAAGAGAGCACCCGTCCTCTGGCTTTTGGTCCCATCGGCTCTGCCCTCCCTCCCGGCCTCACCACCACGTGATCTTGAACTCGTAGATGGGCCTCTTGCAGTAGTAGTGGTTGATCAGGTGCTTGTCGCAGACGCCGATGCACTGCTGCTCGGCGGTGATGCCGCGCTCGGCCAGGTCGCTCACGATGCAGTGCAGAAGGTCGTAAACGTCCGCCACCGCCTCCCAGGGGCCGAAGGAGACGTCCACCTCGCAGTGGTGCTCGAAGAGCTTGGCCTCGCTGTCCGAGCGCTCGAAGCGCAGCGAGTTGAACAGAGGCCGCTCGTACGGCGTGATCGGCATCTCCTCCTTGTAGACGCAGATCTTCAGCTTGGCGAACCGCGCCTTCTTCTGCATGGCCCTCAGCTTGGCGATCTCCACGATGCGCTCCAGATTGTCTGAAAGGTGGTTCAGATATGTATGTAAAGTGTATTATGTGCAGTAGCTGTCTTCACCGCTTACACACAGCGGTAAAGACCGCGCCGTCTCACACACACACACACACACACACACACACACACACACACACACACGCCCGTTGTTTAGCAGGTGAGGGAGACGGACTGCGTGTACCTCTGTAGTAGGGCATCAGGTCGAGGAAGGCCTGGCGAACTTTCTCCCCCGTGAGCGGCTGTGTGTCCTCCAGGCTGTCCAGCAGCGGGCCGATGGAGTAGAACTGAGCCTCCCTGTGCACCGCTCGCACCCGGTCCCTGTGAGGAAGCTCACCCTCTCGCAGGAAGTTCAGGATGTCCCTTTAAATGCAAACAGATTTAGTCTCAAACTGATCCAGTTAAAACTATATTTCCTACGAGTCACTACGGGAATATAAACTGATACTAATACTAGGAAATCCCCGCTTGCACCGCTTCAATATATCTACTTAGTAAACTGTAGACGGCCCAAAGAAAAAAAGACTAACTCAATGTTTAGAGCCCACAAACACCGCTATGGTTCACTATTCTCTCCAATTCTTTTTGTTTCGCGGCCAAAACCATTTTTATTATAAATAAGAAATGCCTTTATCTGAATTACACACTTTATTTTATTAGTGTCTCTGCTAATGTAGTAACATACTCGCCCAGAAGCTTGTAAACATTGAGGATAAAACTAATGGAGAAAAAGAGAACTCCCGGAGGAAAACCAGAGCTGCCGCAGTGTGCAACACAACGGCAACTGGGAAGATTTATTATCCAGCAAAGACAATAGCCACAAAAAACATGAGGTCTTTATGTCCCTTCTGTCTGGTTTTAGTACTTTATTTAGCTACATAAGGCCCCTGTCTCTTTCTGCTCGCTCCGTGTATATAAATCTTTCATGCAAACAACCTCGCTCAGACACATTCATACAGAACTGACCTTGCCTCAACCTTCTGCTTACATAATTCACACGTGTTGAATATTTTAACCGTTTTGCTTTGGCCTTTTAGCAACGCTAGCCGCCCTCTTTAGTCCAGCATTAAATATCTTATGAAATGCTGTAGGAACGTTGACGTTGCGCAGACGATGACTCCGACTAACGGCGGTGACCCTCTGACTTTTCCTCTAGCGACACCTTCAGCTCGACGTTTGAGTGTTATGAGTAAAATGTCTCCATTGAATATATTTCCCAGAACGTTGGTCCAGGATTGAACTGAACTGAAGGGACCGACCGCCTGACTGCAATCGGTCTTCCACCAGCTGCCAGCTTGACAGCTGTGACTACAAACAGCGGCCATGTTGTTGTTTACGCTCGTGACAATCATTTAACAGGAGCTGCTTTGCGAAGGCTGACGGGACATCAGTGTTACAGACTTGGAGCCAATGCTGCTGCTTTCATTGGAAAAGAGTTGGCAACAATGTTTGTTTGTCTTTTTACTGTTGTATCATTGTTAAAATTTTGCAAATTACGTTGTTTTTTCCAGCGATATTGACGACAATGGAATTGAGGGCCCAAAAAAACACCATAATGCTTCATTACATTATCCAAAGCAGTGGAAGCTTCACCAAATTGTGACTCGTTGGTATGTAATTCAACGTCAATTTAATCTAATTTACAATTAAATGTCACATTGTACATTATTGTCAGTTGATCCCAGCACTTCATGTTATTGACTCGTGGTAAATGAGATATCTGTATACAGATCAGTACTCAGTGTTTCTCCTAGGCCTCAGTGCAAAACAAATACCAGGAAAGATGCAACATTCACAATACTCAAAAGATGCAAAGCACAACAACAAGATACACACTTTGTGGAATAGGCAAAATAGAAAAGTATGAATGCAAATTAAGAGTATACAAATATGTGTAAATAGCACCGTAGCTGTTTGAGGGCCCCTGGGGAAATCCACTGTTTGTTGTTTTGCAATTATTAAAAAGAAGCTTTCCTCTTAGTTGAATATAAACGGGTCTCAGTGGCAGACAAAGTTTAGAAAAAAAGTTTTTTTTAAAGACGAATCTCAGTGAGGATCTGTTGATATCGGTGGCTGAAATGCACACGACCCAAGATTATAATCATTATTTCCCCTGTCAGGTTTTCTGTTGGCTTTTCAACCCTCGTAAATGCAGAATACCACTAGGCTGTAACCGAAGGTTCTTTGTGCATGCCTATGCATCAGAAAACAAGCACAGAAATAGATATGCAAAACAGTTTACTGCACTGACAGAAGCCTGTCAGAAAATAATGAACCACCATCTACAGTTTTATGAAACCCTTTAAGATTGCAGTGTGAACAGTGTGAGATTGAAGAGAACTGATTTGAGAATCCAGTATTTGCATCTAATGTTCCCAGATCTAATCCAAATAGTGTTAGTGTTAACTTCATAATATTTTTATTGTGAGGTTTGAGGAAGAGCTTTGCTAAAGTGACAGGTGGCCTGTTATTATTCACGCTGGTTATCGGCTGCATTGTTGTGCTATTCACAATGAAAAAGTAACCTCTTGAGTGGTTGTTTCTTCTATTCTCGTTGGACCGTTGCGACTGTACAGTAATGTTTATTGAATAAAAAGCATGTTGATATTTCAGTTTGTTGGTTTAAAAATATTTGACACACATGGCAACTCACGCAAAATATGTTCCATCCCGATCGATGAAGTAGCGTCCCTCAGCATCACGTGGGATGTAATGACGCCCGCTGAACATAGCGGCCAACATGGTGTCCTCGTATCGCCGCAGGGTGGACAGGCGGGTGGTGAAGTACGTACCCCCAACGTTCAGAGAGATGACCTCTGGAAACTACGGGAAATACGGAAAGAAAAGAGACTGTTATGTTTGTAACACACACCAGTAAACAACGTGGGAGTGTCTTTCATTGTTTGAGGGTATGAAGTGTTTTTTTTTCTATTATGAAAACATCTGGTTTGTGTTTAATACATTATTAAGACTTGAGGCTTAATAAGCCTTAATGCAGAATTGTGGTGGTTAAATGTATTCATTCTTAGCCTGTATTGGATCCATACCAACAATTAAAAGAAAAATGTACTTACATGGAAATAAATGTGCAGTGTAAATAAATATAATCTTATTGGCAAACTTTTTTATTAGTATTTTTAAAAGGTAATATCTGTCTGGAATATTTTAACCCTTAAAAGTAAAGTTTTGTTCATTTTGTTTTGTATATTTGGTTCATCTTTTTATATTGACTGGTGCTGCATCACATCATCAATCAAGAGTTGATTAATGGTTGACATAGTATTTACACACACTCTAAAAATAAATGCTAATTCATCCCTGAATTATATAAAGACATGGGAATACTCTCTCTTTAGCTTTACTGTCACACCGCAGAAGTAAGAGGATTATTCTTCTATATCACATGATCGCTCATTCGCTCGAGTCATGTGACACACCTGACGGCCAATCAGGAAGAGGCCAAACCAGCTCAGCCCACCTCTCACCCCCGTAGGAACAGCCGTATACAGTTAATATTTGAAACATAATATTATGTTGTGCACACTAATATAGCGTATTTTTATTTGGATACTCTGATACTTTCGTGGTGTGGTGGAAAACGGCAGTTATTTATTGACTAATAAATCGTATGTTTGTGTGTGCTATTTAGAATTGGATGAAATTAACGGAGCATTGGTAGTCAAGTACTGTGCTAATTTTGAGGTATTTTTGTATCACCCTACTGCTACTGCACAAACTACATCTCAGATACGTCACACTCTACCAACGTTACACGTATTTGACAACTATGATTGCGTTGGAGGTTTTAAATTACTAACGTTATTCCAAAACATAAACCAGCCAATAAATGGTGTTATTATGCATTAGGATGTATTGTCCCCTTGCTACCAGTTTGCATTTCAGTATCACTCGATAACCCGTCCATTGTCTTAAAGTTACACGTCATGTCAGCACAGCTGTTTGGGTGCCCGGTGAGCGTAATTCCCCGCCCTCCCCGGTATAACGGTACCGTAGTAGAGCAGCCCTGCCCTACCTCCGGCTCCGGGGTGTTGAGCGACGAGCGGAGCGGCTTGCTGAGAGCGAAGCTCGGCGCCGGGGAGGCCGGCTTTCGGAAGTCCTCCTCCGCGGCGGAGTCCGAGCTTGACATGGCATCGCCCGGTTTCTCGGTGTCACTCGCGGCCGAGAACACCACCATCACCCTGGGTAGCGGCAGCGCCCGCCTCTCCTGGACGAACCGCCGGACCCGAGTCGTGGTGGCGGCGGCGGCGGGCAGCGGGCTGAAGGACAGAGCTTGGCGGCCCCTCCCGCCGCCGCAGCTGTCAGAACCGTTGGAACCGCTCGAGCCATTCCGCTGCATGCGCGCGGCGGACCAACCGTCGGGCGGCAGAGCCCGAAAAAAAAAATTAGGGTCAGCGACGATGAGACAACAACAACAACAAAACAGAGGGTGGCACGCGAGTAGCTGCGGGGTCGGGGGGGGGGGGGGGCGAACACACCCCCACGCGCTCAGAGCGGAAGTAAGGACATTCCGCTTCGAGTATTTCAAGAATTAAAGAACTACAAGGTCCATGGTGTTCCTGGTTAGCGGTCCCAACTGCTCCGCCCCCCCCCCCTCGGTTCTGTGGGCGCGCTACGTGCCCGCACGTCTTGGGACGCGTCGGGACGTCATCACGTCAAATCCACTACGTTGTGAAATAAAAATTGTTAATAGAAGAGCCTTACTGGTTTAGGCTGAACGACAAGCAAAGTCATGTTCGATTATGAGTTTATTATTGTGGAAGAAATATTCTCAAAGCCATTGTAAAACATTTTAATAACGTATTGATGTACAATTAAACATTAGAACCAGTATTTTGTATCTTGTAATTGAAAGGTCCAGTTCTTATAACAGCTAACAATACACTGTTCTCCACAAATGAATAGAGCTGGGAACAATCCATTTATGAGTTTGTGAGCATGAAGCAGGAATGGTAAATGCAGTTGAACCAGAGGGATGTTTTCGTGCCCACTCTTTCCACCACAAAGAGAGATCTTATCCTTCTCGAGTTGGACGGATGTGGGAAAGTGCTGAAAAAGGAACAAACAATGAAGGCAGTCTACCACTGAAGGAAAAACACAGCAAACTGAAATCTGTCAGTTTAGATATTTGATGTCTTTTACTGTATATCTTGAAATGTGTGGGTGTACTTTTGTGTGTAATTCTTACTTGCAAATATACTATTACTTGTGATGGAGGGTTTTCTTCGTCGGGTTAGCAGTATTTATCCGATGATATGACACCACAGAATCAAAGGGACCATTCTGTTGCATTTGGATCAAGCACATTTTGACCTGTTGGATTTCACTGAAACTAAAAAGTACTTTATAAGAACTATTTTTAGGTACTTTACTTGAGTATATACATTTACATCTTGAGTATTATACACACAGCTTTCTTCTACTCTTTATTGTTCATATTGTTCACTGTGTTTTCTTTATTGTTGTCGACTCAAGACATTCTTTTTGTTTCCCAGGTGAGTTTTATTTTACACAACACACATATAAGTGGCCTTTGTTAGAGTGCGCGCATGAATTCAAAGTGCACCGACATACCAAGCGGTAGCCTAGTTTCTAACAATAAATCCTCATTTCTGCAGCCTGCAAAGTAAGTAAATTTGGCTCAGTAAAAAGGAACCTGACAGGAAACATTTTGCACACGTAATTTATTAATTCATCGTGTACTGATGCAACGTCCCCTGCTCTTGAATGTCACTGTACAAGTGTGCGTCTCGCATACAAAGAGCCCCACGGGTTTCAGTTTTGTTTTGGACCACCACATCCTGTGGATCCCTCGGCCTCGTTGACAGGAAAGCAGCAGCCGCCATACCGACCATGGCGCAAGACACCTGCTGATGCATTTCCCCTGCAGGCGGTCGCTAAAGTCAGTCCACTTCAAAGGTCACTTAAGAGGTTTCTTTTTTTTTTTTTGTACTTATTTTTAATATTTCTTTCTGCTCCTGGGGGCTTTAGGAATGATTGGGGACTCCAGTCCGCTGGCTGCAGCCCTGGGTGTCGTGTTGGTGATGGGGTTGAGTCTGCTGTCAGTCCTCTGCCTGCGGTGCAAAAAGAAATCAAGTGAGTGCGTTTTCTTCCGATGATGGACCAGCAGGGGAGGGGGGTATGTGATCAAGCTAGTGTTTTATTCTATTAAAGACTTCAGACTTCTAAACACTCTGCAAAAATGTATGAAATTCTCCATCAAACGGAGGTAAAACCTTTGTCCAAAGCGACTTACAATAAGCGGATTTCAACCATAAGGATACAAACTCAAAAGAACAAGAAACAACAAAGTGCAATTTCATTAAATAAGACGATTTACAAT
Organism: Pungitius pungitius; assembly: GCF_949316345.1. Classification (NCBI taxonomy): domain Eukaryota; kingdom Metazoa; phylum Chordata; class Actinopteri; order Perciformes; family Gasterosteidae; genus Pungitius; species Pungitius pungitius. The sequence goes on from NC_084915.1 coordinate 16,120,426, forward strand.
TCGCTATAAGAGCCGCTATAAGTACAATTTAAGTGCTACAATTTGGTTAGTGTTTGAAGAGGTGTGTCTTTAGTTTGCGGCGGAAGATGTAAAGGCTCTCTGAATCTTAAGAATTATTATTTTAATACAGTCTGCAGACACAGTTGTACTTGAATCTGAGCGATTCCCCTGTGACCGTTATACTATTATATATTATATATATCATTACTCAGGCATTAATGTAAAACGGGAATGTACTGTTTTTGTTGGCGGAGGAGGAGCTTGTTTATTAGTATTCATGGATGATTACTTTTATTAAGGGATTCATTTCATTCATTTTTCAGTGGAAAATGAAACCACCACAACGTTTGTTTTGTCCAACCAACTGTAAAAGCTCAACATCATCCTGTCACGATTACAAAAAAACATCAACATCATTCAATTAAAAGCAAATGTTATATTTGTGAAGCTGCAGCCCTGAAATGTTCTTCCAAGAAAAAGTAGCAGACGACTTTAGTAATCTGAAAGCACCACGGGCCTCACTTTGATCTGCTTTGTCTTTCTTCCAGAGATCATACACGAGGAGCATCAAATATACAACCCGCAGACGTTGTGAGTGTCGTTGTGTCGCTTCATTTGATCTCAAATCATGTGTGCAGAGATATTATCGACACCATGTGGACTTGATAAAGGTTTTGATCTATGGATGTCTGATGGAAGATGTATTGAATTTATGGAACGTGTGTTTTTTCCTCTAAACACATCAATGTGAAACCCCGTCAGTCCCATCGCAGCATTCTACGGAATTGTTTTATCTGATATTTAATAAATATTGGAATTGGTTTGTTATTTGTATCCCTGCAGCCAACGTGGGGGGAGTGTGTTTGCTGTGACACAATCAAAAACAGGCAAGTGAGAATTTATTTCTATTTCTAATGTTTACCTTAATTTGATGTGACATTACATGTGTTTAAGTACAAATTTATGGTACTTCTTCTTTACCTAACTATTACTACCAGAGAGATATATTGTGCTAGTCAATGCACTACATTTGTCCGACGGGCTTAAGTTACTTTTCAGACCTCGTTTGACTGAACTTTGACACCTTTTTTGCCATTTTTAATTTTCAGTCACCAGACCGAATCAGATCACCTGCGCCGCAGCGTACGTACACTCCGACTCACACTGCAGGATAGCAAATGTATCTTTAGAGGAACACAACTGTTTCTGTGGGAAGAAGCTGGATGTGAAACGTACATTCGGTGCAGAGCTGGAGCGACACGGCTAGCTTAGCTTAGCTTAGCTTAGCATTAGGACTGGAAATGGGGGCCCTTTTTTATCTCTTTATTTGTACATAAAAATGAAACACTGATTTCAGTCAGTCATGTTTGTATTTAGAGGTTCAGAGGTGAGGACACATCCAAAGGTTTGTCTTGAAATATAGGGTTTTGTTTGTTTTTTCAGTGAAAAAACAGAGGAACTTGGGGACTTTTCGACAGGTAAGATCCTCGTGTTCATTCTCATGTCACAAGTCTTTCAACACGTTACTCTGCACAGAGTGTTAAATCAAATCATTGCGTGCAGCAGCAGAAATGGATGATCAGTCGGACTATCAAAATATCTCAAATGGTAAATTTGCACACACACACAACACAGTGAATACAGCCATCTTTAAAAGTGTTATTTTTCACATGTTGTTACTGTGTTGCTGCAGCTCAAACAGGAAGTGTGGAACACACATATGTGTAAGTTTGGAAGCGGTTTTGCTATATTTTCTCATTTAAAAAAATGTTTTATATACATATATACACATAACATACATGTAAAAACAGAACACGCAGTTAAAACACATTTGTGTATTGTCTTATAGAGCTCCACTTGCAGACCTCGTGTATGAAAATGAACCAGACGCAACTGGTGCGTATCTGCATTTTACCACATAAACTCCTTACAAAAATATAAAATGGATTGACATATAAGAAAATACTTTCAAAACTAATTCTTCTGTTTATCATTCATTAAATGCCCTTTTTATACTTTTAAAGATGCTGATCCAGGTGTCTATGCTAACATCCAGGTTCCATCACCTCCATCCAGTACAAACGGTTAGCTCATTGAATCACAATATTGACACGGAACTGAAATGTTCAAATGTCAAAAACATTTGACGCTTTAGTTAAACTCATTTCAAACAGAGGAGGACGACTACGAGAACACAGAGTTTCTGGAACAAGTGGTGCAGGAGCAGGACGACTGTGAGTGCCGTGAATAATGCTCCTTCAGTTGTACGTTACACGGTTCTGTGTTAATCTGTGATGAGGAAACTACTTTAGGCCAATGAAGTTAAATCTGATTGATGATCTGATGCAACGATACCACATGAAAGCCACCCCCAAAAAGGTTCAAACCCTCCCTCTAAAGATTCCTAAACCGTCTTTTCAGATGAGCCGGACTACGTGAATGAACACGGCTGACTGCGCGGGACGTGAACCTCGGCCTGCACTCTGAACTTTGTTGAGTTTAAGTTTTTTTTTGTTTTTTTATCTGCGAACGAGGATGTAAGTTACCAAGTACCTTAGTTGTGTGTTGAAGCTGAGCTGAGTGGTGCTAAATCCAGGTGACAATGTAGGAAGGCTCAAGTGGTGTCACGTCACTCGCCCCACAGGTCTTTTAAGCTTGTTTAAAGTAGATCAACAGGAAAGTTTAATATTGAAAATGTAAACACGTCATAGAAGTTTTTCTATTTATTCATATCCTAAACAAGATTTAGTAATGATTTTTTTAATACATTTTTTTCCTATTCATTATTTACAGTACAGTATTTTTTTTGCACCGCCTGAACTCTGTATAATAAACGTGTACATGTTAAATATACATTTTGTTATGGTCCCCTGACTTTCTACTGTAGATTCTTCATCTGTACATTCCCATATGTCTCGTGTGTAGCATCTTAAAATCATAAAAAAGTACACGCATACCATGTAGTGGAGAAAAGTAACTTCCTCAAACTTGTGCTTAAATAAAAACAGTCAGTGGAGGAGTGGAGTCATTATCACAACCAGTCATAAGACCGTTGCAAGTTAAAATAAGAGGAAACGACGACAACTCGTTTACAGATAGATGGATTTATTAATCTGATCAGCTGACATCGACACGGCGGAAACAAAGAAAGGTTTTTAAAGACAGAACTACGTACATCAAATGAACCGTTGAGTTATATTTAGTGTGGCTGAAGCAGAGATGTTTCCAAGTGGGTGGCAAAAGTGAAACAATACACACAGACAGACACACACATCCTCACGCGTTCACACTGAACACCTAAACAAGTTTAGGCGCTGCTCAGGGAGTCCACACCTGGCAGGACTTTACCTGAAAAAAAGGGACAGAAAGACACAGTCAGTGGAAAGATTTACTCGTCACTCTTTTATTTATTTGGGAAGGAGCATCACGCCTTCAGTCACTCACCCTCCAGCAGCTCCAGGCTGGCGCCGCCTCCAGTGCTGACATGGCTGACCTTGTCTTCCGTGTTCCACTTGGCGCAGCAGGTGGCGGTGTCGCCCCCGCCTGCACACAAAGACACATCACACACACACACACACACACACACATTAGTAGGAACATTAGTCTGAAGACATTTGTCTAGTGTCAGACCCAGTTGACTTTTGGGGGCGGTCTCGTGTTTTACGATGTGGTTTTTAGTATTTAGCGCTTCCCTCACCGATGATTGTGATGCAGCCGGATTTGGTCACCTCCACCACCTTGTCCATCATGTCTTTCGTCCCTTTGGCAAAATTCTCCCACTCGAACACACCGACCGGGCCGTTCCACACGATCTGCTTGGCCCTGGCCACCGCCTCCCCGTAGGCCTTAGAGCTCTCCGGCCCGCAGTCCAGACCCTGCAGGCGAGATCAGAATGAACCACGCAGCAGAGCCTAAAAAAAAAAAAAAAAAAAAGGAACAATCCGTTAAGAAGAAGACGAGACCTACCATCCAGCCGGCGGGGATGCCGGCAGCGACGGTCGCCGTGCCGACGGCGGCTTTCTCGTCAAACTTCTCAGCGGTGACGAAGTCGACGGGCAGCGTGATCTTGACGCCGTTCTTCTCGGCCTTGGCCATCAGGTCCTTGACGATGCCGGCGCCCTCCTCGTCGTACAGGGACGTGCCGATCTGAGGAGAGAGAACATCGTCTGGTATGGAGCTGGTGTACTTTCTCTGGTGAGAAACCGATGTCTCCGTTGTCAGAATGAAAGCTGTTCACCACCAGGTCAGATAAAAACATTTTTTTAAGTTCTTTGTTTGCGTCACGATCGACCAAAATTCCACCTCTTGAACTTTGTTCAACAAACAGATTGACAAAAGACCAAGTTTCGACACTCCGTCACTATGGTATCAATGAGGTGTACGATGTCTGCCTCCATCTCAATACAAAGGAGCGGAGCAGACTTCAGATTTTGGCTACTTGGTTATTTTGTGTTGCAAGAATACACATATTCATTTTCCCTTTCGGACGTGTTTTATCGTTTATAGACTTGACGGTCAGATATTGGCAAATGAAGGGACGCTTTCGGAACCAAGACGTTAAACAATCTCTAGAACCTGCTCCCCTTCTGTTCGGAAAATTCTTAACTACTTCCTGCAGAAAGCCCAAATGTCAAAGCTCCATAATGCATTGAGCTTAAGGTTATTCAAAATATGAATTGTAATAAAATGTGAACGTGTCAACTGGAGAAAACCAAGTGTTTGATAGCACATTGGAGAGCAGCTTCATGCAGAGTAAGCATGTTTTTTTTTGTCCACCTCACCTCCATGTTGTTAAGGACTTTGAGGAAGGTGAAGGCCATGCCGCCACCGATGATCATCTCGTCGACTTGATCCAACATGTTGTTGATCAGCTGGATCTTATCTTTCACCTTCGCTCTGAGACCGAGACAGAGGCCGCACACATCAGCAAAGAACGCATTTACGAGAGAAAGAGCAAGAAGTCAGATGGAGGTGTACATCTAAACGGGTTCATTTAATGGCTTATGAAAATTAGCTTGGGTCTCTGCTTTGGGGATGCAACAAATGCATATCCTCAGTGATTAATCTGCTGTTTATTTGCTTAAGTAACTACCTATAAAATGTGACCAATGTAGGCAAATAAGATGTTGCTGATCCTGAGCCGCATTCATGCCACAATTAAATGAAAAAAAGGTGGCTGGGATTAAGTTGTAAAATGTTGTTCAGTTCAGATAAACCATCTGATTTCTATTTTAACACAATTTCAACCCAAAATCAATCCAACTGCATGGACCACTTTATGAAAATAAGCAGAATTCCAACACGTTGCAGCATAGGAAATTCAAAATCTATGTGGAAACTAAAAAATAAAAATGTGCCTACAGTCTGAGCCACCAGCACGTTGTGTTGAAGTGAGCCGCACTCACCCTCCCAGGATGGCCAGGAAGGGCCTCTTGGGTTTCTCCAGAGCCATGGCGAAGTAGTCCAGCTCCTTCTTCATCAGGAAGCCGGCCGCCTTCTGGGGCAGATTGACTCCCACCATGGAGCTGAGGGCGAGGAGCAGTCACATCACCACAGAGCTCCCGCCCTCCGTCCTCCGGTAAGTCGGCGCGCCGCTTACCTGTGGGCTCGGTGAGCCGTGCCGAAGGCGTCGTTGACGTAGACGTCGCCCAGTTTGGAAAGGGAGGCCCTGAAGGAGTCGATGTCACCCTGAGAGGCCTTGGTCTGAGGGACGAGACAAAAAAAAAAAAAAAAGTTTAAAAGCATGAAAACCAGACCCTTATTGTGAGCGGGGGGGAAAAGAAGATGTGGTTTCTCACAGAACATCAACAAGTAAAAACACAGATGGAAAATAACAGCAGATTATACTTTTCCTTAAAATAAATATTATAAAGGCAGGACGTTTAAGAGTATTTCCACATAGTGGTAATATTACTTCCTTCCTTGATTAGATGATGCAGTGTGTGTGTGTGTGTGTGTGTGTGTGTGTCTCATTGTCTATGAGGTTCTTGCTGCCCTTTCACAAACTGGAGGGCGGAAAAAAAAAGATCACAAGAGCTTTTGAGTGTTGTTCAAATGTCACTTGAGTCTCACGCTTCCTGCCGATTCGGTCACGCAGACGGATTTCCACCTTCTCCCAAAAGTGTCAGGAAGGCCACGATCGTCTGTGCTGCACATGTAGTTCATGGAATCGTCACAAAAGGAGTCGGGACAACACTTTCGGGTTTGTGATAAAGTCTGATAGTCCAGCAGCACAGTAGTAAACCAACACACCCCCCCACAGGCCACATACCAACCAGGCCAGGAAAAGAAACATCCAGCCCGGGGCAGCGCCGCTGACCTTCAGGATAAATGTCAGCAGGTCAAAGCTGCTGATCTCTCGTCATACTGAGGCAAAGCCTGCTCATTCTGGAGGACCACACGACCTCCTTGCATTTTATTCTGAAAACCCTGTAGTGTTTTAATTTTAAAAACATTCACTAAAACATATAATTTTCTGTTTTTCCTCCGGGTGACCCAGGAGAAAAAATCCAGAGGGGTTCTAAGAATTCGCTCTTTTTTTTCTTCTTTTTTTAAACAATTGTACTTGAATTTGATGTCTGTTAAGAAAAAACATGCAGCTTACATCCCAGGCCATAATTCACTTTTTAAAAAGGAGTTTAAAAAAAAGTCTCCCATCCCAAAAAATTATCTTCACATTTATGAACAGACGGATACTTTGTATCTTTTGATCCAAGATTAAAATAAGTTGCAAGATTCAAACATTCAATCTGTGACTAATTCTGCAAAAAAAGAAATCTGCTGCTCCCTTGGTGGGGAGAGGCAGGGCGACGCCTCACCTTGTTACCGGAGGCGTCCTTGCCCTTTCCCTCCTCGGCGACGTGGAAGCGAAGGTTCTCCAGCAGCAGGACGGATCCGGTGGCCGGGTCGGCGCAGGCGGCTTCCACCTCGGCCCCCACACAGTCCTTCAGGAAGGTGACATCTCTGCAGAGTCAGAGGAAACGGGACTCTTCATTCTCAGAATTAATTGTTTGGAAATATTACAAAAGCGTCTGTTTAGTGGAAATTGTTTTAGTCAGGTCAGTTTGCTTTTTGTCTTTTTTTGTGTGTATTGGTCAAATTCAAAGAAAAACGGTTTTAAAAAAAAAATGAATCTTTTAAATAAGCATTCAATGCTACTCAGTGCATGGAGCAAAAATCAGTGGCTTTCATTGTGAAGAAGCCTCATTAAATGCATTTGACTGGTTATTGCTTGATATAAAAGGAGATTCTGGTTATGGACTTACACTTTCTTCCTAAACCAAGTCACTCCATCAACTAACCTCCCCAGCAGAGTCTTGAGCTCGGCGGCGACGGGCTCCAGCGAGTATTTCTCGGGCACAAAGTTTCCGTCAGGGCGACCCAGGTGGCTCATCAACACCACGGATTTGGCCCCGTTGTCCAGGCAGTGTTGGATGCTGGGAACAGCTGCCTTGATCCTGAGAATCAACGCGACAGTTTTACTCCAACGCTTCCCTTAAAGAACCCGTGTGCTTGGCTTAAAAAGATGAATCTTTTGTTTTCCATTTATGTGAAGGATTTCTTCATAAATGACTTTACCTCTGGTTGTTTGTGATCTTCTTGTCTTTCATTGGAACGTTGAAGTCAACCCTAAAAGAAAAGAAAACTAGAATGACACATTTTGACATGGAATTTTATTTGAGCGTCAGTTTTATTTTACGTTCCAGTATTTTGTCACAAATGTATGTTCATTTTTTAGCACTACAGACAACTTTGTTTGTTGCTGCGTCACATTCTGGTGCTTGGCAGTAAAACACAGACACGTTCAGCCTCTGAACACCGAGCTGGTGGCGCATGCAGCGGTGCACACGGGAACACGCTGCATCCCTCGTACTCCAGGCAGTTACATAACCACATCCACCCTCCACTTCTGTGTCAGAGGACCAGATTCACTGAGACACATGATCAGGCCTCACACACACACACACACACACACACAATGCTACAACAGCTATCCGTTGTCCGAGTTGGATCCCCAGCAGTCAGCGATTCAGCCGGCTCAGCGGTTCTTGCGCCATTAGAACAACTGTAGTAGTTTTCCACCCTTCAGAGTGGATCCAGGATATCATGGACGGTTTGGCTGCATCGTTTAAACATGTACACACATGCAATTGTTAACGGCATACCTAAGCTAGTGGCCTACATAAGACCACAAAGAACGAAACATGTCATTTTTAATTCAATTCGATATACCAATACCAATTAAATTGGGTAAGAGTTTCTTTGACTTCATTAATTGAGATAAGGCTAACTTTAAAAAAAATGTATTTAGTTTATCTCTCAGATAAGCCTCAACTGCTTTATTTTGGAACAGATTTCTGACGGACACTACTGGGTCTCTACGGCAACGTCACGCCTTCCTTCCTTCCTTTTTATTCTGGACCAGCATCTCAAACAATGCCTTCCCATGTACAGCCAGAAGTGCATTGAACTAATACGCGACTGCGGCAGACCCGGGTCTGATTCCAAGGGACTCATTGCCTCTACACGGAGGACAACCCAAAGCGGAGGGAGTTTGACCTTTTAACAGCGGAGGCTGGTGGTGTCGAACCTTGTCCTATGCTGCCGTTCATTGCATCACCGATCTGAGCAAACCAACATGACCTGTGACATTTCCAAGGAGGGCGTGGGTTTCAAGTGCCAATGGCCGTCGTATATATATATGGTAAATGGAAATAAAATTACTTTGCAGATTCTGAATGAGAATCATGATGCATTATTAGAGGCCAAGTTACTCAGCTGTATATATAAAGTATTATATAACGTAATTGAGGACATCAATGCAGTCAGGGATTCCAGGGGGAAATATGTACATTTTACCTCTGAAAACGGATTAGGACAACCCAGCATTATTAAAAAAAAACTTTAGCATCTGCAACATGAAATACTCAAGACGTTATGCACAAATACAGATGACACATTCATTGGGAAATAACTAATCTCGATCGTCGGAACATGCCCAGATTATCGGTGTTATACATCACAGATACATTGACAGCGATTATTTGAATTATTGCAGTGATGTTACTGGACTATAAAATAGAGGATTGACTAATTTAACCTGCATGGTGGATGCATCCATTCAGCGTCTCCTCACAGGCACGTACTGTGACACGGGGAAAACGCGACAGACAACGCGTAAGGCCGTTAACCATCCGTTCAGCAGCTAAACTGGATGCATTTTGGACCGCAGGATTTGTTAGGCAGCAGAACATCTCCAAATTCCAGCTAACGTTTAGCTAGCAAATGTCAAACGACTCCCCTCCCGTTTAACTAGCGGCTCGGCTAGCTACGCGGTGGCCGCTCACCTCATAATAACCCGCTTGGCTTTGACGTCCACCTTGTCCAGGGTGAGTTTGTTCGACAGAGACATGTTGCGTGTTGTTGTTTTTCTTTTTGCTTCGCCGCACTTTCCTTCGCTGGGTCTCCTCCGCTTCCTTCTCAGCCGGTTAGCTACCGAGTGACAGCAGTGACCTTAGCGAGGAGGAGTAGCTGCGGGGCGGAAACAGGCCACGCCTTCCTCTGCGCGGATTGGTAACAGTGAGAAGACGACGAGGCATTCCATTGGATGTCCCTGCTGTCTGTAGTTGGACGAAAGGCCGCGCCCCTTGATGACGCTGCAACAGCTCACCCTCATTGGTGTCATTACATGTCAATTAGCTGACGCATTTATCCAAAGTGACTTACACTAAGTGCATTTCCACCGTAGAGATACAAACTCAGATGAACAAGTAACAAGAAAGTACAATTCTCATCAACTAAGCAGCTTCAGATACTGGAACTTGGATCTTATTTAGGAGTCAGTTACCACAAGCCAATTGAAATGTATAAATGCTTGGGCACCGGTCTAAGTGTATCACATCGTCATTCATTTGGATGTATATGTCCTTCATTTGAGTAGTTCTTTTCTGGTTTATTATTTGACTTCTAATCGTAAACATTCAGAGAAAGAACTTTATATTTCAACACACTATTACTTCAATAGTTTAACATTTCAACTGAGCAAACTAGGAGTTACCACAAAGCACATCAACGAAGAGTAGGACCGCTCTTAATTTATTTGGGCAAACTAACTTGTTGGAATAAACACAGGCATTCATCGTTAATCATCTGTACAATCAGGTTTATAATGCAGGTCTGTCATGGCAGATCTTTACTCCTCAGGCTCCCTCCATGGTTTGGGCATGACCTTCCCAATAGGGGAAAGATTCCAGGTGATGCCAGTTTGAGTCAGCACCTGCCCAAAAAAGCAAATTTGTTTTTTCAAAAGGACATGGCAGACCTTTTTAATGCAAAGAAATTCCACTTTATATTTACTATATCCAAGCTTGTATATATAAATGAATGTGATCTGACAAGAGAGCACCACTTACATATCCCCACACAGCAGTGCAGAAGACCAATCCACCGACCATCAGGCCGTTGCCATACTTTTGATGAAAGTCGGGGGGAGCGGTGGATCCATGCCTCACCTGCCTTGCGGCCTGACCTGGAAGGGATCAAAACATAATGGCATTATTAGGGCACAATTGCTAATTTTCTTCTCAGTTTATTCTAACAGTGGAGTTTTTCCCCCCTTCTTCCAGTGTAATCAACCAGTGCTTAAGTTAAATAAAAACATGTAAAAACATACACAACTCATAATCGTCATCTAGCCTATTTTCAAAAAAATACAAATGTTTTAGTACCAATAAGATTGTCATATTCGTATCGATTTACTTGTTACCAGAGTTGAGCCATGTTTGTGTATTTCTTTCAAAAATAAAAATTGAGCATATGGCAAAAGAACAAATCTTGACAAGAGTTAGATAACTTAAACCAGATATGGTTGTCCTTATTTGCCCTTCATGGACCTCATCTAGACAACTTTGTGTTTTTTTTTCAATGAAGTTACTACAGCAAAGTAACGTTATATATTTTCAGAACTGACGTTTACCGTAACGTTAATACATAGACAGGGAAACATACAAAGGTAGATCTTATTGTGCTAACCTATGTGGATTATAACAAAGGCTACATGTAACGTTAGCGGTTTGATTCAGCTGGAATACGCGTGGCGTTTTAATCGCGAATGTTCATTTGGGTCAGTCATTTGGGAGTGTTTTTATCGAAACATTTCACGACGTTAGCGAGAGCTGCCGAAGTTAGCTTAGCTAGCAGCGTTAGCACGCTGACCTTTGTCGCCATGCAAAGACGCGGTCGAATATTTAGTCACCTGATATCAAAACTGTCGGTTCTAATAAACACGTACAGACCACACGCAGTCATCATGAAACACATGCGCGTTCCTTACCGGTGATGTTTACCGCAGCCTTAGCAAACCGGTACATGTTGACTGGTCTGGTGATTTCAGATATCCTTGAAGAACGGAAGTGCAATAAGGCCGCCGAGCGTAGACGAAACGGAAGTTACGACACCGGATGTGAACCTCCACCGATTTACCGACGCTACGTTTATACGGTTGGAAACGGTAGTTTAAAGCTCATGTTTGGACTATTAGTCATAGAAAACATAAAATGTTTTACATTATGTTATTCTGGGCTCGTATGGCCATGTCAAATTCTCAACAAAATGAATGTGGTCTCTGAATACATTTATATATCTAAAGTAACGCCGTTTGTAGCGTAGTGTCAGGATGGCCGAGTGGTCTAAGGCGCCAGACTCAAGGACTGATCTCCTTCCTCAGTGACGGGAATTCTGGTCTCCGAATGGAGGCGTGGGTTCAAATCCCACTTCTGACATCCTTTTTTTCTTTAAACAAACTCTTAATAGCTTTAGAATAGAATCAACCGTGCCTATCCGTGCTTCTGTAAGATCGGCTTAGATACTCTTGATATTTATTTTGATCCTGGTATTCCATTCTCATGATCACCTTTCATCTTTATTCACCTCACATACATGCAATATGGTTGATTTAAAGATTCATCAACTAAAGGTATGTTCTTCAATACAAAGTGCAATAACGTGTTGAAGAAATACTGGGCAAACTGCAATGTTGGTACAGAATTCAGTTACAATAAGGGTTAATGCCAAGAAAATACAAAGTATTTTACAGCACTCCATGTCTCTCAATATTTCATTCCAATAAATCTATTTCCTAATAAAAGCGGTTTTAAGTTTGTGCAAAATACTAACCAACAAAAAGTTAGAATATGAAGCATAAAGAACATGCTCATTGTACAGAGATTAACTAAAAGGCATTGAAATAAAGAAACAATATTTTATAATATTCTTTATTAAATCAAAATATCATTTGAAGAATTATGACATTTAGTTTATGTACATCATACTAAATATATTCCCACTCTCAATGTATTTTGGGAAAGTGACCAATCGTTCAGTCGACAGAGGCCAAGAAAAACATTTGGAGAACAGATTGAACATCATTTAAAACCATTGTGTTCCGTATACAATAATTATTTAAAACACTTCAGACGTATGAATGAAGATAAAAAAATCTTATGAAAGTATTGGACAATAATTGTCTGACTTTTTTCAGACTTCAGATCATGGATTTAGTGTCAAAAAGAATGTAAACAAGCCCTCAGCTGAAAGGGGAATAACTGAAACGGATTTGAAAAAATTACCAGCAGCAGCTTGGACTTCATCGTGTTTACAAGTGTAGCCATTTTGTATTATGATCATTCCAACACAAACTGCACCATGTGAGGAGCAGAAGTCGTGAGAACTAAAGTCACGCACAACAGGGAGGGTTTTATATTTTATCATTTTTCTGTTTTGTAGTATATAATTGCACATTACTTTTTTCATCCGACCTACAGTCTAACTTAAAAAGGATGGAAATCAGAATTGTTAAAGGCAAAAGAAAAGCGGAAACTTCTATTTGAGGAGCTGAAAGCAGTCTTTTTTGCTTGATAAATGAGTTCACTGGTTAATAGAATATAAAATTGGGAAATGAAGATTTGACATTCAGAAAATTACCATTTAATACAAGTATTCTACAAATGTATTAACGGCGTACAAGTTCTGAGGATAACAAAATAACACTAACTACAGAGTCAGGGTCAGAGGTTAGGATTCATTTCACAGATCTAAATGGTACATTTACAAGAAAAAAAGCCAGAACTTTTTATAAAAGAATAGCTAAATAAAGTGGTTCTTAGTTGTTTTATTTGTGACTTTAATTCCAGTTTTATTTGTAAATTCTTGACTTCGTAATCTCAGTAATACAATTTCTATCAGAAAATAGATTCATGAGGAAACACTTTAAATCTGAATTGTTTCGTAATGAAATGCTGCCCCTGCTCTGCAATCACTGTTCTTTTTTGTTTACCTACAATGGCTCTAACGCACCATCATAGAATTGAGACCAGCAGATGCATTTGATGGGTTAACAAGACACCTGCCAGTCATCTTCTCATTTAGTGTAAAGCACAGACAGGAAACCGTTCACCTGTCATATAAAGGTAAACAAAGCTAATGTGGTTTGCGCAGTTTATCAAGAAAAACTTCTGAAAATATATATTATATGTATAGCAGTGTTTTTGTTTTTTTTCAGCCTACTTCACATTTGTGTTCATGAAACACATTACGGTGGGAAACCTTACCAAAGCTTTCCAAGCAAACTTCATTTTTCATAAATCCCTCCAAACGCTGACACTAGAAGAAAGATCTACTTTCAGGGAAACTTGCCGGCCAGTGTAACTAGCTTCTTTTTTTTAAACTAACAATGACCCTATTAAATGTTTTCTGGAAGAAAAAAACAACATTGAATCTCACACTGGCTCCAGAACCTCAAAAATATTGTTGCTAATCTTTTGTTAAACTACTTCCTGAGATAATTCATTTCAAAGTGAACCGAGCCAAACCTCGACTGAAAGGAATGTGTCCGACAGAGCTGTGGATCATCTCCTCCTTTAGTCCACCCACGATTCTCAACCTACACCTGACACATCAACGCCAGTGGAATTGGTCCAACTTCTTAATTTTACACAACAATTTAACAGATCTGTTTTTCAGTCGCCGACACATCAGAATGCAGCAGGTTTAACTGTTAGAGCCATAGGGTCAAAGGAGATGAATGTAGTTTGGTCAGGATTGTGACAGTCCAAAAGTACTAGAATACATATAGAAGATTGGCCCCAATAGGAGGCAATGGGCATCAAAATTACAAACCAACATTAAGGCATCGGCCATTTTCTTTCTCCCCCCAGTTCTCTCAATATGTTTCTACTCCGTCTTTTTGTCCTTTCCCTCCTCGTCGTCGTCTGTGTACTCGGCGGGCTCGTCCCCTGGTTTCAGCAGCTTGCCGATGTAGTTGTACTTTGCTGCAATAGAAGAAAAAAGAGAATCCGAAAATGAATAACAGCCGACAAAATGACCGGTAAGAGAGTCAAGGACACTGCTTTATGATTTGTACCCGTTCAACTAACACGCCACTTGACTCTTCTGAGTAATGAAGATAACATTATAAAAAAGAGCTCTAGTCAAGCCTCAGTGGGTGGGAAAATGTAGCAAAGATTGTGTAACTATGGCCTTGCTGTTTGACCTTTTAATGGGGGGGGGGAGTGAAACTCCTCCTTTAGCGGAGCACAGATTGGATGGTTTCATCTCTTTAGTGCATCCAAGATGAAAACATCAGCTTTAAATAAAAATAAGACTGCAAACATGGAGGGAAGTTACACCGGTAGCAATGCACTGCAGTGAAAGTACAGTCCGTACCACAATAACAGTGGATTTTATTTAAAGGTGTAAAGCCACATCTAGTACTCACAAGTGAACTGTAACTCCCACTCAGAGAGGCTCTCTTGCTGCATGGTGTTCAGGTCGGACAGGTCGTCGTGTTCGTCTATCAGGGCGTCCTTCTCCAGGCAGAACGTAGCCAGACCTCTGGATGCATCTCGGCCCGCAAACACTCCGTACGGCCCCTCTGCGAGACGGTGGAGATACACAGTGAGGTGAAGGCTGAGGCCACAACGGCACCTGGGCCCCAGAGACAAATCATTTTCAGCTCATTTTACGGGAAAGGCACTTTTTGGCGGCCTGATGTTGAGGTAAATACATTTGCCAAACCAGACGGCTAGAGCTTTGAAATGCAGACACGGTCATTTGATCAATAGGCCAACTGATATTTTATGTTACTCAAATGAAAAGATGATGCCCGACTATGGATTGATAGAACTTTACTGCTCCATAAAACTCCATCGTTATCCAAAAACTGTTAAAAATTCAAATGTCACAGAGTCCTGTTTGAGCAATTAAAGCTACATTGACCAACCAGTAAGCAGCGGAGTCTTTTTCACCCTTAAATTGAATGATTTATTCCTGAAGCGTCTTTGAAGACTTTTGTCCTCCAGTAGGAAGAGATGTGCTGATAACGGCAATGTACAAAACTAGTTTGAGGGCTGTATTCTGGTTCTCGTGTGGCATTACCACAGACTTGTGTTAAGATTCAAGTTAAGTCATTTGAGGTATTGAGCCTCCCTGAAAACGGCTATTGCACTTTTTTATTTAAATGTCTGCAACAAAACTCTTTACCACCACAGAGCCCTTGATGTTTAACAGCATGCAACAGCCACGCGTGTTATCAAAGCGTCCTTGAGCACAAAAGCCCGCCCTTCCATGGACATCTTTTTAAATGGGCCGGATTCCTTCACCAACGCAAGCCCCAGCGGGATTTCGGGCCTCGGGGGTGGACGTGCAATGTGCACTGAAAAGGTCTGCGTGACAGTGAGATATCATGTTGGTCAGAGGTTACAGACAACAGAGGTTACCATCTGAGAGGAGATAATAAAACAGGAGGTCTGACTCCGCGTCAGTTTCCACGGCAGCAGAAACTATGAGGTATGACGCGGCATATTATCCTTGCAGGGAACACATGGTTTGACTCGCGTTAGATGCTACGTGGGTTTAGCCTCCTTCCTGCAAAGAAAAACGGGACTGGAGACCTCGTTTTACACAGATAAATAAATACAATTACATTCATGTCTGTCTTAAACTGAGGTTTGAGCTTGCCTTTGAATCAACGGGGTGGTGGGGGGGGGGTGCTGAAGAATTTTTCCCACAAAAATAAATACAAAGTACCTCAAATGTAAGGATTCAGCATAAAATCAAACATTAGATCGTAGAAACATGGCGGCGACCGGTTTGTTTATGTATTTGTTTTTTTTAAATCCAGGAGTAACACCTCTTCAATAGACGATCCGTGGTTCCAAGGCTACAGTCACTCCCCCCGATGTGACGAGCGATCTCTGTATTCTTTGCTCGTCACTTTACAGAAGAAAAAAAAAACTTGAAAACTGCTTTTCTTGTTTTTGGGGTGTGTGGGAGGTGTAATCACGTCACCAAAGAGTAAAAAGAGGTAGAGTGGGAAAACCAACAATAAAAACGTAACCTTTAGAGCCACAGGCTGCAGCTCCAGAGCCCAACGGCTGTCACACGCGAGCGTCCGTTGGTGGCTTTAAATTCGGAAGGTTCGAGACGCGAGAGGAGTGTGGCTTAAAAACGGCTCGGGCCAGTGTAACGGGTCGTGGTTACCTGGGCCGTAGAATTTCTTCCCCCTGGTCACGTCGAACACTTTCCCGTTGACGGCCATGAGGATCCTCGGGTTCTGGAGTCCGTCGTAGGGCTTCAACTCTGCGAGGGTGAAGTCTCTCTTTTTCAGTTTGGGCAGCTGCGGCTCCACCTCGCCGAGGTCCGGCGGTGTGTCCCCGCGGAAGATTTTGTAGAGGAGGAACAGACAGAGGCCGAGCAGGGTGAGGTTCACCGGGGAGGTGAAGATCTCCTGAAAAATACCACTAGAAGTTAACTCGCTTCCTTCTGCTTCGGCCATGTTGGGTCCTCTTTCTCTCTGTGGCGGCGTGTGCGCGTGTGTTGGGTGGTGGGCGGGACCCCGGGGACGCTGAGCCAATCACAGCTGCAGCCTGAGAGGCGTCCGTTAACGGTTTAGACCAATTAGGGTTATTCCAACTTCTAAGCGATCGGTGATGGATTAGATTAAAAGGGTATTAAGTGCCAGAAAAAAAAACAATAAATCGGCAAACCTCAAACAATTATTCAACTATCAGCGGTTGTATTATTCAACTAATCCATATTAGTATTTCATCTCTAAAATATATGAATCAATTATTTGAACGTGTTCCTTCTTTTGAATGGTGTTCGGATGTTATGCAGAATACTGTTTAGTGACCAAAAATAAATGCAAAAGATCCACAAAGTGATCCAGAAGAACCAAACGGATACAGACTTTATAGCTGTAGTGTCAATTGAGACAAATTCAATACAAAAAGGATTGTCCTGTGTTCTCATATTTATCTAAGTCATATATTTAATTTGAATCGTTGCAGTGCTAGGTAATAAAATGTGCACTCGTTATGTTTAGGGTTGGTAAATATATACTTATACTGTGATACTTTATGAGACAGTTATCTTCCTGTTACAATCCTTGTTACGTTCAAACAACAATAAAGAAACAAGACGTTTCTATACTCTCAGGTGTAAGTTCACTGTTCATAGACTCATTTTGAAAAGGCCATAAAACTAATTGGATGGATTGGAAGTGACAAATGTATGTCATTTCATAATGAGAATTTGTGCCTTTGCATTTGTGTCCAATATCCATCTCCGTAACCCTTGACTACATTTGTGTTATTTGTTTTAATATCTTTCTATTTTTCTGCTTTTTATTTTGTTTACATCTTCTTTATCCTGTGGCATTTTAGTTTGAACTTACGTATTTCACTGTTTCCGTGTGAAATTGTACGTATGCAATTCTACACTTAATCCTCAATATTAACAAATAAAAGTCAAATAGGCTACAATAAACACAACAACAAAAAAGATCAACACATCCGGTGATTGTCTCAATTCTGGCCCTTCCGTCTCCTGGAAACCTCCGTCTCTTTGGTTCCTACCTCTTTGGTTCCTACCTAAACAAAAAGCTCCGATGGAGAATTCCACCCTCTCACAAACATCCCAGCCTCGGGCCAGTTGATTCACGCCAACTCAAGCCCGGGATTATCGTCAAAGAAATCGAGCTTCTGTCATCCGGCCCGCCGCGTCTTTCCGGTAACGTAACTTTCAACCGCCGCTTATTTAACGCGTTGCGCAACATCCCCAGCAGCTAGCGGCCGCTCCCGGGGGTCCCTGCGGCGGACAGATGACAAGCGGTTTGTCGGTCACCGGCGGACTAAAACGGGTCTGACGGCCCCCCCGGATCGGTTGGGATCGGTTCGTCTTGGCATGTCGAGGACGGTTTGTTGATTGGAGCTAGCTACCAGGTGAGTGTTTTGTTCGTGAGGTTAGCTCGGCTAGCTAAGGTGGGCTGGTGTTTTTGTCTCGTTCGTGGTGGTTATAAAAGTCACCAAAATAAAAGTAGTAATTCCACGGAGTACAAACTCGGTTTACAAGTAATACCGTTATTCCTGCCTTTCCCTAAGTAAAGAAATTACAAAATGACTAAAACATTCTCTTACTATATCATACAATAATTAGCAGTCAATACTGTAAGCTATCACGTGTTGTGACGCATTTAAAATACATTTAACGTTTCATGTTTGCTTCAACGTTCCACTATATTACAGCATTCAACAATGCTCGTAATTATCAACGTGTATTCAGTGTTATACAGTTTAAAAGACACCTCAGAAAATTGCAATTAAGGAAAAAGTGCTGAATCTTTACCACCAAGTCAGACCAAGTTTAGTTTCAGTTTGACTAAAATCTTAATAACATTAATATTTATGAACGTGAGGTCGAATCTGTGTATCATCACAGCAGAGGCTACACAGAAGAAGTGAAATGATTTAGTAAACCACCCAGAAAGTTTAAAATGTGTTTTTTTATTGAATTTTTAAATGTTTAAAAAAACAACAACAACAACACTTAAAAACCCTCCACCCTGCAGTCACCATGAGCGCGATGCGCGTGGACGCCAAAGTGGTCATGCTGGGAAAGGAGAGCGTGGGGAAGACCAGCCTGGTAGAGAGATACGTCCACCATCGCTTCTTGGTCGGGCCCTACCAGAACGTGAGTGTCTGCTGCTTTCGCTTCCATTTTCCACGCCCTCGGTGAAAGGCATTCACGCCGCCAAAAACCACTGTCCAGATGCTCCCATTAGGCGAGCATCTCTACGGGAGGAGTCTGGCCCGTCGAACGCTGTTCGGCCTTTCAGACGCGCCTCTCTCGCTGTTTTTACGACTCAAAGGATGCATTAGTAAGCGGCACAGTGGCTTTGGAAAGTATTTAGGCCACGGGGAGTAACGTTAAAATGAAGTCAGACTTTAAAACCAACGCACACGTTTGCATTCATTAAAGGTGTGGTCTTTTATAACGTTACACTTGGGTGCGTGGCTGTGCAAGCTGACCGTGAACCCGGTCAGTCTGGTTTTCCAGCTCCAGGATTTACTTTTGTTTGTCAACTTACGACTCGTTGCGCTAATGTCAGCAGGTGTTGCAAGCTGCATAAGGCTTAAAGTCCACATCCAGTGGACTGAGCATGCACCCAAATGCAAAGGCACAAATACGCAAAACCGTATACAGCTCTCAGACCCCTTCACCTTTTCCATGTTGTATATTTCATTTATGAAGGGCAAGTTCTGTAGTCCACAGAGGAGTCTCTCTGTATTTCCATCCGTGAGTATCTGATGCTTTTTTTCTCTTCCTGACAGACTATCGGTGCTGCTTTTGTTGCCAAACCAATCCAGGTTGGAGAGAAGGTGATCACGCTGGGAATATGGGTGAGTTTGAGGCTACCCGATGAGCATTTTTAGACCACTCCTAATTCATCTTTGTCAGAAACTAAACGTTACATGCACCACTTGCATTTAAAGTACCCTATTTTTAGATTTATTAGACTTGGAAATGAGATCATTTTAAGTAAATAAGCAATTTTTCCGTTTTCAGCAAATAATAACAACAACAAGTTGCATTAAGTTTTCTTCCCCTTAGTTATGTATTTTTACATTGTTTTATTTCTACGTGCGTTATTGTACAGAGGACTGATTTCACGGCTTGACTAGCCTTTACTGGCAATGACTCCTTCACACTGTTGGAGAACAAAGCTTTCAAAGACTGGTTTGCAGGAATGGAGACTAAATAATTATTATCAGATCTCAGAAGTAAAGACCGAGACGTCCCGTAAAGAGGTCAAAAGGTAGCTGGAAGATGGGATCTCTGTGTTTTTCTCAATCAGGACACGGCGGGATCAGAGCGCTACGAAGCCATGAGCAGGATCTACTACAGAGGAGCCCGGGCCGCCATCGTCTGCTACGGTAAAAAATAAATAAAAACCTACATCCCGATGTTTCTGAGGGGCCCTCACTCCACAACTTAAATACCCTTCAAGTATTCGGGCAGCTGCTGCATGCGTCTGTAGATGGACAAAACTGAGCCGGGGGCACGTGGTTAGTTCTTGCGGCGGGTCCAAAGGGGAACCGAGCACCGCGCGGCCGATACCGACAGCAGCTGAATTGGTTTTAAGTAGCGTGGTAACCGCAGATGTTATTTCAAGGGTCGGACCAACGAACCGTTCTAAAGGAGCCCTTTGACCCCGGGACGCGGCGCTGTGTTTACACGCGTGTCATTTTGGACTTTTCAGATATGACTGACACCAGCAGCTTCCGGCGAGCTCGGTTCTGGGTGAAGGAGCTGCAGAACTGTGAGGAAGTAAGTCTGACGTTAAATTAAAGCCGGCAGTTTTATTGTCTAATCCTTCATCATCACCATCATCATTATTAAGGCTACAATACACACGACACGAGAACGAGTGTTATGATTATTTTGAGAAATATGAACAACATTTTTTTTAAATCCTGTTTAACAAAGGAAGCGTCTAAAAAAAAAAACAAGTTGCGTTGCGGCAGCTTTAATAACATTCATTTCACAGGACGTTTGGTGAAAAGCCAGAAAATACCTGATGAAAGAATGAGGAAACGGGACATTTCATCCAACGACACATTTCAAAAGCAGCTTAGGTTCAACACCCAGGTGTCATAGACACGCACCTTTTGGCTCCGTGACATCATGGTACGTTTGTCCCGTCTGCGTCGTTTCCTCCAGCACTGCAAGATCTACCTGTGCGGCACTAAGAGCGACCTGATCCAGGGGGATCGAAGCCTGCGGCAGATCGACCACCACGACGCTCAGGACTTCGCTGACGGTGAGAACGGCAAATAGTAGTTTCATTCACATCGATTCAGTTCTCTTTATTTAGTAGTAGCATGAAACCTCATCAAAACCTTACATTTAAAAAAAAAGTTAAATAATGTTTAGTTTAATATCATAAAATACTTGCTTGCATTGTAGTAAGGGACTAATTGCACACGTCCCTCGTGGTTCCCACTTGTAAAAGCCAAAGGATCTCAGATCGACCTCTGCGAACCCCGAGGAACTAGTTTAAGGCTCGACATTCGGGCCGTGTGAACAGAGTTAATGTTTAAACCTGAAAACCGGTTTCATTATTTACTCTGACATTTCTGAAATGAGGTTCCCGGGGAACGATTAAATCACTGAAGTTCTTGTAAACCTTCTGAACATGGTTAAAGGATATTAAGAAATGTTTGACCTCAATCGGCCTCCTTTAGACCTTTTTTCCTTGCGGCTGGCCGACTTGATTCCATCACTGTTTTTGGTTTGCTTCACAGAAATTGGCGCTCTGCACTTTGAGACCTCCAGTAAAACGGGGAATCACGTGGGTGAGTCGTACGTTCAGTCGCCCCGCGGGACGCTTTCAGCACGGTGCAGCTGGAGGAAGTGAGCTTCCCCTCAGAACTCAGATATTGACAAATGTCGGCGACTTGTGGAGCACAACAACTCATTTCATGACTGTAACAACTCTGGAAAGACGTGGTAGGAAACAAAAAACAACAACAACAACGACATTTGAACTGGAACGCTGGAAAAATAGTTGACTAATTTCACGACGTCATTAAGAAAAAGTTCAAACTGAACCGCTTCGCGCGGCTGTCCAAAAATCCGTTACTTCGACGGATGGGCGCCCCCGTGTTGCGCGTGGACTGCGAGAAGTGGGAGGAGCTTCCGCTGTGGGCCAATCAAACAAATTCAAAGTACAGAGAACCAAAATAATGTTTGGAATACGGTCAAAGTGGGAAATAGTGAAGTGTCTGCTATTTGGAAATGTTTCTGACTCTTTGAATGATTGTGAAAAAGGGAAGTGCGTAAATAAGACGTCTAAAGTCATGTGAAGTAATGCAGTGGTACCATAGCCCTCAACATACTGCTTTGTCTTTCTTTTTCCAATCGGGTTTCTGTCACTGACCCGCTTTTATTCTTCCATCCGCCCGACAGACGAGCTGTTCCAGAAAGTTGCCGAGGATTACAACACCAGCGCCTTCCAGTATATGACAGGTGACTGTTCCAGTAGGTATTGAACACGGCCGACGCTTTGAGCGGCAAGGAACACGATGTTGTGCAGGTCGTTTCAACTCCACCTCTGGTTCGCTCCTTCAACGCCGAATAAATACCTGAATTAGAATCCAGTAACATCAATAACATGGCCGCTGCCTGTCAATACTGATTCTTTTGTACTTTTACTGCTAAGGCTGCTTCTACACTCTTACAAATATACTACAGTCACAAATTGCGGTCCAAGCGGATTAGCGTAGCTTAGCATGAAAAACCACTGAAAACCCTCAAGCTGACCGTTTAATCGTTTGTTGTTTATTCCTAAATATGAGCTTTTGATCGTGTTTTTCAGCAGAGGAGACGGGAGTGGACCTGGGCCAGAAGAAGGACTCTTATTTCTACTCCTGTTGCCATAACAACTGATGCTGGGGAAACAATGAGGGGAAACGCCACCGGTCCGCGCTGTCTGAAAACTGGGCCCTGCAGCTGGAATCCAAATCACAGAAGAAAGGACAAAGCAAACAAACAAGCAGTTCTGTTAAAAAAAAAAAAAACTTCTTTGGTTTATTTCTTTGGTGCCACAAAGAACTGACGGCTTCAAGACTTTATGGACCAGGATCCATTGGCTGGCAGATCACCAGATCACCCCCCCCCCCCCCCCCCTCAGTTTGGTGCTGTGGCTTCTGGAGCGCGGCGGTGAAGGCGTCTGAATCGGTGGCGTTACAACTGGGGCTTTTAGTGCGGCGTGCAGTGCTTCCGGAGGGGGGGGGGAGGAGGGGTTCGTTTACAGCGGTTTGGTTTTTGGTTGACACATTTAACCTTGTTGTCATCTTTGATGAAGCGTTGGACATGGAGTGAAGCTCCAGAGAAGCAGAAGTACTTAATCAAAGTGAATTATTCTTTTGGAAATTGGGTGAAACTCAAGAATGAATTGATATCGATGAGCCTTACAGAGGCACTATTACTCCGTACTAGATCACATGGTCACATGGTCACGTGTGGCACTGAACATCTATTATGGTGGCGATTTAATTGGCGACTATAATGCCAACTTCTTTAATTTCATCTGCATGGCCCGAGCTCGGCGAAAGAAAATTGCTACATTTTTACATTTTTTTGAAAATGTGACTTTCAGTCAGTGAAACGTTCCTTTCGAAACTCCGAAAGGTTCAAAGAGACAAAGTTCCCCTCCTCTGTGGTGAGAAACTGAGTATTTCACCAACAAGGGAAGAAAACCCGTTGCGGGTGAATGTTGCAACGCGGCCTAAAAACTGTCGTCATCTTAATGTCCTCCCAACAATACTCGCAGCTGTGTGTGACGTGAACACTCTTAATTTATTGCCTTTTTAAGTTTGTGCTGCCAGGAAGATGAGGGGAAGTAAACTGACACGATATCAACTCCCCTCATGTTGCTGCTTTAAAAGTGTTGACATTTTGATGCACAATATTTTATACTGAAAGTCTGTATAAGACGCTCCGGTGTAAAGTACAAATATGTTCTGTGTAATTAAAAGCTTGTTCAAATGTTTTTTATAGTGATTGATCCAAACTGTTTTGCCTTTGTGTATAAATTGAGCTTTTTATGCATTTTGATTGGGTGGGGGGGGGGAAATGGCCGTACGCTGTTGGTTTGAATCAAAAATCGAATGCAAATCATCACCAACCTTAACAGCGTGAGCTGGATCTGTGGTCAAAGGAAACCTGTGTTTGGGGTTTCCAGCAGCTTTGTCTTATTTCACTTGTAAACTACTTTGCTTCATTCCAAGGTCGTGCCGTCACCCCGAAGGGAAACATCCACGTGAAAGCTGGTGCCTCAAAAGGGACGTTACAATACGGCAAATAAAACCACTATAAATCACAAGCGCTTAGTGCATCACCTGCGCTTTGTACTGCAAAACATAATGTGCGTTCTGATCAAACGATCAACTGCCCTCTTTGACTCATTTAGGGACTTTCTGACAAAAAGCTCAGATGAGCTACGCCACTGGAGGATAAAAGGTATTCGATTCTGATCCCTGACAAAGCATCAAAGTCTTAAATTGAGATTTTCAAAACCTCATTGTCCCATAATAAATGTTGCTTTTAGGTTTCATACGGCTTGGAGGTGCAGAAAGAACATGCAATATAAACATGTACTTACAAGTCATTGTAGGCTTTATTGTCCCCACTGATCATCCATTGACCTTGAAAAAGACCAAATTGCATTGTGGTCCTTCATTCGGGCAGAAACCCTGCATTGAAAATAAATAAAGTTTAAAACAAGTAGAGAAATGAAAAGCAAAGACAACTTGATTTGACTAAACGGAATCACACTTGGTTTACGCCTCATTCCTAATTTACATCGTTCCTGCTGTTATAAAAAAGGCTGATTCATTATTTATCAAATGAAGGGTTTAAGATGCATTATGTTGAATGTATTGATACATGTTTACACTCTTGTACACTTTGGCTTGTGATAGTATTTTATTTGCCAAATGTGTATTTTAAATCTTTACATGCGATGAGTTGGTTTCCACTTTATCTCTTTTTTTTTTCTTTTTTTTTTAAATCACCCGCACAGTTGGTTCTACTCATTTCAGATGCTTAGAGCTCCTCTGTGGCTTCGCCTTCCTTCTCATGGCCGAATCCAAGAGACAAACGTCTCTGGCAACATCTACAGGTTGTGAGAAGTGAAAAATAAAGTTTACTGCTGCATTGTCCTTCTGTTTGTTTATTAGCTAGAAGAGATTCACATCTCACATTCCTTCAATGACTTCCTTTTTTTTTTTCAGAACATTTTTTGACCTAATTTTTTTTTCTCTCTTTTTTGGTATAATTCTTAGATTCTAGATATTTTGAATGGTTTTGAAAACATTTTTTGACGTGATATTTAAATCAACCCTAACAGCATTTGGCATCTTCAAACGTCTCTGTGTAAAACATTTTCTGTGTATTTTCTCTACACTAAATACAATTCTTGTTCCGTGTAGGACAGTAAAACATGAACACAGCTTGGATTAAAGGATATTTAATCTTGTCCTTTGGATAAAACACTAATGATTGTTTGATGAACATTCAGCAACAACTTTTCCAGTGGTGCTAATTAACATTTGGCCTTCTGATAAAGGGCTTGTTGTGTTTGAAAAAAAAACATTTTTTCTTACCAATATTGTATATTTTAAACCACTTGACAGGTTACACGAGCTTCCTGGCAAACTGAATTGTGATGTCATTCAATTAAACAAATGTAAAGCCTTCCTTACGTCATCAAAACAATAAGATGCTCACAGTAAAATATCTATTTAGCTTCATGTTGGACCAATAAATACAAAAAGAACGAGTCCAGTACAAAGCTTATTTCATAAGGTCTTTTTCTTATATATTTATACATAGCAGGTCAATGGTTGAGATCTAACAGGTCATAATTACACTGGAATGAAACACTTGCTGGTTGGGACCCTGTAAAAAGGCATCAGTAGAAACGCTTTCACAGGCGCCAAACCGCTCCTCGGGAGAAACACACGCTAAGGCATCGGCAGATAACACACGGACGATATCCAGCTTGAAGACGAGAGCAGAAAAAACACGTGTGGGCGAGAGAACATACACGGGGGGGGGAGGGGGGGGAGGCAGCGTCGTGGCGGGAATCTGTACCGCCACGACGCTGCCTCACGGAGCGGACGCTGTCTCTGCGTCTCGGACACAGAAATCAGTCCGTTTTTAGAAACTTTTTCCTTTCTTTTTTTTTTCCTTCCCTGTTTTTGGCATGAAATGCTCAAATGTTGAGAATCGTTTTATTGGTGAAACCGATGTCGCAGCACCATCAGATGGTCGGGGAGGAACTGGGAGACGGGAGTAAACGGAGGCCGAAAGGCGCCTCTTACAATTTTAATCGCGCCGATAATTGGAACCACGAGGAACACGTTTCCGCTGTTTCAATGTTTTGAAAAGCTGATTTTGGAGGAATTCATGTTATTTTTTTTTTCCCCCCCGGTTCTTTTCCGTGGGATGAAGGCGGGAAGAGTTCCCGTCACCCTGACCGGAAGCTACGGTTACAGTGCAGTCTTTTCTTTGCCCGAAATACCCCAAAAAACAACAAAAAAAACAGCGGGTGATGTCTGTGAGAAAAACAAGTATATTGGAGTGAAACACATGTTCAAGTTGTACATTACGTAGGAGTTCCAGAGCATCGTCTTTGTCAGATCTCGCGTACGAAGGTGCAGTCAGCGTTAGTGTGCAAAGCCACTGCGTGCCGAGGAACGACCGTTAGGACAAAACTAAATAAATACAAAAAGTCGGTGTATAAATACGGTTCTATACAGTATTTTGCCGTTTTATTTATAGGATTTCTGAACACTTTGTTTAGGCGTTGATTTAGTTTTGCCCTAAATGTTCCTCCAACAGTGACGGACTGGGCTACTTGTGATTGGTCCATCTTCCCTGGGAGGGCTCGCTGTGTGCGGATGTGTCACAATCCACTGCGTCACTCCTCCTCCTCCTCCTCGTCTTCATCATCATCATCGTCATCGTCGTCGTCGTCGTCATCTTCCTCGTCCTCCTGTTTCTCGTTGTCTTCCTCCTCGTCTTCCTCCTCCTCATCGTCCTCCTCATCATCCTCCTCCTCCTCATCGTCCTGTTTGATCTCGAGATATTCCATCACCGCCTCTCCATCCTCTTCTTGAGAAACTGATGTCTGCCTCCCCAGCTCGTTCTCCTCCTCCTCCTCCACTTCCTCCAGCAGCTCCTCCTCCTCCTCCTCCTCTTCCTCCAAGACATCCCTCTCCTCCTCATACGAGGAGATGGGCGAGTAGTGCGGGAGGTCGTACACGGGGGGGCTGCTGGGAGGGTCCGAGCCGCACGGGGGGGGCGAGGAAGCCGGCGTGGCGACGGGAATGGTGATGGGCACCGGGAGGGAAAACTGAGGAAGCGACCCGGAGGGGCGCCCGCCGACCTCGCGGACCTCCCTGCCGGCGGCGGCGGCGGTAAAAGCGGCGGTGGGGATGACGGCCATGCCCAGCCCCGAGGTCAGCGCTCCGGGGCCCGGCGCGTACTCCCGGATCTCCCCGGGCTCCAGCGGGTCGGGCCCGCACGGGTCGTGCTCGCTGCAGCACAGCTTGCCGTCCAGCTTGGAGATGAAGAGCAGGCCCTCGCGGTGCTGGTTGCAGTAGGAGCTGGGGCACATCTCGCAGAAGGACGCCGCCTCCTCGCCGCAGACGTCGCACTGGTGCCACGGACATTCCCAGCGACCTGCGGGCAACACGGGAGATAAAGGGAAAAGACGGGAATCAGCTGCTGCAGAACATCTGTATCGGATCGTTTTTTTTTTTTTTTTCGACCGATGTGAAAAGGAGCCTTTTGGCGTGAAACACTCAGCCACCGACCCGCGGGCCTCTTGGTGAGGTTGAGGCAGTCGGCGTGGTAGACTTTGGGACAGCCGGGTCTCTTACAGGACACCATCTGTCCCCCGTCTCCGCAGCTGAAGCACTCGTCCTCTCGCTCTTTGGTCACCACCGCCTTGTTCTTCCTCTTGCCGTGGCCCCTCCTCTTCATCTTGCGGCCCTTGTCGTCGGGCGGAGGGTTGTTCTGGTTTCGGAGGAGGGGGGCGGGGGGGGGAGAAACAGTTTTAATAAAACCGCTGGTGGGGGGGGGGGGGGGGGCGACTCCACGTTGGTCCCTCCCGCCCGGGTCTCTGTGTGTGGCCCAGCGGCGCCGCCCTCACCTTCGGCCGGACCCCGAGGAAGCCACTGCAGTTGGGCGCCCCGCACTTACACACCGTCTTCCCGTTGCCCAGGCACTCCAGGTTGTAGTTGAACGTGAGCTCCGTGCCTGCACAGAGAAAAACAACACAGGGGCGCCCCCCAGCCCCCGCCCCCGGTTCCGCGTGAGGCCTCCTCTCTCTCTCTCTCTCTCTCCACGGCGGGACGTTTTAATACCACCGCGAGAGAGCGGCGCTCCGTGCGTCTCCTCATTTACCCGCGGCGACGTCGACCAGGGCGAACAGTCCCACCCGGGTGTCTCCGCTCACCGTCCACTTCTGCGTCTCGCAGTTGGGCTGACAGCAGTGGTTCATGAAGCGGGCCTCGTTGCCCTTGGGCCCGGCGTCGATGATCCGGTCCTGAGAACGAGAGGGAACAGAAAACAGGGGGGTAAATAAAACACTACAGAACCAGCACAGACAGAGTTTAATTCCAGGCCCGGTTGACCACATTTTGGTGACACCTTGTCCAGAGTCAGCATGTAGAAGTTACAGATGTCGTGCTCCTGGGCGTGTCTGATCCTGGACCTGCACTCCTCCTCGTCAATCACCTCGCCGACGTACTCGCTCACGAACTGACCCTGAAGGCAAAAAACAAACAAAAACGTCAGT
Source organism: Pungitius pungitius (assembly GCF_949316345.1). Classification (NCBI taxonomy): domain Eukaryota; kingdom Metazoa; phylum Chordata; class Actinopteri; order Perciformes; family Gasterosteidae; genus Pungitius; species Pungitius pungitius. The sequence continues at coordinate 16,149,134 of NC_084915.1, forward strand.
GACATCATTTGGCCTGCTTTGAGAAGGGGAATCGGCGGCGCCCGAAGGTGTCACCTTCTTGATGTCGTGGACGCAGCGGAGCCCCCAGCCTCGAGACAGCGTCCTGAAGATCTCCACCTGGCTGTACTGACGCTTGCTGAACGCCTGGTTGAGGCAGCGCTCGCCCGCCGGGCAAACCTGCAAACGATGCAGCCTCTTTGAGCTCAGGTTCAGGTCATTTAAAAAAAAAAAAAATCTGTCCTGACCAAACATTTTGTTTTCCCGCTAACGTCATGGGACGGCGGGCGTCTCCCTACCTGCGGGTGGCATTCGTACAGCAGCATGCGGTTGATGCACTCGGAGTCCATCCCACACGGACTCTCGTCCGTCGCCTTGCAGTTGCACCGCGGGATCTCCGACAGGTCGGCCGTGAAGATCTGCACCTTCCCGATTGGTCGATTCACCTGCATCAGTCAAAAAATTAAAAAAAAAGGTGAAAGGAGACAACGCCGGGCCTCGAACTGTTACATTATTGGACGATAAAGTACAGCCTCTCGTACCTTAATGCTTAAATAAACACAAGTATTTTTGGGGAACATCCTCGTTAAAGAGACAGGACTTTTTCTTCTACTTTTCTACTAGTTTCGAACCTGAAACAGAGGCCGCTGCTTCCCTTTGAAGAGACCGCGCGAGACCTAAAGTGAGACCTCGCCCCGCACTGACCTTAATGTGCTTGTACGGCGGAGGCTTCCTGTCGTTCTTCCTGTCCTCCTGAAGCTGCCGAAGCTCCTTCTCGGCCTGCAGCTCCCGAAACCGAACCGCCGCCTCCTCCAAAGCTGAGGGGGGGTGGGGGGGGGAGACTTAAGTCAACACAGCAGGTACGACCAGGAGATGCGACCGACCGACGGCGCGAGAAGCCACGAGGCACCTTTCTTGTAGGTGGCGTCGACGCCCTTCCCCATCTTCTCCTTGCTGTTGGCGTCCACGTCCATGTAAGGGAAGACCCTGGCCTGGTACGTCCACAGGTAATCGTTGGAGCCGAAGAAGTGAACGGGAAACTCCCCGACGTCGTGCTTCATCCGCTGGATGTTCTCCGGGATGGTTTTGGGATGGCTGACCTCGGCTGGCCACCACCTCCACGGAGCGGGTGGAGCGGATGTGTTTAACGTACTCACAGAGCCTCCCAGATTGCACACTTGCTTTTTAACTCGACGAGATCCGTCCAAAAACAGACTGACCTGTAGCGGCCCACCTTCACCCAGAGGATGTCCTTGAAGCGGGGCTTCTTCCCGGCCTTGCAGTCGTTGCAGTACCAGCTGCCTTTGGGCATCTCGATGTTGAGGCACTCGCGGTGGAACGCGGCCGGACAGGACTCGCAGCACAGCAGGCTGCCCCCTGCAGGACGGGAGGAGGAAGCGAACCAGCTGTGCTTATTATGCAAAGCTAGGAAAGGCGATCTTTGAAAAACCAGCTGGCGGAGAAAGAGAAACATCAAGCGGCTGAAGGTACATTTATTTCCCCTCGGAGTTGAGTGGGGAGCAAATATCGAGCCGAGAGAGAGAGAGAACATTGGACCTGAACTCATCAGGTGGAAGTAAACAAAGACTGAATGAGTCATGGTGTTGTTAAGTAGCTTCTGGATGTGTAAATAAAAACATTAAGCTGTATATTTGCTGAATATTGACCCGGCAAAAAAGCAGCACATCATGTGATGAAGAAGATTGTTCTGCTGCCTTCTATTGACCGGATCCGAGCGTGAGGCCACTAAATCCTCACCTTCGGTGCAGACGAAGCACCAGCTGACGTTGACGTGTTCGTGGTTCTTGACGCCGCGGCGCGGGGCGAAGTGGTTGGGGCAGATGACGCTGTTGTTGGACAGCACGGCGCAGCCCGCCGCCATGCAGAGGTCCGTCGCGTGATAGGCGACCGGGCAGCGCACACACCGCACCAGGCGACCTGCGGGGGGGGGGGGATCCACCAACGCACGGGTCAGGGCGCGTGAAAGGCCAGCCCGCGCGGCGGCGGCGGGACGGTCCAGATCGCCGGGCCCCTCCGGGGGGTTTTTACCTTTAGAGACGGACGGGCTGCTGGGGTTGCTGATGAAGCAGGTGAGGCAGACGTGGATGGAGCAGCGGAAGCCCCGGTTCACCGGCGCCGTCGGGGCGAAGCCGGCGATGCACTCGCCGTGGTAGAACTTCCCGCACACGGGAATCATGCAGCGCCGCACGTCCTCGCCGCGCTTTTTGCACACGAAGCAAGTGTGGACGCCTTGGGGAGACAAACCTTCGCATCAAAATCCAGGCGTGATGCTTTTTACGCAGCAGAAGAAGGTGTGAAACACACGGGGGCCGCACCTGATTTGCACTCGGGGCAAACGAACTTCCCTTTCGGGGCCTCGGCCAGCGAGATGCAGTGCAGGTGGAAGGCTCCGCAGCACTGGCCCTCGCAGAGGAGCAGCTCCCCCGTCTTCTCACACACCTGAGGCGAGGAGAAAAAAATAAAAAATAAACACAACCCTCTCCAAAAGACCCGACGCGAAGACATTTTGCGACATCCTTTGCGACAGCGTGAGAGGTTTTCCGGAGATCACCTGACAGATGTTCTCCTTCATGGAGGCGGGGCCTCCTCGGTCGCCGATGATCTTCCTGGAGGGTAAAAGTGGGTCGTCGCACAGCGACAAGTAGTCCTTCGTTGAGGAGAAGCTTTGATCCAAGCCGGACACGTCCCCCTAGAGAGACAAACCCACGCAGCAATGAATCAGAGCCTGTGATTAGATTACTAAAAAGGTATATTATATTATCATGTGTATCAAACGGGGGGGGGGGGGGGAGACACTACCTCCGACTCCGCCGCGTCCCTTCTGTCTTCCGCTTGAGGAGCAGCGACGTCTTCCGATGATGCCGTCTCCCCGTCGGCGGGTTTGGGCGGGGCCGGCGCCGGGGAGGAGGGGGCAGGAGATCTAGGGCGGGGGCCCGGGGGCGTACAGGCGGACGGCGCCGCGGGGGTCGCTGTGGAACCGGAGGCTGCAAGAGGCTTAGGCTTCGGCGTCAAAGATGGCCGTCCAGAATCTGCGAGGAGACGAACGGAATAGCTCATGAGAAGAAGAAGAAGTACTTTTCACCCTCAAACTAAATTTTAAATCAGATGTTACTATAAGTTGAAACACAGATAAATACACACTGATGATTCACATACCTGATTGAGGATTTGAGTTGTTCTTCAGTGTTTTCACCTGTGATGAGAGACAAAATTAACACTGTTTCCAGTCCAAAAAAAAACCTAATTCGCAATATCGTGGTTTGTTTTTCTCCACTGGTCTCAACTATTATGTCTATCCAACATACTATTGACTGTCTTATTTTGAAAGTCGATCAATCGCTGAATCCCGACAGAGTTTAGAGCTAATTTCCCAAAAGCCTGTTGAGATGAAAATGATCACGAAATATATTATACAAATCCTTCGTCAACTTCCCAAAAAAGATTGTGACTTAGTTTAATAGATGGGAGACAAAAACAAACAAATGCCTCCTCAGAGAGGGAATAAAAAAACTAAATAAATTTACCTAAAAATGGAAAAACTCAACTATTGTGGATGTACCAAAAATGAATAAATATACACACATCAGATAAACATTTACCTTCTTCTTGGGGCCCGTTGAGGCCTCTGCCTCCAAAGAGTACTCCAGGATCTTCTGGGTGGGTTTCCTCTTTCGCTTCTTCTCCAATACGGGAGCATTGACTGCGAAAACAAATTCATCATTGTTACGATTTTTTTAAAAACAATTACAAATGGTTTTCCCGGTTTGGTACGGAAGCCCAAAACCTCGTCAATGCTCTTGAGGCAATGGTCACATATGGATGTAACGTCTGTGTGTCCACACAAACAGACCGTTTTTCTAACTTTGAAGACCGTTAAGTAGCAGAGAAAGAGACACAGAGACGTCCTCACCGCTGTCTTTGACGACGCCTTCGGACAGCGAGAGGTCAGATTCGGGAGGAGGCGTCAGCGTGTCCACGGAAAGCACCGGCGCATCTTGTGGGGATGCGTTTTCGGCGCTGGGAATCTCCAGTTCAGAGGGCGCCGTCGTGGCCGTTTCCTTGGGAGGCGGAGTCTGTATTTCGGGGAGCAGGTTGACGGTTGGCGGCCGGTCCTGGGCGCCGCTGTCCGATCCCGGGGGTTCGGACGTGGCCACGGCGGGCTGAGCGTCCTGGGAAATCAAATGACGGGGGGGGGGTTTTCGTGGTCAATCAGTGATTCGGGCTTTGTGTGTTGCCGAGTAGAGACGAGTGGTACTGGATGCTGTAATATTCATGTATAACAACATCAAACTATAAGACTACACCAGACCTTACTTTGTATGCGTTTTACCTTTCCAATCAACTCGGGAGGCTTTTTGGTTTTCTTCCTGGTGGAGAAGATCTGATCGTACTCTTCGGTCCATTCAATCAGCCTCTTGCTTGGTTTTCTGATTCGTTTATGTGCTAAAAAAAAAGAAAGATAAATAAGAGCAGACACAAGCTTTTTAAATACTATCACCCTTATTCCACCGCTTCCTGCACAAAGAAAGTTTTTGAGTTTGCTTAAATGCTAGCATGTAGCCATACTGAGAACCGTTGCTATAGATACCTGCACTAACCACAATTTTTCCCAATCCAGCTTGCCGGTAAACTGTATATAACTACAGTACTAGGACATCAGGCGTGGTTTCCTGTCATGAGCATGATGTAGTGACTTGTTTTATAGTGTATTGTTCTTTGATTTCTATGCTGCATGCACGTTAATATATTAGATATAGATCCTAGGACAGTGCAAGTCTCCCTGGATCTAAACATGTGTATCTCATGTCTGTGAAAAAAGCCAACACAGTGAGCCAGACTACAATAACTACAACCTCTCAATGTTTTTCTCGACATTGTGTGCCATTGACATCTCTCACCTTTCGGAGCCTTTTCGCCTTCTCCAGTGTTACGCATCGAGCTAGTGGTGGTCTCAGTGCCGTCCGCAGCGAGGCCGTTTGGCTGTTCCAGACGCAGTGCAGAGTCGCACCCCCTCTGCTCCAAAGGCACAATGTCCTGAAGATCCTCATTTACTCTGCCCCACCTATCCTCCTCCATCTCCCCGCCGACTACTCCTTCACCACCAACGGCTTGCCTCTCCCAGCTGCTGGCCTGCGCGCCCGACAGGGACTGGACTCCCGGCGAGCAGTCCGCTCCCGACGGAAGGTCCGCGGTCGGCACGGAATCGACTCCAGGGAAACCAGGTCCAGACCTGGCGGGGCGACAAGGCACTTTGTGGTTGGACTTCTTTTTAACCCCGGTGGAGCTGCTCCTTCTCTTGTAGGGCCTTTTGGGCATCGGACTTGTGGTCTCCTCACTGTGTTTGATTTCAATTTGGTCTGAACTTAAATACAGATTTTTACAAACATCTTCAGTTTGCCGATCATGGCCCGAGGGTGACGCCTCTCCGGGCATCACTAAGGGTTCCTCCTTAACATGTGCGCTCGGTGGCCCAATGTCCAGTTCTAGGGGCGTCCCCTCTCGCTCCCTCGTGTCATGCAAGTCCTTCAACATCATGAGAAAAGTGCTGAACTTGTAGTTTGTGTCGGTTTTGAAAGAGATGGGTTTTCCGTGGCCATCACTTGTCACCGACTGGAAGGATACCTCTTCCACGTTTTTCAAGGCATTCATAAAAGAAAATGGCGAGGGAGGCGAGGACGAGGAGGGTATGCCAGTGGGATGATCTTCCTTCTTTGCCTTTACCCTAGAAGTCAGGGGTATGAAGTCCATTGGTGGAGTTGAGGAGACCGAGAGATCTTCATCTTCAATCTTTACGCCAACATCAAAGTCAGCCGGGTCAGAAAACGTCGAACGGTGGCTGCTACAGCTCGAAAGAGTGTCCTGATCACACTCGCTATTTTTACTGCGAGATTTAAGAGATTTCGCCTCGGTGCAAATGTCCTGTTTTGAATTACGGGCAGAACTACGCACCTCCTCGTCCTTTCCGTGTGGATTCAAGAGTTTTTTCTGCTGAGCCACCTTTCGGGCATTTTCCCGCTTCTTCTGATCCGCCGCCTGCATGGCCTTCAGGGCTCTGGTCATCAAACGGTTACTGGCCGGGAGGTGAGCGGGCTGCTCCTGAAGAACAACTTCTTCAAGAACCTGCTTTGATTTGCGGACAACTTTCTTGAGTTTGCCTCCAGAGGCAGAAGCTTTCCTGCACACTAGATCGCCGTGCATCTGAGAAGTTGGACTTTTATCCAAAGTACCAGCAGATGTAATGTTCTGCTTGGAACCGCCCAACTGTTCACAGGGCACGCTGGCTCCTGTGGATGCGGGAGGCCTCTTACATTGTGGCTGTACCGATTGGTCAGAGGATGAGTTGGTCACATTTACAGTTTCCGGGCCACCTAATTCATCAGACACACGTGCCACGTCAGAGGCGACCATAGTTCTACCTGGACACGAGTCGGACGATAGGCGAAGAATACCGGTCCCGCCGCTTGCTTTTAACTTCTTCACTGCGACCTTCACGGGTTCTGAACCCAGGCCCTGATCCGCGGAGAGACCTGCCTTGCCGTCAACCCAATCCGACGGTTTAGACGTCAGTTTAGTAACAACGGAATCTGGGGTTTTCCCATTCTTTTTACATCTAGGACGGTCATTGGGATCAGCGGTTACACTGGAGTCCAGGGACTTCTTATTCTTTATGTCCTTGGGTGTCAATTTGACAAAGGGCAGCCTACACTTAGAAACCTGACTCGTTGGTTTTTCCTTACGTGCTAATGGGTCAGTGGTATCAACGTTCAAAGTGGCTCCTGCATTCTTGTTGGTTTCTTTTTTCCCTGCTTTGTCAGGAATCCTGTCAGTAAGATGGACTTCTTTATTAGCCACGGAGTCAAAAAGTGTAGTTTGACCGACTGTCTTTACACTCAACTTGGTTTGATTTATGAAACTTACTGGGCTGGGCTCTAAGGCCCTTTTCACACTTGAGAGACCCAATTGGTTCAACTTTGAGCCAGCAACAATATCACTTGTCAGCCCTCCCTTTGAATATTGGCGCTTTTCAGAGGTCGCACCAGTGTCAGAAGAAAAAAGCGGCCTCTGCTCGTCTGGCATTTCGGACTGGTCAGCGGGACTACCGGTGGTACAAACTGGCTCATCAACAACCGGGGGGTCTTTACACCTCAACTGTCCCGTCCGTTCAGGTGACTGATTTATTTCAGCAGGTACCAGGGTCTTATGCTTGTCCGACCACCCTGACGGCTCACCGGAACCACCGCCCGAGGACGGCTCACCGGAACCACCGCCCGAGGACGACGCACCAGGAACCGTTGACTTTTTACTCAAAGCACACAAGTTCTTTTTCTTACAGGGCACCTTACTAAAGAGAGTGCGGTTGGACACCGGGCTGGATGTTTTGGGTCGTCTGTCTTTGCCCAATTTACTGAACCAAAGACCACTTTGAATCTCTGGCGGCTTCTTCACCTCTTTGACAAGTGGCTGAGCAGGAGCTAACTTTGACTGGCGTTCAAGTGCGTTTGGACATAAGATCTTGGGGACTGAGTCGAGGTCGGAATAGGGGCACTCCTCATTGCCTCTATCTGATTGCTCAGTGGTATCGTGCAACATATTTTTAGCAGGTTTACTCGTGTCCTTTGACGATTTACTTGGTTGCTTCTTTCCAGTAGATTTCCTTAAAGTGCTTGTCTTTGCTGAAGTTGTAACTGGGGATGAAATGGATCCATTGGTAATGTGCAATGTCTCAGGAAGGGTGGGTAAAGTGGAAGGAGGAAAGGTTGGATGGGCTTTCTTCTTTCTTTTTGGTGTGGAACTGTCCTGGAAGGCATCTTCGATAGACGAAGGAATGAAAGAAGCTATTTTAGGTCTCTGTTGGAGAACAAATTCAGCCTCTGCCACACTGGATTTCCAAGAGTCCTGAAATCGCTTTGCAATCTGCAGAAAGATAAAAAGGTAAACAATATTCAAATCTTTGCACAGAGTCCGATCTGAAGTGTAAATACAACCATTCCTGAACGAGGCCAAAACCTCCCTTTTATTGTCTAACATGACGATCACCCAGCAATGACGATGATTTAGACCAACTCTTTATTTTGAGCATGCAACCAGTGACACATCATTCTAGAAATAGTAATTACAGTGTATTTGTAGTTCTGCTCCCTTTGCTTCCCCCTTCGGCGAAGTAAGGGGAGCTGTTCAAATTCGAAGCCTCCGTGGAAACCGTGAGTGGCTTTGTCCTCCACCCAGGTGAGCTCCACGGGCTCCCCGAAGGTCCTGACATGGTAGAGCCGACGGGGACGGTCACTCGGCTCTGAGACGACAACAAAGATCAGCCTCAATGTCATGATATGAGATTTAAGAATTCGCCATTCCTGCACAGGAAATACACCCGTGGGGCATCTAAGCAAATTCAAGAAACCTGGACCTTTAGACAATGAAAAATACAAATACTGTACTAATTTATAATAGTTTTTTATCACGATAATTTAAGGGCGTTCTGAAACCGTTCTAGTAATACATTTCTAAACGTGCACCTCAGCATGCGTCCAGTGTTATGCCACAAAGCAATTTCAATCAAACCAAACAATCTTACCATCAGCTTTTTGTATTGTTAATAACCATTAATGCGCTGCTGTCCAGCTGAGGGTTAATTAACTGTTAGCACAATAAGTCAACATTGCCTCGGCCCACCTTTCACTTTGTGGTAGATTCCCTGCGTCGGGTCAACGGTCACCTCACACGGCCACCATGGTCTTCGGTTGAACTTTGCCCAAATAACTTCACCCTCTAAAAACTTCAAAGGCGGCAAAGACTTTTTCTTGGGGCCGTTCTGCTGTCAGCAACGTAACAAATGAAGAAAGTAAAACTGCAATCAGACAAGTGAAAGAAAGACAGCTTGGGCGTCCTCAACTGATCAGAAGGTGTGTTGGTCGCTTGTTGCTTCCATTGTGACCCCCTGATGTGCAATTACTCTACTACATTGCATAATCCATGTAAGGATTGACCAATGTATTGGTGCAAAATGCTATAGGCTAAAAGTAGCTGAATGCTATCAAGAGTTCAAAATAGGATTTGTTGACGTGTACGATTTATTTTAACCTTGCTCCATCATCCTAGACTTTTCTGGGCCTTTGAACTGTTTTGCTGCTCGTCTGAAAACTAGGTCGACTTGCCTCGACCATAGAAATTCAAAGTGAACTAACATCAAGTTGATATAACTGACAGATCTGTTAAACGGAGTTTCTGCACAAAGAATCACACAACAGCACCACTTCAAAAAGTTTGTTCAACATTGCTCAAATGGTTTCTTCGACATAAAAATCCTAAATAACGACTTTTTGAGTAGTCTCAGTTGACTGAGACGAAGCAGCAGACCATTCGAGCGAGGAGAGACGGCCCTACTAAAACAATGAAAGATTCCCAAAAAGAAAAAAATCAAGCTCCAGTTTGGGCTTCATTCGAATGAGATGCAAAGACGGAAACGTGAGCTGTAAGGAGTTCCAGGTTGAATACGTCATAAGATTTGTGGCTGTGAAATCCATCTATAGTTGTCCAAGGACAAAATATCCTTGATAGTGACTAACAGTATTTGAAGAGTCACTGTGTGTGACACACAGAGACACACACACACACACACACACACACGTGCTATGATGTCATTTCAAAGGCTTAGACTAACATTTTGGGAAAGCTTATTCACTTTGTTGCTGAAGGTTGGACGAGAAAGTCCATAGCACTCTCATATCGGTCTGAAGTTACAGACAGGATGTGATTAGCTTTGCTCGTTATCAAAACAGGAAGTTGAGGGGAAAGCTGGCCTCCAGAGTTGTTCGCTCTATCACAGAATCTTTGTAAGAAATAGGCAGGCTCATGAACTACTAACCTCTTTAAATCAGTGATTGTATAGGTTTTTCAGTTGCAGGGGTAAATTCAGCAGAAATAAAACTGGTCCTATGTCTGGAACGGGGACTTTTTGGTTACAACAATTTTAAAGCAAAACTAGATTGCAGCCGGGCCAATAAACAATTACACCAGACATTCTGGGAAAGCACGGATTCACATTGTTGCTGAGACTTGTATGAGAAGGCCAATGCGGTTGTTATGTCAGTCAGCAGCTAGTTAGCTTAGCGCAAAGTCTAAACAAAAGGAAAAAACAACTAGTGTTGCTCTGCCCGGAGTGAGAATAACTCACCTAACAGCACCTGAGCCTAAACAACACATTATATATGTTTGTTACCTTGTAAAGCAAAACAGAGGAGTTGAAAGAAGTGGCTGCAGAAACTTCTGTAAATCCATTATTTCAACATATAAGCCACAAGGAAGAAATCATTGTTTTACAAAAAGAAGGGGAATTATTAACTGCAGTAAACTTAAACGAGGCAAAATTCCGGGGTTTCATTGATTCCCATGATTATTTATATATGTAAATTCATGATGAACATCAAATGATATCATCCCCATGACGTGTAAATCACACTGCATCTATCAGATTTGACCACTTTATGCCTCAGAGAAGAAGTGGGATTTTTTCAAATCGAGCTCTGCGGGTTTTAAGCACCTCGATTGCCGCCATTTGCAGCCTGCAGGCCTCTTAGAAGAACTTTCGGTAGACACCTGTCCCTTTCACCTTACCCAGCACGCTGGCCTCTTTCCCTCCATGATGCCCTCCTCAGTTTTAAAAAAACTCTCCGGGAAAAATTTTTTGTTTTTGTTTTAGCGGTTTGTAAAAAAAAGAGGCACTGGTCTCATCTGTGCCGATTCTCTGTGACAACAGGTGAAGGTGTTCAGTGTCCCATGCACGAGGTTCGCATTCTTTCATTACCTAACACGAGATGCTGGTATTGCCGAAAAAGAATAACGACGCTGACTGGAAAGCGGTTTACGCGGAGGAAAACGGATCAAACTTGCCAATGAATGCATCAAGGGAAAATCCCCGAGCAGCAACAGCTCGGTGCCGCTCTCCCACTCGTCATCCGAGCCATCCCAGTATCTCCTGCGCTGACCCGAGGACTGCGAGCGGGTGACCACCTTGGCAGACGAGGCGGCGGCGGCGGCGGCGTCCTTGGACTGCGGCGGGTTGAGGTGTCCCGGAGCGGACTGGGGAGCAATCCCCGCGTTCTCGGGTTGGTCCTGCAACGCTTCCCCCCCCAGGGGCGACCCGGGCCCCTGCGCCGCCGCCTCCTCCTCCTCCTCCTCCCCATCGTCGCCGTCCTCCTCGAACAGAGAGGATTCAAAGTGCAGGAAGCCGTTGGCGAAGGGGCTGTTGCTGTCGAGCGAGAAGGCCGGGCTGGGCGGGCCCGAGAAACAAACCTCCGCCTTGGACTCGACGGGGTCGCCGCGATTGCCCGCCGGCGCGTCTCTACTTCGGGCCTGGACCGCGGGCCGCTTTTGTCCGGCGGAGAAGCCACCGAAGCCCTCCTCCCGGCTCGGGTTCTGGGCGGCGGAATAATCACCGCCGGTGCAGTCCCCCCAGGAGTCTCTCTCCATCCCCTTCCCCCGGTCCTTCCTGTCCCCCCCCCACTCCCAGCTCCTCTCTGGCTCCCTCGCCGGCAGGACCAGGTCCGGCTGGCTCACCATGGTGGTGAGATGTTGCAGCCTCCTGAGAGGACTGTAGGTGGAGGAGGAGGAGGAGGAGGAGGACGACGAGTGGTCTCTCTGAGTGAACCCATAGACGGACGCGTGCTTGAGGGAGGAGGACGCGGCAGACATGGTTAGCCCGACCCTGTGGTCATGGTGTCTGGGGGCTCCGGAGTGGGCGGAGAGGTCACGGCCGGGGGTCAAAGGGCAGCCGGACTGATGAGTGTCCCTGCCCGGGCCTCGGTAAGGCCCACTCATGCTGCCATCGTTCCTCCCTGAAAACGTGGGGGGAAAAAAAAAAGAAGAAAAAAAATCATTAACAAAATATTACGCAAATATTTCCTTGCACCGGAGGCTTTGTTGTGTACCTGTAGATTTTGTGTGTACAACCCTACATTAAAAATCATCCTTTTTGTTGCACAGCATGTATCTACAATCTGTCACTACAGCACTGCAGCTTGTCTAAAGTTATCCCAGGCAGCGGGTTGAGGGAGGTGGGTTTTTTAAAAAGTGACAGAGCTAAGCCATCAAATCCGTTAAATACAACACAAACCTGCCTTCACATGATGTCAAAATAGAACGTAAACAGACCCACTGACGACGAGCCGATCGACCTGAGGTGACATTTTCATTTTATTTTGACATTCTGCGCGAACATCGCACCCGGCGGATTAAAGCCTTTTGAGAAAGAAAAAAAAAAATTATCGCGATATGATGAAAATTACATCCAGTGGGATAAGGTCAGCAGGCTGTAACTCACGCTGGTGCATACCGTGCACACACGCGCACGCGGATGATAAAGGCAATGTATATCGTCATGTGAACATCGACCGTCATACACGCCGGCGCTGCAACCGGCCACTGGAAATAAAATGGACCCGTTCGCGCGCGTGCACGCGCAGAGATGTGTGCCACTGCATGCGTGTGCGTGCGTGGGTGTGTGCGCGCGCGCGCGTGTGTGTCTGTGTTTTCCGCTCGTTTGCCTGCATGCTTGCACGAGACCGGTGACACGAAACGCCACATACAACAAGTTCGACAACACACAAATACACGCGCGAAAGACACGCACAGGCGCGCGCGCGCCCCCACACACACACTTGCACAAGGTTTTCCCTCCCCGAACAGATGCAGGCTATGTGTGCATCAAACAACAGAAATCACGGAGAAAACGCCGAGTGACACGAGCTCCGTCGCGAGAATCTTACCATTCCGGTGTCGGCCACCGCGAACGTGACCCGCGATCCGCACATTGTGGCGTTTAAAGGAGCCAATTTCGGATTTTTTGAAAGCGGATGAGGAGAGTCCCAGCGGCAACACTACTAGGCCTGGATCCTGTGAAACGTACTCACTGACTCCCCCTCACCTCCTCCTCCTCCTCCTCCCTCCTCCTCTCTACATGCGCTAAAGCCTGGTCCAGCGGCCCCTGGAATCGAGATTCAGGCGTGTTGCGCTCCTTCAGGAACACCCCAACCCCCCCCCTCCCTCCCTCCGACCACCACCACTCTGCTTTATGATAAGTACAACTTTAAAATTCGCCCCGTGTGGATGTCTGCTCTGTTGGGAGGAATATGTCCTTCCTGCCCCCTCTCTCTGTCTTGCCGTGCGCACTGCCCGTCGTCACCACCGCCTGCCCCCCCCCCCCCCCCCCCCCCCCCCCCCATGCGGTCCTCGGCGTGGAGCTCATGAGGGGCCGTAAATCTCTCTTCCTAGGAAAAGACAAATAGTTCACAGTAACCAAAAAAAAAAAAAAAAAGGCCGTAGAACCACGAAACACCTCCAAAACGGAGCCCCGCCCCTGTCCTTAATTACCAAGAGTCAATTAGTAGCTTGAACCAGGCCGCCGTCACCATGGACATGTCACGTGTCAAACTTGTGAAAACAAACTAACGCCTTCTTCACCACCACCACCACCCCCCCCCCCACACCCCCGTCATGCACCTGGGCCGGCACACATGCGCCTCGAGACGGAATTAAATAATTAAATGAATAAATAAGAGAGAAGTCATTCAAAAATGTCCACCACAAACACGTCAGAGGAGCAGCGGGCTACCCGGGAAAAAAAAGCACAAGATGGGCTTCCTTTTTCCTTGAGACGAGTTGCTGTAGAGTCTCCCTGGCTGCACGCCGGGTCCCTTCAAAATGGAGTCCTCCAGCCTTAGAGGAGGGAGGGAGAGAAGGAGGGGGGGGGGGGGAGAGAAAGAGAAGCAGGCCACAAAGTGTTAATGTGTGCCCGACGTAAAGTTCACCCAGCCGCGGAGGAACCGAGCCCCAAAGCGCACCTTCTCCCCCGGAGCCCCCGGATGTGCTTGTGGTGGCCGCTCGGGGTCTGCTGGGATCGACAGGAACATTTCCCCTGCGTGGAATGCCTCCCAAAGCCCCTGTCTCGTGAGCGTTTGTGTGCCACGACAAGGTGGTGGTGGTGGGGGGGGCTCCTCCATGTGTGTGTGCGTGTTTGTATGTGCCAAAAGCACGTCTCACTGCCCATCAAATGTAACATTTAATGGCAACTAAGTGTCGATTGTGCGCTGTGAAGAAAGGGGGGGAGAAAAGGGGGGAGAAGGGGGGGTGGCTGAGCTGCGAGGTCTCTGCTTTGGCGTGTTGGGCTCTTCCGTGGGGGAGATTTTTGAGGTTTTGGAGACGCTGTGTCAGTGGACCGAGTGGACGGGGGGGGGGGGGGGGGGGTTGTTTCAGGTTTAGAACAAAAATACCCCCTCCTCTTCTTACACACACACCATTTCACTCGTGTCCCCGGGAAGCGATGCGGGGAACGGCGGTAGTGATCGACACGAGCAACCCTTCCTCTTCCTCCTCCTCCTCCTCCTCTTATAAAGATTCGGATGCAGCCGAAAAGGGGAGAAACGAGCGCGTGCAGGACTGTTAAGTGTGAACATCACCGTGGATCTACCGGCTCCTCACTTCCCACGGTTACAAAAAAACACAGACACACGAAAAGAAAACGGCTAAGAAGCAAACTCGGATGATTTGGGGATGCTTTCTCTTTTTTTTTGCTTTTCAGCCTCGGAACCTGGTATGACGCGGGATTGGGTGAGGAAGGGAGCCGCAGACAGGAGAGAGAGAGAGAGAGAGAGAGGCGGACGGGGACAGGGCCTGCTGCGGGTTCACGCGGCGCCGCGCGCTGGCAGAAGCGCGCACCCTTCCGGTGAACCGGGGCGTCACCGAGGGACCGCCGTCTGCTCCTCGGGCCGCCCGAGACTCACTGTTGCATCGGACCTATTTCCCCTCAGACATGTGACACCTACCGATAATATAGTATTATATATCTAATACAGAACATGGAGGATAAGCAGGGGGCGGGTTAAAGTAGAAAATACACACATTTTAGTTTATTAGAGGCTACGGAGGTGAATTAGAACGTAGTTATTCTTATTTTCTATGAGTGAAAAGCGTGTAACATTTATCAGACACACGCATGCAAAAAAAAAAATCAAAAAATGAATGCTGCAGAACCAGCGATATCGACTCCTTTTAATTCCACACATATACTCGCCTACATTACCCACAATGCAACTCAACCTCCAGCAGAACAGGGCAGAGGTTCTGGTGAGTTCTGCTGGTGGCTGCAGGAAGGAACAATGAGCTACGAAGGCCTCACTTCCTCCTTCTTCCTTCTCAGAGTTTTACTCACGAGAAAGAAAGGGAGCGTTTCCTCTAATGTTTGCATATCAAGATGGCTTCTTCTTCTGCGCCTCACTGGCGGTTAATATACAGCACTGTATTTACCTGACAACGGGAGGTATGTGCTACTTTTACAGGGTTTACAGGGCTCTAAAAAAAAAAAAGCAGATAAATCCCACCTTCATGGCTTGTGACCCTTTCCAAAAGGAAACAGACTCCATGTGGCTTTATGAGGTTAAACAATCCAAAAAGAAATATCACAAACTGAAACCTGATCCACCCCGTAACATATGGGTGCCTTAAAATGCACCTTACATATACATATACATACATATATATGTATTTGTTAATGAGTAAAAACGCTCATAATGATCGATTATAGTACAACACAGTGAAAAGAGGCATTCTGCATTAAGAGGGCTTTTGCTTTTGATACTTTGAGTACATTTTGGTGAACCTTCGATGCTCCACTGTCGCTTGTAATGTGTTTTTAGACTGTGGTATTTGTGCCTTTCCTTATGCAAATAAAGGGTCGGATTATTCCAAGTCACCCGTCTGTAACTAAACCCTAAGTCCACTAGAGGGCTGCACAGCACATTAAAAGACGAGAGTGAGATCCTTTTTTTACGTGAATTACAGTTTTTCTCCATTGCTTTGGCTCAATTCTTGAAACAGAAATTACATTCTCAAAGCTCTTAATGCATTTGGTAAAATAGCCTATATGGTTCAGCACAACTACATAGATCACCTTCAAAAGGTCATATCTCACCCAAAACAGTTAACTCAAGCTTCAAAACCAAATCGTTTTCTCATAAAAATAGTCAGTGCCCCCAAAATGAAAACTTCCTTCTCGATTGCTGTGGCTCATCTATCTCTCGAAAAAACGACATTCTCAAAGCTTTAAATACATTTGCCAAAATAACCTAGCTGGTTTAGCAAAACACTATGGCACACCTGCAAAAGGTCATATCTCTCCCAAAACAGACAACTCATCAGTCACAACGAATTCCTTTTCTCATACAAACAGTCAGTGCCCCCAAAATGAAAAGTCCTTTTGTCATTGTTTAAACACTGCAGGTCAAAATGTTTAGTTGTTTTGTCACTATGGCAGAGGACCATTGAAATCCCTCATGTCCACCAGTCTTAGCCCAGTCCTTCATTGAAAATGGTTACTGTACTGGTTTTTTTGTCTAGCTAACAGAATAAAATAGGATTTTAGGGTAAGATTAGCCTCCGAGGTTTGACATCACACATTGCACTCATACTACCGGAAATTGTAATTGCAATTATCATTCACAAACATAAAATAACTTCCATACATCAAAGTAAAAAGCAGCATAATATACTGTAAAAGAAACACAGAAACAAAAACCAATGTAAATTATATGCATCCTACAGTGCTGTAAATAAAGCTGGTCAAAGAATAGATAAAATAAAGTTCTAGTTTCACCTGACTGTCAATTGTTGTAATACTGTGAATTTATCAAATGTTATTCATGGTATAATGTTCTTGAGTAATTTTGACAATTGAACAGACTATTGTGCATGTGATGACTTATACAATGAAAATACGCTGAGACGTTTTGGAGCAAAAAACAATTAGACTGAGAATCAACAATCAGTTTAGATCAACAAGATCTATTCACTTGGAAATTGTGCTTAACGTAGGCTACATGTACTTAATCATTTGCAAAGATGTACTGAGACATTGAGACATGTACTTAGACATTTACAATTTAACCAAATGAATGAGAAATTCAATTCTGTATTGAGAAATTGCTAAGTTGTTTGGAGGTTTGTCCATGTTGTTTTGAGAATGTCATTTCTGTTTCAAAAAATGAGCCAAACCAATGGAGAAAAACTGTAATGACTTCAGGATATTTAGTCTGGGCTCACGCAATGAGTGGAGGTTACATTTACATAAAAGCTGATATAATGGAGCTATGAATGAACAAAAGAATAAAGAAATGATTAAATAAGTAAAAAAGCAAATAAAAAAAACAAAATAATAACTAAATGTACAAACTGATAAAGTCTGGTAAATAAAAGCCGAAATGAATGAATAGATTAATAGTTAAAGACGGGTAAATAGATAGGACATCAATAAAATATTTCTGAAATAATAAAATAAACCAAAAATATTTAACTTATTAATGAGGAAGTCATCTTTTGTCATCGTAGTGACGCGAGGCCTGCCCTTTTCATCACGCCTTCTGGACCGTTTGACCCTCCGCTGACAGAGGGACAGAAAGGGGGGGTGACACCAAGCGAATGTCATCAGATACTTTACGAGTCCCACAGGAACTCTTCCCTCTCTCTGCCCTGATCTGCTCTCATTTTACTTGAGCAAAGGGACGAGAACCATTGTCTGTAATTGTGTTTCAGCTGAACTAGCTGAAAAACATCCTCACTCCAATCAAAGTCTAATGCTGGCGCTCGTGAGGATAGTACGCTGCCAGAGAGCACGCGCACACACACACACACACACACACACACGCACACACACACACACATTGAAACTCATGCAGCAGATATGTGGGAGGAAGCGTTCGACACCACACTGATGAAGTTTTAGTCAACTGTTTGTCACACCAGAGATCCGGAGGCCTATGCTCGCCTCCTCTCCCGGATACGTGTGTGTGTGTGTGTGTGTGTGTGTGTGTGTGTGTGTCTTCCTGTTGTTATAGATTCCACTTCACTCCCCCACTGCTGCCAATTCCTGACCTCTGACCCCCGTTGAACCCAGCTGTCAGCTGTCCTGGCCTGCATAGGACAGCTCTCTCTCTCTCTTTCTCTCTTTCTCTCTCCCTCTCTCTCAGTTTTATTCCACTTTGGTCACGCTGAAGATATGGAGAACTTCTTTGAAGATCTTGTTTGGAGATCTTATTTAGAGAAAGGTCAATAGATGCTTCTACGTGTCACCTAAAAGGGCGAAATAACAGTCAAAAATGCTGTTAGTCGGAGTTAGTTTAAGGAATTAAAGGAATTTTCACATCAACGTTGCTGGTTACCTTTGATTGTTGAAGAAGAGAGTTTTCCAGATGCATCGATTGGCCGTTGAATTTATCCTGACTAGTTTTTCATTTTGTGTGTGAATAACAAATACTTATTATTCAAAATGGCTGGAGCTGATTTGGAATACTTTAGTTTAGTATGGTGTGTATTTCATGAATGTGAAAATGTACGAGTCAGAATTGGATGGAAATATGTAAGTAAGTAATGTAAGTGCAGTACTTTAGTACAACGTAGATCTGTTGAGTCACAATGCTTTCATTGTTACAAACTTACTGAAAAAATCTTTTATCACTCTATTATTCAAGCTATCTCTGAAAATTCATCGTTTTATTTCATTCGTCAAAATGCAGAAAAAAGTGAATGTCAAAGGTAAAAATGAAACGTTTGTTTCTACCCACAAGAGAAAGAAAAAGGTCAAAAGAAAAGTGTGAATTCTTCTTTATGATTTCTTGGGATTTGTTTCTATTCCAACACTATTTATTGTCTACAGGTTGTATTTAATTGTACCAGCAAGTTGCCGAGACATGTCACAGATTATTAAACAGAAACATGACACAGAGAAGACAAAACGAGGACACGCCTCCAGAGGAAAGACATGTTTTAGGGGCTGAAAGCAGCCAGAATCCTCGACACCTGGAGGCGAGTCACAGCTCTCGACTGACCGCGAAGCTGGAGGACGTTTGCGGGTCCCTCCACTAGTAAAAGTCCTGAATTCTAAACGTTACTCTAATAAAAGTCTGTTGGTAATCAGTTAGATGTACGAAAAGTGAAAGTACTCATTTTGCAGTGTGTTTTTACTCGTATATGAGATGGGGTTTTTTTGTGATAAAGAGCTGACCGACGAGGAGTTTAATTTAGAATTTAGTTTAAGAAGCAACGTTTCATCAACATTCAAAATCAACAAACCTGAAACACTGTTTTCTGAAAAGCAAGATCATTAAAAGTGACAAGAGAGGTTTAAATGAACTCGTTAACAAGATGTTAATGAAAAAAAGATTCCAAAGATATATAGAAAAATGTAACTCCACAAGTGAAGCCACACATCTACATAGAGTGTTGAAATGACTTATTTAGCTTTATTTAGAACAGGTAATAATCAGGTGAACCAAACACACAAACAAGCATGACTTGTCTCCTCAATTTAAAGCATGTTGGGTGTAAAAATATAAATAAAAACACGTCAGGAAGCGCTGGTGCTGCCAAAAAGCTCAGATGTTTTGAAATCTTACACTAAACATCCTCTCATCCTCTGCTCATATACATAATCCTCATTAATCCCCCCTTGTGCTCGCAAACAACGTGTGAATAAGAGGAACAAGGCGACGAAGAAAAAAACACTCTTTGAAACGAGGGTCCGCTCCGTTGCAGCTTCGCCGCCTCCACACAAAAAAAATATCTCGGGATGCCTTTAAGGTAAAAAAAAATGTCAAATTCAATTATGCCTTTCTCTCTTTTGGGTTCTTATAAGACATCTCACACACACACACACATGAGCGCGCACACACACACACACACACACACACACACTTATGTAAAAACCGAATGAAAGGAAGAGGAAGTCCTGAGGGCTTTGAAAGCATGATTGGGCGAAGGCTCTTGTGCTGGTGAGAAAGGAGAAGGTGAATAACGGGGCCCCGGTAGCCGGCACAAAGTGGAGTGGAGGGCTCCATTCTCCGCGGCAGAGAGGGAGACCCCTCGCGGGGGGTTGGTTGAGGGCCCGGAGGACCCTCGGCAGCCCGGGACCCCCTTGCTTAATGAGAAATTCCTGGGGATTTAGAGGGGCGCAGAGGTCTTCATTTTCTCACTGCGCCCACAGGCCCCCGGGAGCCGGGTGGCGAGGCTTCTCTTTCAGCCCTGCAACGTCCCCAGAGGAAAGGGAGAACCCCCCCCCCCCCCCTCCCTCCCTCCCACCCACCCATTCAACAAGAGCAGGGGCCCGCCGGCCTGCTGGATTATGCATATGAGATGTGGGTTGTAGGATCACAACCTGCCACCTCCTGCACACACTGCAAAAAAATGTCAAGTCATTTAAAGCTGCACCTGCCTTGGGGGCCCAATTAAGACGCTGCGCGTTCACGGCGAGGAGAGGCGACCAGCGACACCGGGCCGGGCCCCAAACGTCTCGCTCTCGTGATTAGAGCCAACTTTTTTGGGGGAATTTGACTCTTATGAACCTACTTTAGGTGTGTGTGTGCAGAACTGCATCAAGAAAAGCAATCAATGTTCATAAATAAGAGCAAACTCGAAAAGAAATGAAGCGAATCTTGCTCGAACACGAAATGAAAAAATAGCAGCTGCTTGGACGCTGGTTCTCTTTGTGTCGGCTGACAATTAAAGTTATTAATGATGACAATGTCATCTGAATTTATCTTTCATAAATCTCTGTCTAACAAAAACAACTGAGGTGGGTTGGACCCTCACTTAGCAGCCTCTGGTTTCCACAAAGTATTTGAGCAGCAGAAGGAAGTAGGGGGGGGGGGGGGGGTTCTGTGGATGCAACTTTGTGTCACTAAAAATCTGAGATGGAGAAATTCTGTAACTGTAACTAACCGTATTCAGAGAACTATCTCACCAAACCGTCCAAAATTCGCCATTTAGGATCTGCAAAACCAGAGACCAGCACCGGGCCATTTGGACTTCTCAGGCCCCTCTTGCCCCCCCCCCCCCCGTCGACACAAACAAACCCTCCCGTGGGGAGTTTAGCGGTGGAGGGACGGCGTCCTCTCTCTCTCCCCCCCGGGACTCGATTCCTCGGGAGGGGGGGGGGCAGCTTACTTGAATTGACGCCGGGCCTTTGGTGTTCCTCTGGTGGCTCGCGGTCTCACTGTGGACTGGAGTCCAGAGTAGATTCAAGTGCTTTGATTTGCGCGTCAAGTTGCTTTCATTCGTGCAGTAGAAGGATTCTCCAGAGCGCTGTGGAGGGAGGGGGCGCTCCGTAGCAACACGTCTAAGAAAGCCATTCGGCCGCTCCAATAGGTGATCGGATTAGCTTTGACACACACACACACACATACACTGGTGGTCAGTGCCATGTCAGAGCCCGAAACACAACCTCAAAGCACAGCGGGAGGCCTTGGCAGAAAAGCGCGATTCTGCCCTCTCGGCTCGAGAGAGCGTTGGATTCTCTCCGGGCGGAGAGCGCCGTGCGTCCATTGTGGAGAAAGAAAGGGAGGCCTTCACACACGGCGGCTGCCCCCCCCAGCTGCGTCCCATCGGTGGCTCGCCACGGAGATCCTGCTGTCTTTACTGCGGCGGCCTTCAGGTGATGTGAAAAAAGGGCTCAGCTCCGGGGAACCCCCTAACCCTCATGAACTATGAAGACGTACTAAATTATTATTGGAGTGTAAAATAAGGATAAATAAGCCAAACATTATGCAAGATGATTGGCTTTAGTTTAATCTTTTGGTATTGCTGTCAAACTCTGGATCCGAACAAACCACCACCAGGTGCATTGATGCCGTGCGGCAGCAGTGACCTTCAAAAACAGGCTTTAGATCTCCTCAACACATCATTTGACCGACCTCCGAGGGCCCGAATCCAGAGCACACGCGAGGGAGAAGAAGAGTTTCTGCGATCCGCTCACGGTTCGGGACGGAGGAGGAACGTCCGGTTAATTGGTTTGTTAAGGCGAGAGAGGCTGCGAGGAGGGGGGGTAGGGGGGGAGACACGCAGAGAAAATGGACCCTTTTCTCTCCGCTCCAGACAGGTTAAATGGAGCCGTCCTTTCACATGCAAAGACGAGCTGTTTTGGGGGCGAGCCCCGTGATTTGTGGCCGGCGTTAAGACTTCAATTGAGAGGCGCCAAGGCGTGACGGCGTCCCCTCCCCGCCCGTGCCTCCCACTTTACCCCCCGCCCATCCTCTCCTTCCTTAATTTGTTCTCCTCCACCTTCTCTTTCTGCATCCGTGTCATCCCTTCATCCTTCAGCTACCATACGGTAATTCATAGACTGTATATTATAATCCATTTCTGCCAATATACCCCTCTCAGTCTGCCACACTGCGCCTATAATTACAGATTTGAGGTATTTGAGTACTATGGGCCACTATATATTTCATCTTCACCTGAAGGAAGCCAATATTGTACTTTTTACAGAGATATACATCAGCTAATAAATGATCTATTAACATAAACCAAATGGCCTAGCAGAATATGAAGTAATTCAAATTAGCTCAACCTTTAACAGATGTGACATAAACACATTACCATCAAATAATCCAATATATATTATTCTGAAATTAATTTTACTTTTGGTTCTCTAATTATACAATTGGAACGCAGTACTTGTATCAGCCATCGATTATTGATTGACTCCAATTTAATAAAACTGAAGTACCTCTTCCACCAAGCAAAAACTGCTCCTTAATGACCAGGAATACAAAGTAAAAGAACTTGTTTTCGACCACAATCCCAACGAGGCAGAACCCCAGGAGCTGCTGCAGTCCCACCTCAGAGACAGGACAGCGATGAGACAGGGAGGGGCCGCTCAAAGAAAGGAAGAGTGGGGGGGGGGGGTTCGTCTCACAAAGGCCGAAGCCGTGAAATGGCGCTTGTAAAAGTCCACTCATTGAGTTGTCAATCTGCCCGGCAGGGTCTTCAGTACGATGCGACCCGTCGAGAGAGAGAGCGACCCGGAGGGGGAGGGGGTGGGGGGGCGACGCAATGCTGCATCAACTCTCTCTTACTTCTACTTCGAGGGGTTTGAGTGACCCCCCCCCCCCCACCCCGCCGGCCCCCGTGACATGACCCCACGAGGCAGACGGGCCGGAGCAATCGGGATCTGGAACAGCTTCCAGTTGTTCGCTAGTTTACCTTTTTTTTGGGGGGGGGAGATAAAAATCACACATACATCATCTGCCAATGGGCGTAGAGGAGCTCTCGAGGTCACTGAATCCTCCACCAGGTCGACATTTTTGTGACAATGATTTCCAGTAAGGAATGTTCTTGTCCCCTGGGGTCAGCGAGGAGGCAGGTGGGCGACGCAAACAGCTCCCCCCCCCCCCCCCCCCCGTCACCTCCTTCCACCTATCACACCAGCCCTTTGTCCCGCCTCCAGTCTCCCAGAGTCCAGAGCGCTGGACCGGACGCATTGTCCAGTTTGATGACTTGACGTCTCTGTCCGTCACGGAGACGCAGAGACAAAGACGTCGGCACGCAGCGACGGATTCCCCTTCAAAGGTTACGTGTCAATCCGATTTGACAACCACGATAAAGACTTTTAGATTCCGTCCCTACTCAAATTCAAAAGGTTGTGAAACAATGTCATGTCTTGCCAAACATTCTGGTGCGTCCCCGACGTTTCTTTAAAACTGCCCGGTCCTTCCGAAAATCAGTGATGCCGTGGGGAAACTTACCCTAGAAGACCTTTTGCTTATGTAGAAGCACCTAAATGTTCACATTCTCCATTCGTCCAATCCCTTTAAAAGTCATATTTAAATAAAACTATTATTTCATGCACGCACACACACACACACATAAATAAATTAAACAAATGAGCCAATACCCATTTTGCTCCATGTGGCCATTTATCTTCCGTCGTTCTTTCCCCTGAACTCACTCTCTGGTTTCTGCTCACCGTCTGGTTTCATGTAAATGCCATTTGTTTAAAATGTAAAATTTGGTCTTTATAATTTGAGATTCAAATTTGTAGAGAGCTTATGGAAGGAAAGAGACAAAGACACAAAGAGAGAGAGAGAGAGAGAAGATTTGTATGGGATAAGGAGTACTGTAAAATATAAAAAACAGAGCTCAAACAAACAAGGAGGACGTCTCAGGAAAAACGTGTTGAGTTTTATGGCGAATCACGATCTCCGTCTCGCACACTTAGAGTGAAATAAAACTGCCCACACAGATGCAAAAACACAACATAGTATATAGTATGTGTTGTTTGTGTGTATGTGTATATATTTGCCTCACGGTGTTGTCGAGCCAAACCCGCGAGGCCTTTAGCCAAAGCTCAAATTTAGATCACTCCTCCACAGCACAAGCAGGACTCCAGGACTCCAGGAGGTCCCGCCGACGTCTTTGAGGAGCACCAGCGTCGTGTGGAACAACTTGTGCCCGACTGAAAAGGGCGTCTCGCTCCCGGAGTTAAAAATGGAGGGTCTATATTTAAGGGCCGTCAGAGGCTCGGCTTGGCCCGGCCCGGGAGGCCCCTCTCTGCGACCGGGCCCTGGTTTGTTTGGACAGCAGGCAGTAGCGTGGCGAGCTGCAGCCCAGCAGACGGAGCGGGGAACGTGGCCCGAAGAGTCTCGTCTGGCCTCACCAAAAAAGAGGTCCGCGGGGGGCCCCCCTCCGCCGCCTCGTCTCTCTCTGAAGCTCCCAAACCGCCCGCCCCACGCCGGACCTGCCACGCCGCACCGGGCAGAACGTCAAAAATGAAAATAAATTGTCCCGTTTTGTACTTAAGCAACACGTCGATGCGCTTCAACCAAGAACACATTGGAAATACAAAACAATGAAACATTGCTGATACGTTTCTACTTTTACTCTTTCAATCAAATAAAAAAAAAAAAACCCTGCTTGTGTTTCCACTCGTGCGTTGTTGTTACCCCCCCCCACACTGAGAATCGAGTACTTGTGAGGCGGCGAGGGCCACAGTGAGCCCAGTGTTTGGTTGGAGTCCGGGCGGCCCCTCCGCTCTTCCTCCACCTCTCACCTTCTAATTGGCCGGGCTCGTCGGGACGTCCCGGCGCTGCGTGACGCTCGGGACAGAAAGGGGCCTCTGTCTGCACCTCCGAGGGTTTTTTCTCTCTCGCCGAAACGACTTCACCTCGCTCCGTTGCTATTGTGAGTTACGAGTCTGCGCAGTGAAAGGCCCGACACCGGCCAAAACGTCCCCCCCCCCCCCAAAATTTAGCCACCGCCGTACGCGGTGAAGTGGAGCTGTGATGGAATTAAAATAAAGGTTTTTGCATGAGTTCTTTCTGCTGTTCGGGACTTTTCCGACGGGCAGGCTGTTGAACTCACCTTGGCAGTCAGAAGTTGCCAGATGTTAAACGCCTCACATTATCCAAAAAGGAAACTGGTTTATTTGTTAAGCCGGCAGTTGTGCGTCCACGATTTAAAAAGTCTGTAGCTGAGAGGATGCGATTCAGGAGGCAGGTCCACTCAGGTGAAGAAAAGGCAACAACCTATATGTTTAAGACACATGTCATTATTAATACAATAACAAATCAGAAGAAATTGTGATGGTGAACTTGGAAATGTAGTGACGCCACTTTATTCCAATCATAATTGGAAGAAGTAATCACATGTTGCTCTTAAAGGGCCAGTGTGTTACGTTTTTCACGGATAGAATATTCATTAGAATGTTTTCTTTTTAAAAGCACCAAAAGTATTCTGGTGCTTTTAAATTTCATTTCTGAATGCAATGTAATATATATTCACAATTGTTACGCCCTCCTCTAAAATGAGGATACCGTAACTCGCCGTCACACGTGGGCTGGTCACCGGGAGGGTGAGGTGAAGTAAAAACAGTGTGCGCTCAATCAGGACAACCAAAAACACCGTACCGTTCAAACCAGGTTTATTTTGAACTATAATACGGTAGTGGGGGAAAAGGGGCTGAGCGGAACCAAAGCAAAGAAATGAATGAAAAAGACCCCTAAATCTACCTAGTCTAAACACAAGTTTGTTAAACTCTCTAAAAAGTACAGGTGGGTGGTCCGCCCAGATCTTACCTAGTGTGTATAGACAGAGGTTTATCTACGGGTAGTATGTAAACCCCAGGGTCTCTTACCTACACACTCCCATTGTGCGGTCCCCTTTTCCCTGGGACAAACAAAACAAAGAAACTGAATAGCACAGACAACGTGATAGCAGAATAACAAAAATAACTTAACCTTTACTAGTTCAAGTGACCCAATATATACATACACCAAAACAAACAGAAATGTCACTTGAACGCCGCTCAAAACAATTGTTCGGTTGCAAAAAGTTGTTTCCCGACAGTCCTTCCGCTCTCTCTCTCCAACCGCTCTCTCCTTCTTGTCTACTCCGACCTCCTTTTAAGCCTCTGCATCCTGCCGTTGATTGGCTGTGGTTGAGGGTCATTAGTGGCTGCAGGTGGGAGCTGGCAGGGGAGATTATTGGCTGGGGGGGGTGTGTCAGAACACCTGTGGGAACAAAAAATCAAAACATACACACACCCCCTCCCACCAACAGGCCGAGGCACGTAACACGCCCACCCTAAAAAACACAAACCCTTAGTTTGTGTAACAAAACAAACACCTACCACCTAACACCATGCGCGGGACAGAGCATCTGCCACAACATTATTGGAGCCCTTTACATGGCAGATCTGCAAGTTATATCCCTGGGCCATTATGGCCCACCGCATCAGACGGCGGTTCTGGTTATACATCCTGTTTAGGAAAACCAAGGGGTTGTGGTCAGTAAAGACCAGCACAGGCAATATGCTCGAGCCAACATATACCTCAAAAAACTGTAAGGCTAACAACAGGGCCAGAGCCTCCTGCTCAATGGTAGAGTACCTGGATTGGCAGGGGTTGAATTTTCTCGAGAAGAAGCTGACAGGATGGTCCACTCCGTCGTCATCTTCTTGTAAGAGCACTGCACCTGCCCCAACAGCACTAGCATCCACCTCTAACTTGAATGGTTTCTCAAAGTTAGGGGCTGCAAGAACTGGGGCCCTACAAAGCAACATTTTAGCTGACTCCAAAACAGTTTGACACTTTGGAGACCACTGAAAAGCTATTTTTGGGCTAAGCAAATTGGTTAGAGGAGCTACCACAGTTGAAAAATTCTTACAAAAGGTACGGTAGTACCCAATCATCCCCAAAAACCGACGTAATTGGCGGCGGGTCGTAGGGGCAGGAAAGCTAGCGATAGCCTCCACTTTGGCAGCCACAGGCCGCACCTGTCCACGTCCAACTTCTTTGCCTAGGTAGGTGACTGTAGCCTTTCCAAAGTCACATTTAGCCAAATTTAGGGTCAACGATGCTTTCTCCAACCTCTGAAACACGTCTGTTAAAGTGGAGATATGGTCAGACCACATGGCGGAATGAATGACTAAATCATCTAAGTAGGCAGTACAGTTAGGGACCTCACCTAGTACAATATTCACCAGCCTCTGGAATGTGGCCGGGGCGTTGCGCATCCCAAACGCCATTACATTATACTGTAAGAAGTTGTCTGGAGTGACAAAAGCGGAAATATCAGAAGCACGAGAGGTTAGAGGCACCTGCCAATAACCCTTCAGTAAGTCAAGTTTAGTCACATACGCCGCAGCACCTATGGTGTCGACGCAGTCATCAATACGTGGTAAGGGAAATGAGTCAGGCACAGTGACAGCATTCACTTGTCGATAATCAGTACAGAACCGAAAAGTACCATCAGGTTTAGGTATCAAAATACAAGGAGAGCTCCACGGACTAATACTGAGTTTAGCCATTTGATGTTGTAGCAGATAACTCACTTCTTGTTTCATTGCTGCCCTCTTCACAGCGTTCACACGATAGGGATGCTGCTTGATCGGAGCGGCATCCCGTACATTCACATCATGTTCCAAGACGGATGTACAACTTGGAACATCCCTGAAAAGGCTTGGAAAATCATTAATTAAGGCAACCACATCCCTTCTTTCTTTTTCATCCAAATGTCCCAACTGGGAGTGAAGAGATTTTAACAGTTGTGAGTTACACAAGCGTTCACATTGCTGGAGAGTGTTGCGTACCACCAAATCATCCTCCTGGTTTTCTTCTGGTATAGACTCTGAATGCAGTCCCACAGAAGCCATAGGCACGACAGTAGGCTGTGCCGCTTTATCTGAGGACTTGGGACGGGTCTCTCGAACATGGTACGTTTTTAACATGTTAACATGGCAAACCCGGGATGAGCGTCTCCGGTCTGGCGTCTTAACCACATAGTCTGTTTCACTGATTTTCCTTTCAATTACGTATGGACCAGAAAAACGTGCTGACAAGGAGGAACCTGGAATCGGCAACAGAACTAAAACCTGATCCCCTGGTTTCCAGTCACGGCTAACTGCTTTCCGGTCATATTGGCGTTTCATTCGCTGTTGAGAGTTAGACATGGACTCTTGGGCTACTGCACATGCATCATGCAACCTTTCCCGCATCTGGCTCACATACTCCAACACGTTTTTATCAGCCGAGCCAACTGAGTCAGAAGCCAGTATCTGCTCCTTTAAAACTTTTAACGGTCCACGTACAGTGTGGCCAAACACAAGCTCAGCAGGACTGAAGCCCAAGGACTCCTGCACGGTCTCTCGTATGGCAAACAGGACAAGTGGCACACCCTCATCCCAGTCTTTCTGGGTGTCCATACAGTACTTGCGCAGCATTGACTTAAGTGTTTGGTGCCAGCGTTCCAAGGCACCTTGGCTCTCCGGATGATACGCACTGGATACATTGTGGGATATCGACAATGTCTGTAACACCTTGGCAAACAACTTTGATAGGAAATTGGTCCCCTGATCTGTTTGCAACACTTTAGGAAGTCCAAATGTCGAAAAGAACTTGACCAATGCTTTGATCACAGTCCTAGCAGTTATCTTTCGAAGAGGAATAGCCTCTGGATACCTAGTGGCACAACACATTACAGTTAATAAAAACTGATTACCAGACCTGGTTTTGGGCAATGGCCCAACACAGTCCACTATGACTCTCTCAAACGGTTCTCCTATCACAGGTATAGGGTAGAGAGGAGCTCGAGGTATCGTCTGGTTTGGCTTTCCAGTTAATTGACATACATGACATGTCTTACAGTACCTAGCTACATCGGACTTCAATCCCGGCCAAAAGAAATGTCTCAGAACACGGTCAAACGTTTTAGTTATCCCCAAGTGACCCGACCAATTGTTATCATGAGCTAGAGACAGCACCTGCTGCCGAAGCGGGGTAGGAACAACTACTTGGAATACGGCCCTCCAAGCACTGTCTGCCTTATGGCCGGTCCACTTTCTCATTAATACTCCTTGGTCTAAGAAGTATGCCGTGTCCTTATTTTTCACCTCTTCCGGTGTCACCACAGAGGCAAAACATGTATGAAGACTGTGATCCTCTTTTTGCTGTTCAATCACCGTTTCAGGGGTGATTCCTACAAAAAGGTCACTTGATTGGGGCCCCTTATCCACAACGTCCCTGTGAGGGTGAACCTCGTTCAAACGCGCAGGCTCCTGAGGAATACACGGAACCTCACTCTCCACAGCTACTGGGTCAAACAGAGACTCAGGCAAACTTATAACATCATCCAGTCGTCGTGACTGTGCGCGAGTAACCACACAGGCCGAAAACACAGTAGGAAAATTCTTTGACAGATCCTCATCTTCTGGATTGAGGTTAGGTTTATCCAACACTTCTAACAAGGGCGTCACCTTTCCACCTGCTATGTCATTGCCCAACAGCAAAGTCACACCTTTCACAGGCAGCGTGTCCATAACACCAACACGGAAATGTCCTGAAACTAAGTCAGACGTCAAATGGACCCAATGCAAGGGCACGGGCAGTGTCCCCATCTCAATACCCTGCAGCAAGACTTGTGAACCACAAGACGTCTCCGAAGACCAAGGCAGCGCATCAGTAAGAATAAGAGATTGTGCAGCTCCAGTGTCTCTCAAAATTTGGATGGGCCTTTGTTCAGTTTCCATCCCAGATAAGGAGACCAAACCTTTTAACAAAAATGGGCTGTAAAGTCTGTCTGGTTTGCTTCGTGCAGAGCATGCACCGCTTTTCACCGGGTGACTCCTGGAACAGACCAGACCAACACCTTTTGGTTTGCTACTGGAAGTCATCAGTCGCCTGTCTCTGTTGCTCAACACAGGACAGGTGGCAATCAGATGCCCCTTTTGATGGCAATAAAAACACTCCCGCACATCCTTGGGACTGGGTGAACGGTTTGGTGAAGGACGAGCAGGACTTGGGACCGATGGCACAAATGTTCTGTCCCCGAAACGAGGTGGCGTGAACGTACTCTTATGTGTCAAGGTATATTCATCCACCAACACTGCGGCCTGAGCCAACGTTGCCACCTTTTGGTCACACAAATGAACCACCTGACGCTCAGGTAGAGTGTTTTTAAAATCTTCCAACAAAATTAACTCTCTGAGACCCGCAAAATCTATAACTTTGCTGGCTGAACACCAGCGATCAAACAAAGACTCTTTGTCTCTGGCAAACTCAACAAAGGTTTGATTCAAGGCCTTTTTGTGGTTCCTAAATCTCTGCCTATATGCTTCGGGAACTAGTTCATACGCGCGAAGAACTGTAGCTTTTACAACGTCGTATTTTAAACTCTCTTCCAGGGAGAGAGCAGCAACAACTTCTTGGGCCTTCCCGGACAGTTTACACTGTAAGAGAAGTGACCACACCTCGAGTGGCCAGTGCAGCGCTGCTGCCACACGCTCAAAAGCAGAAAAATAACAATCAACTTCTGATTCCCTAAATGGCGGTACTAAAGCAATATGTTTACTCACATCAAAGTGAGCCTGAGGCGGAGCAGAAGACGGACTCACACGGGAGCCAGCCTCTAGCTCCAGTTGTCGAATTCTAATTTCTTTATCTATTTCCAATTTCCGAATTTCTAACTCAAACTCTCTTTGTCGAATACTCTCTTTTTCCATTCGCTCCATCTCCAACCTGGCCAGCCTCATTTTGAGCCTAGCAGCGCCATTAGAATGACCTGAAGGAGGAGACAAAGGGTCAAACCGGGGCAACGTAACAGGAGTGAAAGCAACGTCTTTCTCTACGCCATCCTTTGTTTTTGCTTCAGAGGATCCATCAGACTCCTCTCCTGAGGCACCCCTCTCATCCTCTTTCAAGGACAAAATTCCCCTCTCTGCTAACCCTTCTGTTACTAGGGTCAAAAGCTCAGCTTTAAGCTTTTGTTTAGGAACAGGGATTTCGTAGTGTTCCGCTATAGCCTGTAACTCTACCTTTCGAAATGTAGCCAACACTTCAAAAGTAGGGGCTTCAAAGAAATCGGCCAATGCCGAAGTCGCCATACTGAAAACAATGTACTACACCAACAACTCACTAAATGTACAGACTACCGACGGATAACAACGCACCAACACATACAACCACACCAAGTTCCCAATGACGTGCTCAGAGTAACGGGTATTAGATCCATGATCCCGGACGAGCCCCCATTTGTTGGTAACAACAATTGTAATGTTTTATTTTAGCATTTTTTATTATCTTTTCATTTATTGAATCTGTGAAGTAGCGTAACTTGATTTAATTGATCTCTCTAATGGACAACGTAGTAAACTGCACCCTCTATCAGCAGCCCGCCCTCCTCTCTGTCTCCGGATCATTGACGTCTCCTTCTTGGGAGACACCCCCCCCCGTCCCCGTCCCCCGTCCGTCTCTGTGGAGGCTGACCCGGAGCTGTGTGGTCGTGCGTTGGTACCTCCCGGTCACCCCGGACTGTCTCACACCCCCCCCCCCCCCCACCAGCGCTCCCTCCTATTCATCAACTCATCATCAATTATTCATCAAATATCAAGCCGCACATTCTTGCACTCAGCCTTGCACTTCAATGTCATTGATGGAAATCAAGGGGTTTGCTTTTGATTCGTCAGAATGCTTTAAGGTCACATGATAAGAGAAGCTCTTATTGCACATTTACTCTTCTCATGTACAAATTCAAGGTACTTTTCATCCCCACTACGTCTCCACTAGAGAATCGAAGTGGGCTTTTCGTGACTTTGTTCTACTAAAAAACGTCTTTCAACATTTTAAGGCCCAAGATATGAAAACAAAGTGTGCAATTTATCACCATAACTCAAATGAAAGAAACCCAAACTCACGCCTGAACTGCGACCTCTCGGTGAGAGCCGAGGGCCGCTTTCCCTCCTCCTCCTCTTCCTCCTCTTCCTCCCCTTCCCCCCTCCTCCTCTGATCAGAACAGCTGCCTCTCCTGTTTCTCCCCCCCCCCCCCCCCCCCCAAAGCCAAACAAACAAAAAGGGAGGAGCGCCGACCCGTCACCAAACACGGGGCGACATACCGGAGAGATCACAGACGCCGCCGTCCGCCCGATCCCATCGGCGCGCCTCGGGTTTGAACTTCATAGGTACAGTGACGTTCTAATAAGTGAAAAAAACTCATTAAAAACCGCACGCACACACACACACACACACACAGGCCATTTGGTTCGTCCCGAACAGGTACGTGTTGGTGTTTGTGTGCACTGGAAACCCTTGAAGCCGTCGCAGAGACTTGGAGGCTCCAGTTGTTTCACCCACGTCTCCCCGTGTTTGACAGCGCTGCCAGTTTGTTTTTAATCAACCTCCTGCTGTGGGACTCTGGTCCAGAACGTGAAGGCCGCTGGTCTCTCTCTCTCTCTCTCTCTCTCTCTCTCTCTCTCTCGGGAGGGAGGGAGGATACTAATGAACTCAAATATTGTTCGGAATCACACATTCAAACAGGAGCCGGTGTGCGTCGAGTGTCCCTTCGGGCCGAAGTCGTCTGGAAATACTGAAACAGACTAATCAAAAGGGGGGAGGGGGGGCTGGGGGGGGGGGCCTCGTCTTTCTCGGTCAGCGCTGCTCTCCGCGGGAGGCGGGGAAGCCCGTGTTTGACCTAGTCGGTGACGTGGACACACAAAGTGTTGATTTGAAGTTGTTAAGTACAACAGTGCTTACTGTTCTACTTGTTTGTTTGCCTCCCCCCCCCGCCCCCCAGGAGGTGGGAGATGCCAATCAAGGGCGTCCAATGAGCACGCTGGGTTTGAATCTAAAAATAAGAGAGATATTTTACTCCGTAGAGAATCTGAAGTGTGTTGTTTTGAACTGTGTGTGTGTGTGTGTGTGTGTGTGTGAGAGTGTGAGTTAGAGCTTTTGAGGCGGTTGAGAAAATAAACACACACACACACACACACTGACAGAGGAGAAAATAAACAGGAGGCTCTTCCGGACTGATAATTACATATTTCCCTGATGGAGGATGAAAAGTGAGTGATGACAACCCTTTTCTTCTGCTTTGTATTTTCTGTCGGCGTCACAGAGACTCTGAGGGGCTTAAAGGGACATTTTACTCATAACTCTTAATAACTGTCCAATTTTCCAGTGCAACTAGGACAAATGTAGGATGGTCGTTGGGTAATTCGGGACTCGTATGTTCGGCTTCGCTTTGACGTCCAACGCACGCAACGTTTGTACCGCGTAACCCCTTCAAATCTAAATCACTTCATCCAGTCATTATTTAAGTATCTGCATGGCGGCATTGTGTAGCGTTTAGCCCACTGCATTGTGGGAAGTGGTTCATCGTTAACAACCACGCAGGCACCGCTACAACTGACACACGCAAAGAATTTGTTGTATCTGTTGGGTTCATTTGGAGCTTGTTGTTCAAGATGTAAAATTCACCCGCTAAAAAGTCTCATGAATTCACAGCGTTAGAAAATCCTGAAGAAGTCGGTTGTCTTTGAACATTTTTACATGAATTGTTTTTTCTATTTTTTTTTTATTTGATCCTAAACACTACGATTCACACCGATTTGCTGAAGCAAGACTTGAAGCTCCGGGGAGTGAAATGATTCTTTTTACTGTTCACTATTTACGAGTGAAACACGGGGGGGGGGGGGGGGGGGGGGGGGGGGGCCTTGATTAAGCCAAAAAGGGAAATCTCAAACTTACACCACAGGTGGCTTTCATCAGGCCGAAAACGATCAATTTACAAGGTTTGTGCAGTTGGGGCGCCCTTAAAACATGTAACTTTAATTCAACACCACAGAAATGCAGTGAATCCGTCAGACCCGGCGAGGTGAAAGGAAGGACACGGCGCTGACACCACAGAGTAAGTGTAGGCTTGACTTGCAATGAACTTGCTGCGTGTCCACTGACGCACGTTCGACTCAACGGCACCCAATCACCACGCAGCGTCCCCCCCCCCCCCCCGGGGGGGGCTTCATTACAGGCCTGCTCGGAGGCATCGGAAGCCTCCGCCCAGTGGCCTTATTGAAAAAAACAAGTCAACAAGGACATTCAATATTGTTTGTGTACCTGTATTTCTACTCCATGATACTTCATGAGTCTTATTTTGGCTGCTAATACTATGAAGTGGTGCCTTCTCAAAGCAGTACGTGGCTCCCTTGAAGGAAGCGGGTCGCCGTTGAAAGCGCTTGTGAGCGATGCTTTGAGTGTAAAGTGATTTATGGGACCTCTGGGTCCCTCGTTTGTCTCTAAAGGTGCCGTCCCCTCGGACGTCACACTCTTTTTTTAACGGACGCTTCCTTTGTGTCCTCGAAGGTCGAGGACTTGAACCCGCTGAGCCTGGAGATGCACGGAGCACGTCCCGCAGGAAAATAAATTCC
Source organism: Pungitius pungitius (assembly GCF_949316345.1). Taxonomy (NCBI): domain Eukaryota; kingdom Metazoa; phylum Chordata; class Actinopteri; order Perciformes; family Gasterosteidae; genus Pungitius; species Pungitius pungitius. Next base: position 16,183,659 of record NC_084915.1, read on the forward strand.
AGAGTTCCTCAATTTCATACGTTTTTATAGTGTCATTTTGTGTGAAATACAGTTGTTTTTTGTACATTAAGTGGAAGCCTCAGGCTCTGAAAAGTGAAGAAATTGTGGAAGTGCCGTAAATTCACATTTTTCCCTAATATTTGGTGCATTTACCTCCAAAAGCCAGAATAAAGTATATGCAAACGCTGTTTTCATAACACTTACTTGTGTATATATATATATATATTATATATATATATATATATGATAAAGAATCATTGTTTGTTTGTTGTTTAAACCTTTTCTCTGTTCTAACGTCCTGCGATTTCTAAAGTAAAGCCTCCTCTGTTCACACCACTTTGGACTCAGAAATAATAAAAGTTCTATAAAGCTGTGTTTCAGCCCTATTTAGTGGGGCCAAGATTCACCCTCAACGCCTTCCTTGTAACTTGTTCATGTGCCACAAGTAACCCCTGTGGAATTATTCAACATACACACAATGCGCCACTTCCATTGGAGCCGAGAGGGGAAATCAGGTCAACACAGTGAGAGGCTTTATTGCCCCCCCCCCCCCCTCCCCTCCGCTGGGACCTCAGCACCCACTGAAATGAGTTATCACCAGGCCCCCCCGGCGGCATAAATCTACTCCAAAAACCGCTCCGCCAGCCCGAGGGAAACGAGCCCGTCAGGCGGCAGGCGGGCGGGACGCAGGACGCCGGCGAGGAGGAAGGAGCCGTGCATGGGGGGGGGAGGGGTTGACGTTGACCAGCCGGCCGACAGAAATAACACGCACAACGCAAAGTGTCTTTTTAAGACTTTACACCACACTTCCCGGTTCTTTTATATCTGTTGGGCCTGTTGAAGAGGTCAAGGTGAACGTACTGGAGAAGATGAGATATGGGTCTTTCTGTGGGCTGATTGATTTGTGGGTGGACGGGCTAGAAGGACCTCCATAAAGTCCTCCAGTCAGACTGCCCGCCACGGCTGGCTCGCAGTCAGGTGATTACAAGGACGCCATTTGGTTTTAGAGCAGAATAATATGGCCACTGTTGGCCCCCTTTCCTTTCTCCGTCTCGCCCCATGAGGACACAGAGGGGGGGCCGGCTGGGGAGCGATTAGGATTTTAGGGAGCTGCCTGCCTGGTTCAGGGGTTAGAGGGTAAAGAGTTGGGATTTATTAGCGCCGTAAATTAGACCCAGACGCCCCCCCCCCCCCCCCCCCGCCCCGCCGCCCCAGATTATTTTCATTATCCCTCCTTCTTACTACGTCCCTTTCCTCTCTGCTGTTGGGTGGATGGATGGATGGATGGATGGATGGATGGATAGTGCACCACCCACAGAAACGCCATTCATCGCACTGTGGGAAGGTCGAAAAAAAAAAAAATCCCCTCCGCGAAAGCCACACAGACAGCGAGGCTTTTCAGGTCCGACCTGCAGATCTTCCTCTCATGTTTGTGTGCGCGCGTGTGTGCGTGTGTCAGCACCACAGAGGGTCAACTGTACTCCGATCCGCCCTTAACGACCCCCCGACTCGGGCCGTGAACGCGTAGAGACCCTCCTTCGGCCCGGAGGTCCTGGAGAAGAGATGCCGAGTGGCGACTGAAGCTCTCACGACGTTTCTGCCAGACGTTTCAATCTGCTCCACAGACGTCCTGCATTGTCCGGTAGAGGTGTTGAATTACCAACGGCTCGATTGGCTTGATTAATACTAAGGTGAGGCCAATGTAAAGTGAGCCAAATGTTTGTTTTTTTTTCCCCCTGGTTTAGGACCAAACAGGACAGCGAAATCAGAACTTCCACCACCAGACTCCTCTCTCCTAGCGCCGCTATTTCGGTCATTAAAGGCCGCGCTGGGTGTGTTTGTCGTTTCCGATTAAAGGGCGGCCGCTGGACGAGTGTGTGTTTTGTGGTCGGAGGCGACGTTGTGCAGGACGCCACAGGAGCCGCGGGGCTGACGCAGTGCCCGAGATCTGAGAGTGCGGTGGAGGGACGGGCGAGGGGGTTCGGGGGGGGGGGGGGGGGGGGGGGGGGGGGCGGTTAAAGCATCAGGTTATAACACGTAATCAAACTCATAGAACAAGTTCTTAACGCAGCTGTCAGTTTGTAGCAGTTTATATTTCAAAAGATAAAGCTTTTATGTTGTCTTTCTATCCAACTTTTAAAGCTTTACCGGCTTTTATTTTCTAAAAAAATAAACATATTGAACAAAAACTTCCCCAAAACATAGCAGTTCACATCCGATTAGCCGGAAAACCCTCTTTTTTTGCCGTGACAAACATACAACAAACATATTTTTCAACCTAATAATTGAAAAGTTCTATAAAATGTTTCTACCTGTGCATAATCTTTTTGGACTTTTGCCAAATTATTTTTTTATTTGATATTTTTCGACCTAGTATTTTTGGACTGGATCGGAATCGGGGATAAAAAAAAGTTTTTTTTCATTAAAATGAAAACTAGAGAAGTATCTGTCTTCGTTTGGCAGAAAATAAACACTGCAGCCGAGGAACTGCCATGAAAGTCGACCACCGACCTCTTCTACACACCGTGTCCACATTCCCTCCATCCTTCCCTCCCCCCCCCCCCCCCCCCACCCCCCCCCCCCCTAGCGAACCGGCCCATTGACTCACCAAGGGCTTCTTTCAGCTCGTCTTCAGGTCTGTGGCCGAGCACAGAGGTAGTTTTCATTGAGGAAACACCTCTGTAGTGTCCAGGAGCAGCAGACTGACTCTGTGTTCATCTGGAGGCGAAAGTCAAACAACAAACGGCCTATTTGATGTTTAAAACTTTGAACCTCTGAACAAAACCCATACAAAAATGTTGATTGGGTCCAATCCAATGACCAAGAAGGCTACTCCTTATTTCCCAGTGATCATTCATGCTTTTAGGACGTAGACGCACGTAGGTCAGTCTAGTATCAGAACTATTAGAACATCCACGGACCAAACAAGTCACAGCCTCTCCAAACCGCCGTGAAACAAACACTGAGAATGTGAAGAAAGAGAGAGGTGAGAGACGGAGGGCTTGTGGATGATAAAAATGCACTGAAAAGGGGAGGCGGTGGTTTACTGTACCGGCCCCCGTTAAAGAGCTCAGGAAGGAACGCGAGGCACAGGAAGTCAGTGTCCTGCTCTGCCCCGCTGCATGCCTTTTACTACTCTGTTATGGTCTGGTCTGTCTCTGGTCTGTGTGTGTGTGTGTGTGTGTGTGTGTGTGTGTGTGTGTGTGTGTGGGTGAGTGAGAGAGAGAGTGAATGGGCTCCAAAGAAATAACTATCTGAAGACGGTGTGTAAGTGCAAGTGTTTTAGTGGAGAATGTGCGTAGTGTACTACCTGGTACACACACACACGTATTTACTAGAAGGTCCAAAGCAGTAGTTTCCTGGTAGTGGAAGTGAATGTGACTATTACTGGGGTATTAATGTCTCCAGATTGCAGGCCTGTTCCTGCCCACGCATCCGCCGGCACTCCTCTGTCCACAACCGTGAAATTGGGACCATGTGTTACTGCACTCCTCCTCCTCCTCCTCCTCTTCCTCCTCCAATACCTCTCCTCAATCCCCTTCATTCCCCCGTCCCCATTGGCCCAAAGCAAGTTCCTCCTTCCTCTTCCATCTCTATCCTGCATAGCGTTTTTTTTTAACTTGAAGGGTACGAACATTTAAGACCATTGGACGTTGAGATGCACGGAATCAGAACCAGTCGGGGTTCGCTAACGAGTCGGGTGCAGCGGAAAAGAAACACAACCCCAAATGCACGACACCATATCTAGAATATCTAGAACAGGGAGTAGTGCAAGTCCTCCGGGACTGAAAGGAACATTTTGCACGTTGGCAAAACCTGTAAAACGTTTTTTTTCCCTCCCACAAAGGATGCAGGCACCTGCGCACCAGCCAGCGTGTCACCGCCAACTCACGGACGTTCCGTCCCGCTCCGGTATTTCACGCCTGCCGTCACGGCGCCACTCGGCCTTTTCGTGCTGAACCCTCCGTAGCCAACCCCCTGCTTGGCCTCAGCGTGACGTGCGTCAAACACACGAAAGGAAAAGAAACTTTTCAAATCCTCTTCGGACAGTGTTTGGCAATCTGAGGCCTGTTGGTGGTGATGATGCAGTCTTCATAATTGTTTGTACAGATGTTGTTGTTGTTGTTGTTGTTGTTTGTCATTTCGGACAGGACCGCTCAGGTTCAGACGAAGCGGTCAGGAAATTCAACGGAGAAGGAAAGGGGGATGGAGGGAAGGAAAGAGAAGAGAGTGTGTGTGTGTGTGTGTGTGTGTTTTGGGGTTGCTGAGGTGGGGAGGTCACGTCTCACCAGGGTGCAATGGTCAAGTTTATTTTTCCTGGAAGGGCAGACGCCGATGGAGCGGGAGGAGAGAGACGGAGCGATGGACACTGAGAAGTGGAACAAAGGAGGGATCAATGCTTACAAGCTGTTAATGCCCCCCCCCCCCTTTCTGATTATTAGAACATGAAATATGCTACTTTGCTGCAAGGATTATATTATATTATAAGAGTAAAGTCCAACCCAAAGGGATTTTTCAATTCCTTTCAACTGGCATTGGGCCGTGTACACACACACACACACACACACACACACACACACACACACAGAAACACAGACACACACACACACAGGTGCTATCAGTGTGCTGAAGTACTTCCTTCCACTCGAAGCACGAAGAATCGCTTGTCCGGAGTTTCAACTGGATGTTCTTTATCATGATACTCTAGTGGTGCATGCACACACACACACACACACACACACACACACACACACACACACACACACACACACACACACACACACACACACACACACACACACACACACACACACACAAGACGAACAGAGGCATCTTATTAGTATCAGGATGCACTGAAGAACCTCCACACTCACCCCAGGTTCGTCCTCCTGAGAGGTCACAGCATAACATCCTACAGGAAGCAAACACACACACACACACACACACGCACACACACACACACGCACACGCACACACACACCACACACACACACACACACACACACACACACCTTTCCCCCCATTTCTTCCTCCTCTTCTTTCTCATATCATACTCAAATTTCAAAGCACAACATCCTGTGGGAAGCAGTGTGTGTGTGTGTGTGTGTGTGGGGGGGGGGGGGGGGGTAGTGTCTGTGTGTTGAAGGCACGTATTCTTATAGAAAGGCAGGGTGATGGGGGTCTAGTATTCAGATGTTTTACTTTTAAGTAGATGTCCTGTATCACAATTTTGTACATAGTGTTAAAAAAATGTAATCTACCGGTATAAAGTTCTATTGTACGTATAACATCTGTGTATTTGTGTTTGCATGTTTCAAGACAAAAGCATTATATAAGATCAATACTACTACTTCCAATAAAAATAACATTACTGACTCACTTTTAAATTATAATAAGGTCTTAGTTTACTTCATTCTGTCATCAGGCAGCAGCCCATTTGGCCACAAAAACGTCGTCAATAACAAAATCTGTTGCAGACACTAATCACACCCAAAAGGAAAGACGATGAGGATAAACTGATAAGGATTTATGATTGTGTGTGTGTGTGTGTGTGTGTGTGTGTGTGTGAAGCGGAGTGGTCTGTAACACACAACAAAACAACGTCCCTGAAGCTATTCCTGTAATCTCACTCTCAGTTTCCCTCCCTCTCAATCACTCTTTTCTTTCTTATTCTCTCTTTCTTCCCTCTAGGAGTCACATCAAAGACCAAAATGTTATCAGTGCTGCGAGCAATGTGTGTGTCTGTGTGTGTGTGTCTGTGTGTGTGTGTGTGTGTGTGTGTGTGTATTGGCCATGCCACGTCTTATCTTTGTGAGTAACAGACCTCCTGGTTCATCTCTCACTCAACTGCCAGAGGTTTATCAATAGGAAACAGCAGCCACAGATGTTGGAATGTGACTAAATATACCAGTTGTTTACGTACATTTTTTTGGTGAAACCCTTTCATCTCCAGGCGTGGACGCCCCCCCCCCCCCCCGTAAACGACCAAAACTCTAAGAAAAGACGTGGACGCCAGCGGGGTCCCATCGGTCTTCGCGCGTGACCTTCCCCCCCGGAATCCCGGTCACGTGATCCTTCTCCAGGAGACGAGGACAAACAGCAGGACTGACGCAGGCCCCCGGTTTTATTGAACTCATTTCGGGGGGGCCCACGAAGGCTCCTTGAAAGCCACTCCAAACCCGACTTCCTCCTCCCCATCCACGCGTCGTGGCCGCAGGCAGCGTGGGGGGGGGGGGGGGGGGGGGGACAGGGGACGGGAGGGGACGGGGCGCTCTCCTCACCCTGATAGCGGCCTGGAGGGGCCACATCACAGGAACTCACGCGCCCTCTTTGATAAGGCCGCTCCGGACCCGCCGCAGACGTTTGCCGACAGGCCGGCGGCGCTGATAAGCGGCCGATAGCATCTGGAACACATGTCCCCCCCGGTGGACATCAATGACATCATGAGGACGTCAACAGATAACCACGGGTGATGCACGCGGCATGTCATTGACACCTGAAATATGTTAATTATAGTTTTTCTTTATGGAAAATCTGCACACAACCAAACACAAAACACCTCTCGCAAAGGGCAAAAAGTCCTTAAAATAATGTCTTGTTTTGCATCACAACTTAACACACAAACGCCGTGTATGAGACACAAATCACTGTGCTCCTGAGCCATTGCCGCAGTGGACTCTGATCCCAAATGCAATGCGTCTTTTAATAGTTTAAAGCGCTGACCTCTCAATGTCTCTCAAAAACTGGCTTCCATTGTGCCCACTGAAATAATCTCATTTCTAAAGGCTCTAATTGGCTCCAGGTGTTTTCACAGGTGCATTGTGGTTGCAGGGGATTGGTAACTGAGTGTGGGTTTTACCAACGGCAGTGTTGAGCAAACAACACACGGGCAGAATGTAGTGATGTATTATGTAAATGACCATATGAGGTTTTATTTTCCTGTAAAGCCGCGTGGATTCAGCACATTGTTGCCCCCCCCCCCCAGAATCCATGAAAAGACCAACTTCACCTTTTTGTTGTCTCACAGATCTACTCCCTATTTACTGCTATGAATGCATATTTAATGCGCATTGCAAGAGAGACAGAGAGAGAGAGAGAGAGAAAGAGGACAATTCGATGCCAATTACAAATACACAAAGTCCCCCGGAAGACGACTCGTTGTGTTTACCTTGCAGTTCACTGATTTGCTTCCAGGGTGGAAGTGCTGTTCCGGGCTGTTGGAGACCGAGTGCACCTGCGAGGCTTCACGCTCTGCTAGCTGCGTATGGAGCGAAGAGAGAGAGCGAGAGACGGACGAGACAGACAGACAGACGAGAGAGACGGACGAGACAGACGGACGGACAGAGACTCGGGAGAGTTGTGTTCACGAAAGAAGAAAAAAAAAGGCCTGTGCGTTGAACCCGAAACCTCCGAAAAAAGAGAAGGGCGTCGCCGTTCCTCCCGTTGTCTCGTCATTACAGACTCAGACAGGACGGGGGCACGGGGACACGGGACACGGGGACATTTCACGCAACTTGTCGTTGTGATCGACGGAGACAGGCTAGCTCCTTGCCCCCCCCCCCCCCCCCCCCCTTTTCCGTCTTTGTGCTAAGCTACGTTAGCCGCCTGCTGGCACTCACTTCTCACCTCCTGGCCAGAAAGGGAATGTTTCACAAAATGTCTAACTTCCAAGCTAGAATACGCTAATTCCGCACTATATTTACAATAAAGTATTTGATTGGTTTGTCGGTGTAAATAAACAAACCTGACGCGCCGTACGGTGACATAACCACGTTGTTTTTTTAAAAACTACAACATTAACCTGGGAAAAAAAAAAACCTTTTCCCTTAAAATTAAATTTTTTTCAGGTGACAGCGGTGTTACAGGAAGACATCGAGGGCCTCCAAACGAGCGACCTTCGCCGTGGCGTCCCACCAATGACCAGGAAGGGAGGGAACAAGCCGACCTCTTTCCCCTTCGGCGGAGGGAGAGGAAGACGCATGTAGAGAGAGGGAGGGAGAGAGAGGGAGAGAGAGTATCTTCTTCCCTTTGAGGAGAGAGAAACTGGCGACAGGCAGAGATGAGATGGACAGAGGAGCAAGTGAAACTAAGAGGCTGAGACCTCTCAAGCTGGCAGAACAGAAAGCGCGTTGGTGGGAAGCGTCAGTCAGAGGAGGTGAATGAAGGATGGAGGGGGGGAGGTGGGGGGGGGTCGCGGAGGGGGGGGGGGTCGCCGCAAGAGGAAACGGGATTCAATCACTCTGTCAAGGTCAGTTTGCAGTGAATGGGCCTCTCCACCTGGCTGCTCTTTCACTGAGAGGACGCATGCTGCCAGGGGCCTCGCTGCACTGCATGCTGGGAGGGGCCCGTCCACTCCAAAGACAAAAGCGCATGCCCGCATTATTATGTAAATTCAGGAGAGTGGATCATATCGTGACAATTATGAGGCTCTGCAGAGGACAAAGGATTCAGTGGATGTGATGCGGTTACAGTTGGTGTCATATTATTTTAAACATGAAATACAAACGTAACCTGAGAGAATGGTTTATGTGTCTGTATGTGGAAGGTTGCTCCGGTGTATACAGTTGTGGTGAAAAGTTCATTGGATACAAACGCCCACAAACGCCACAATGGGGAAAGTCAAAGGAGGCTCAGCATGGATCTGAAAAAGCGAATCATTGACTCGAACGAGTCAGGAAAGTCACTTCAAAGCAGCTGCAGGTCCCAAGAGCAACAGTGTACGGAGTGGATTGGCACTGTTGTGTCACTGCCACGATCAGGAAGAAAACGCGAGCTATCACCTGCCGCTGAGAGAAGATCGCGCAGGAGGGTGCATAAGGAGGCCACCCGGGAACCCCCGAAAAGAAGGAAGCCCTCGCCTCCGAAAGCGGCACCTTAAGGCTCGGCTGAGGTCTGCTGCTGATCACATGGACAAAGATAGGACCTCCTGGATGGAAGTTCTGTGTTCAGACGAAACAAAAATCGAGCTGTTTGGCCACGGTGCACAGCTATATGTTTAATATAGGTGAGGCCTTTAACCCCCAAAGAACACCAGGTGAAGCACGGTGGTGGTGGTGGTGGTGGTGGTGGTGTTATGCTGTGGGGCTGTTTTGCTGCTTTACAGAGAGTAAATGGGATAACGAAGAAGGAGGATTACCTTCAAATTCTCCAAGATAAGACCTAAAATCATCATCAGCCATAAGGTTGGGTCTTGGGCGCCGTTGGGTGTTCCAACAGGACGATGACCCCAAACACACAACAAAAGTGGTAATAGAATGGCTGAATTAGGGTTTTAGAATGGCTGAAGAAACAAGTCCATGTCAGAAAGCCATCAAATTTAACTGAACTGCACCAATTCTGTCAGGAGGAGTGGTAGAAGATTCAACCGAAGCTTGCCAGAAGCTTGTGGATGGCTACCTAAAGCGCCTCATTGTAGTGGAAAATGGCCAAATATTAGCACTGCTGTATGTAGATTTTGTCACTTTTTCCTGTTAACCCATAATAAAGTCATAAAAGAACCAAACTTCGTGAATGTATTTGTTGTGACAAAGAAGTATCAAGAGAGCCATGACATTATGTTCTTTACAAGCGTATGTAAACTTTTGACCACAACTGTAAATACTCAATAATCGCTCGTGGCCGACGTCGAGTGTGTAATTGCGCGTGCGTGTGTTTTTTTTTATGGGTTTGTGCGACACAAACATGTTTTAACTACGTCATCGAGTGAAGTGTTAAAAAAAAAAAAAAACACTGCCTCGAGACAAAAAGCATACAAATAATGAAAATGAGACCCAAATTATAGTAGACCACGATTATTTTTCAATGCACTGAAGTTTAATTAGCGACTCTTTGATTTTTTCCCCCTTTTGCTCTATATTAGTAAATGCATGGTGGGACCTTAACGTGAATGCTAGCGTTGCCCTGATTATTTGGCCCGGTGGCTCGATGCCTGCTGGCAGCCTGAAATCCTGAAAGCCATTTCACAGGTAATTAATAGACATAATGATTGCAATTCAAAGGGGGGGGGGGGGGGGGGGGGGGAGCGTGGGTTTACTCCTTTAAATGCACGAACAAGGTGATCCACACACAAAAAGAAAGGCGATTAAACGGCTCAACGCCGGGATAAAAAAAATAATAGAAATAGAATAGATAATAGAAAGAAATACAGAAAATCACAATTTTTTTTTACCCACAAAACCCACTTTGTGGAACAGCTGCTCACTTTTACCCTCTGGAACATCTGCAGCCACAGAGCTGCACCCACAGATGGAGGGTTTAACAGCAAAGCGCACGGCGGCGCACGTGCGCACGTGCACGCGGGGTTTCTTTGCGTCACGTCGCAGCCGCACGCGTCTGGAATCACTTACGTCGCCACACATCCATAAAGCAACACAGGAAAGACGCGCGGCACCACGAAACTACACGGTTCACTACTCGTGGGGGGTGGGGATGGGGGGGGCGAGAGCTGAAAGTGCTTCCATCGCCGAAACCCCTTCTTTTCACGTGTCTGACGGGGCAGTTTAATGGAGTTTAATGTACAGTAAGGGTGGTGCTACGTGAGGTATTAATGGCACCGTGATGGTTTTCTTTTGTGGTGAATGACAGATGAAGACCAGTATTGTTACGGATTCATTTGAATAGGCAGCGTGGGCTCCTAAAAATGACTCCCCCCCCCCACACAACTAAACTACATTCGCAATTAAATTTCAAAGAAAACCTTTTTTTTTGTTTAAACGTTGTGAACTGAGACACGCAAAGAAAGTATAGACAAAGTATTTCATTTGCATCAATACCAACTGTAACCTGGGAGAAAAAAAAAAACATTTCCACAAAGAAACATAATTGCTGACGCAGCGTTTAAGGTTATTTTTAAGAGGCCGAGCTCCTTTAATGATGCTTTTTTGCCATTTTCTGTTATTTCAGACGTCACGTTTTTAAGTTCCACGATACCACCCATGTACGAAACGCTTGTTTAAAGGGCTGTCAGTACTTTAACAAACATTGTTTCTCTGAAAGATGCCGCTACTCATCTCCCAACTCTGCAAAGTTTGTTTTTGAAAAAAAAAAAAAAAACAGCAAAGAGTAAAGCCGCGAGTGAGTGAGTGAGTGAGTGAGCGCTCTGTTCCACCGGGACAAAAAGGCCCTCTGTTGTTTCTCCCAAAGGACCAATCAGCCGCACCGCAGCTGTGGGTCGCTACACACTGATGACAGCACGTCAGTTACACACACACACACACAGACACACACAGGCACGTCTACCTACGCCTACCTACGGACTACAATGCGTACAAACACATGCGCGCTGACCTCAGAGCCCTCTGACCTGAGATCTGTCCCTCAGCTGGACGGAACCTGACCACCTGCACCAATACACTCAAAGCGCTCACACACACACACACACACACGTTCACACACACGAGCGAGAGCACAACACGGCGGAAGGGACATCCGGGAGACTCCGACTCGACGGGCGAATTCACACCTCAGCTGTTTTAGAACAGGACCTGCTGCCCTGCTGTGGTGTGGTGACCTCAGCTGATGATGTCCCACTAAGGACAGACCTCCTGTAAAGAAGGAGGTTCATCACGAAAAGGCCAGGTTTATTTAAATGACAACTTTAAATAAACCTTGGACTTGAGTAGAAAAACTGTAGCAGGAAGGCCAAACATCGGCTCGCTCCACCCGTCCCCACCTTCTCCACCTTCTCCCCCGTCCCCCGGTCTGAGGATTTGAACTCATCTCCAGCTGATGGAGGGAGCCGATGGCACGCCGTACGCTTTGTGTGTGTGTGTGTGTGGGGGGGGGGGGGGGGGGGGCTAAGTGAGTAATACGAGCGAAATGGGGGGGGCAGAGGGAGGCATAAACGATGTGTGTAAATAGGTCGAGACGCCCCCCCCCCCCCCCCCCCCCCAAACGTCACGGCGAGAGCCTCTCACCATAAACCAGCGACAAAATAGCAGCTCCTAATTGTTGAGTTTAACACCTGGTGATTGCAGGGGCTCATAAAACTCCCCACTTACTGAAAAGCACCACCCCCCCACCACCACCACCACCCCCACTCTTTCTCTCTCCTCCAAGGCCACACAGGGCGCCAGTGCCAATCAGCAAGGATCTCCCTTTCTGACACCGTTTCCTCCTTTTTACAGCCCAAACAGGGAGGAGAAGTGTGCCCTCACTGAGCTAACGGAGACCAACCAACGCACAGGCATTTAGATTAAATGACCTTTTTACCATCCGGGGGGAGGAGGCCGGCTGGGTAAACTGGGGGGGATCCCCAAAAAAAAAAAAATTG